>NC_089598.1:36859852-37230315 GCF_019320115.1 Miscanthus floridulus
AAGATTATACCGCCATGTAGATGGAGGAACCAATCAATCACAAAGACGAATACCAATGAAGACCAATCACCTCAGAATCAATGATGAACACAATGATTTTTTACCAAGGTTCACTTGCTTGCCGGCAAGCTAGTCCTCATTGTGGTGATTCACTCACTTGGAGGTTCATGCACTAATTGGCTTCACATGCCAAACCCTCAATTGGGTGCCACACAACCAACACAAGATGAGGATCACACAAGCCACGAGTAATCCACTAGAGTACCTTTTGGCCCTCCACCGGGGAAAGGTCAAGAACCCCTCACAATCACCACAATCGGAGCCGGAGACAATCACCAACCTCCGCTCAACGATCCTCACTGCTCCAAGCCATCTAGGTGGCGGCAATCACCAAGAGTAACAAGTGAAATCCACAGTGAAACATGAACACCAAGTGCCTCTAGATGCAAACACTCAAGCAATGCACTTGGATTCACTCCCAATCTCACTATGATGATGAATCAATGATGGAGATGAGT
Organism: Miscanthus floridulus; assembly: GCF_019320115.1. Lineage (NCBI taxonomy): Eukaryota > Viridiplantae > Streptophyta > Magnoliopsida > Poales > Poaceae > Miscanthus > Miscanthus floridulus. Next base: position 36,860,371 of record NC_089598.1, read on the forward strand.
GGGAGGGCTTTGGCTAAGCTCACAAGGTTGCTATGTCAATGAAAATGGCCAAAGGTGTGAGCTTCAACCGGCCAAGGGGCTTAAATAGAAGTCCCCACGAGATAAAGCCGTTATACCCCTTCACTGGGCATAACGCAGGCTAACCGGACGCTCCGGTCAGTTGACCGGACGCTGAGCCCCCAGCGCCCAGTCGCTCGTAGTCAGCCATGTGTCCCGACTTCAATGGTCATCTGCCTTGACCGGACACAGCTCCTAAGTTGACCAAACGCCGAACACCCAGCGTCCGGTCATTTATAGTAAGGTTCCAAAACCGATTTTTGCCGACCAAACGCGTCCGGTCATGCTTGACCAGACCCTGCCAGCGTCTGGTCACACTGTGACTTCTTACTGTGCTGACCGACAACACGACCGGATGCAGCCCTTCAGCTTCTGGTCGTAGAGTGACACAGCGTGCGGTCGTTTGACCAACGCCAGCGTCTTCGCTGCTACACCTGACTGGACGCGCTGGTCCAACCGAGGCCAGCATCCGGTCACTTCCAGTGACCTCTGTCTTTTCTGTCTAGGGCGCCGGTGGCACCATCGGACTGTCCGCACTCTATGGGCGGACACTCTGCCGGTGGAGTTACTTACCCTTGCACCTAAACTTCACCACCCTTGATCAAATATGCCAACCACCAAGTGTATCACCTTGTGCACATGTGTTAGCATATTTTCACAAACATTTTCAAGGGTGTTAGCACTCCACTAGATCCTAAATGCATATGCAATGAGTTAGAGCATCTAGTGGCACTTTGATAACCACATTCCGATACGAGTTTCACCCCTTCTTAATAGTATGGCTATCAAACCTAAATGTGATCACACTCTCTAAGTGTCTTGATCACCAAAACAAAATAGCTCCTATGGTTTATACCTTTGCCTTGAGCTTTTTGTTTTTCTCTTTCTTCTTTCCAAGTCCAAGCACTTGATCATCACCATGGCGTCACCACATCATGTTATGATCTTCATTTGCTTGACCACTTGGAGTGTGCTACCTATATCATGATCACTTGATAAACTAGGTTAGCACTTAGGGTTTCATCAATTCACCAAAACCAAACTAGAGCTTTCACCAGCCCGGTCAATTCGCTCGAGAAGCTATCAAATCGGCCCGATATAACTTCTAGTGATGTTGGGGCTGATTTAGAAGATTGGAGGACTCCCTTGCTGAGATATCTACGTGATCCAAGTGCCAAAATGGATAAAAGTGTTCGTCGGAGTGCTTTCAAATATGTATTGTATAATGATGAGCTCTATCGAAGAACCACCAAAGATTTGCTGCTTAAGTGCTTGGGATTAGATCAGGCAAGAGTGGCTATGGGAGAAGTTCATGAAGGCATCTGTGGTATGCATCAATCGGCCCCGAAGATGAAGTGGTTATTGCGTACAACCGGTTTCTATTGGCCTACTATTGTGGCCGATTGTTTTCGCTACTACAAAGGTTGCGAAGAGTGCCAGAAGTTTGGAAATATTCAGCTTGTGCCTGCTATTGTGCTTCATCCTATCATCAAACCATGGCCTTTTCATGGTTGGGGGCTAGACTTCACTGGCCAAATATATCCCCCATCTTTGAAGGGACACCGATTTGTGTTAGTTGCTACGGATTACTTTACTAAGTGGACCGAGGGAGTTACTTTGAAGAATATGACACACAAAGAAGTAATTGAGTTCATCACTGAGCATATTATTCAAAGATTCGGCATCCCTCAAATGTTAACTAAAGATCAAGGGACATCGTTTGTGTCCAAAGAGGTAAGGGAATTTGCCGAATTATATAAGATCAAGTTGCTCAATTCATCCCCATACTATGCTCAAGCCAATGGCCAAGCTGAGTCTAGTAATAAAACTTTGATCAAGCTCATCAAAAAGAAAATTGAGGAGAATCCAAGGAGATGGCATGAAGTTTTGTCTGAGGCTCTATGGACACATCGCATTTCAAGGCATGGTGCTACAAAGGTTACTCCTTTTGAGTTAGTATATGGTCAAGAGGCCATGTTGCCTATCAAAGTGAATTTGAATGCATACAGGCTTGCTAAATAGAATGATCTATCAGCTATTGTGTATTATGATTTGATGATGGATAACATCGATGAGGTGATTAATATGAGATTAAAGGCTCTCAAGAAAATAGGGAAAGATAAAGCTAGAGTCGCCAAAGCATACAACAAAAAAGTCAGGAGCAAATCCTTCCAAGTGGGAGAATTGGTGTGGAAAACCATACTACCAATTAGATTGAAGAGCATTCAGTTTTGCAAGTGGTCACCGAATTGGGAAGGTCCTTACAAAGTGGTCAAAGTTATATTCGGAAATTCATATGTGCTAGAGACATTGCAAGGTGAACGTCTCACGAGAGCATTCAACGGGAGGTACTTGAAAGGGTACTTTCCAAGTGTTTGGCAAGAAGCCTAAGTGCTCACCAAACAATGGCCGATACATGTATCGCCCTAAGAAAAAATGACTGATGTATACATCACCCTTAGCCACTGAGCAGTCGATGAGATGGGTATCATCGTTGTTTGGTTTTTAATTTATTTGATTAAGTGTTTTTAGGTTTATGCATCATTCAGACATATGTTGACAACCAAAAATGTCCATTTTGTGAAGTTGTCAAAATGTAAAACGGACTTCATCATTGCGTTCCTCTCATCGAGACGGTCAAAAAACATATATGGAACATCTAATTCGAAGTCCAGATAAAGAAGTTATGCCCTCGGAAAGAAGCCTCGTTGTCGGGAGTTCTGACCCAAGTCGGGACTTCCGATTGTTGGAAGTTCCGACGGGTGTCGGGACTTTTGGGAAGCCTGAAGAAATATGCTCGAGTGTCTGGGGTTATCCCTACATCGGGAGTTCTAACAAAAGTCGGAAAGTTTTGACTGCCGGGAGTTCCGACCTAAGTCGGGACTTCCGACATACCTACCAGAAAAAATCCTATTCGGATTTGGCCTTTTGGATTCCGATCCGAACTGTTCTAAACTCATGGTAAAACTTAGAAAATAAGGCTTAGAAAGGTTTTCTACTGAGATAAGACCACCCCCTCTATATATATGAGAGGATCATGGCCGATTGAGTTCCCATCTATCCAATCGACAAACAAATCAATCTATTACCTCTACTCCAACCCTTTTACCCTCTTCTCCAACCCTGATGCTATTCATCCTTTCATCTGACAACCAAGGATGGTGCCCTAGCCTTGCCGGCCAACCTAGGGCAACCTGGCGACGTCCTTGCCCTGATGGGGCCCCTCCCGGGCGAGAGCTTCGACGGTTTCTTTGCTAGTTTGCCTGAAAACTAGCTGGTTCTTTGTCACGTAAGCACGTTGATTATCATTTAGTGGTTTGCTTGTAAACCTCTCCGTTCTTCACCATGAAAGAGTGACATCCTTGCTGCATTCTTCGATCTGTAGCAGCCCGGGCGTCCAAGGCCCTGTTGGTGTTTGATTCGGATCACTTCCGACTCAACAAGTTGTAACCGTGAGTCCGTCTGTGGCCCACGGCCCGGCACTGCCGCCCTTCAGGAAGTTTCTCGACCCTCTGAGCCTTCGTCTGGGGCGGCCTTCAGGCGTACTTGCGCGTCGGCTCTCCATAGCCTTCGCAGGTGCTGCCAGAGCCTTCGCCGCCGCCGGCCTCCGGGCGCCAAAGCCTCCGCATCGGACCTCCTCCGGGCTCCTTTGCCGCGGCCTCCGATCCTTCGACCTGATGGGCCGATCAGGCGGAGGCTACCGTCCTCATTCCCTGCACATCATCCACAAAATTTGTTAACTGTTAGCTCTCATTACTACTCCGGTCCCTGACCTACGCGACTCACAACCGTGTCCCAACAATAATATAATTAATTAAAAAACATCGTTGGTAGCTGAGCATACCTATCCAAACCAATGGTGGGCTCATCTAGGATGAGCAACGTAGGCTTCATTAGTATCTCCATGGCCATGCTGACTGACCCTCCTCTTATGGTGGCCACCTGATCCCCCACAGGTGCCAGGTACCACTTACAGATGACTATGTTGGCACAGTCATGTAGCCCCAGCTCGACAATGGTGACCTTGACTAGGGCCTGCTTCTCCTCCCTTAGCATGGGAGCTGGAGGCTTGCAGAGTTTACTTAGATCATCTCCCTTACTGTCATTATGTCATTCAGGTTTGTCATCTTGTGTCACATAGTCCTGAGTCCTGACTCTTGAGATTGCAGATTCACAAACTTAGAAAGCCAACCGGTCTGCAGCAAAAACTAACCTCTTGCAGAACAACAGTATCATGATGGCTGCCCATAATAATTTGCATCTGCTTTTTCATTCACAAAATGATCACCATAGATAGACAAATAAAAGGTTTGAGAAAGGGAATCAATGTAAATGAGAACATGATTGAAAATTATTATGCGAACAAATAAATTCCATTTACCATTGCCACCTCCAATTTCCTTGTTGCTCCATGCCTAAAATTTGGACAATTTGTACCCTGTGAAGATTCATGGCCAGTTATCTGCATAGGTGAAGCAAAGACATGTAAATCCATATCTGCAATATCTCAAAAAAAAAGCAGATTTCACTTAGCTCAACTCGACAAATGACTAAGTGAATATCAATTTCAAATCCAGCTTATGACATAACTTTTCATACCTGGATAGTAGCTTTCAAACCATAAGCTTTGACAACAACAACAGTGATATTTGCATTCGCAGCCCATTTAAGATTTCAGGAAGGATGCCCTCCAAGGATTTTTGAATCGTATTCCACAAGTGGGTGAACCTTGAGATCCCGACAGACAAGTAGGGATAAAGAACATCATTCCCATAACTCCTTATATTATCAGTGCCGGTGAAAAAAAAGATGGTGTGCAAAATTCAGCATATTAAACCAAATCCTTGCAGGTATTACTCAAAACAGACTTCAAAAAAGTCAAGGGCTATATTTTTGTCCAGATCCGCATTTCATTCATAAAATAGCACTTAATGGGTGCTGCATAAACAGGCATCTTTGTCAATGTAAGCACCTCCCTTTTTCTGTTCTTCCTCTCAATGTGGCGGTAGGAGTTTAAGTTTGCAATCATGTGAGGCAGTTTCTTGCAAGATGTTTCTGAAGGCACATAATTTCCATCTCGGCCTTGCAAATTGGGCAATATGTACGAGCCTCAACACTTAGCCTACAAAATGGTGGACAAAGGCATGTCAGCCAGGGGCGGAGCTTAGTTGAGGCCAAGGTGGGCCATGAAAACATTGGTGCTATTTCAGACATTCTACTCAAGACATTGGTGCTGTTTCAAACATTCTACTCAAGACATACACAATCAAACAGTTACTACTAACTACTATCTAAATCAGGCAAAGTTGCTTTAACTTAGTGTCGGGGACCTAATACCGGGGTACCCTAGAAGGTGGAACCAATAACCACCAAACATTAAAAACTTCTGGACGGATAAGGGCGCCGTTACGTCCCTTGTTCGAATGACAGGAGTTTGGTTCCGCCTCGCTCGACGCCTTTGAAGATAGCTCTGCCTCGCCCGAGGGCTCAGGGCTAGTCTCTGTCTTGCCCGACGTCCTTGGGACGGGCTCGGTCTCGCCCGAGGGCTAAGGGATAGACTCCACTTCGCCCGACGCCGACTTCGCCTCGCCCGACGCCTTTGAAGATAGCTCTGCCTCGCCCAAGGACTCAGGGCTAGTCTCCGTCTTGCCCGATGCCTTTAGGACGGGCTCGGTCTCGCCCGAGGGCTGAGGGATAGACTCCGCCTCGCCCGACCCCGGAGGGGCAGGCTCGGTCTTGCCCAGGAGATAAGGACTGGGCAAGACAAGACGTTTGGGTCAACCATGGCCCCAAGGACCATACCCTGCGCCCTGGCAGGAAAAGTACTATCAGGAAATGATGGGACATGTGCTTTAGACCCTTTCGGGCGCCATAGAGCCCGAAAGGTATTACAGGTGCGTGCTCCTTGCCCTGTAGAGTTGTGGGCGCCGCCTTCAGCTCTAGGACACGGAACCCGACAGAGACATACGACAACCGCTACGCTCTAGAAAAGAATTTATTATCCCCACGAACGATGGATTCTCTGTTGCCACGATATGGACCCAAGGGAGCGGAGCCCGCTTCCCGACCCCTCAGGTCCACCAAGTTAGGACAGCTTGCCCACGGCGCTACTCCGGACCCCGACCCCGCGTCCCTCTGACAAAGACTCATAGGAACCAGAAGGCGTGCGGAGCAAGGTTGGGGAGGCTCATAAGTCAAACCACCGTGCTATAGCCCATACCCTGCGCAGGGCAGCATTCTGTAACCAACCTGACATTCTATAGAGACATCGACAGTATTGTAGGCGCTTATCTTCCTTCGCACTCATCAGAATGAAGAACCCGGCCGCGTAGACGTGAGCCACAAGATTAGGTAAAGCCCTCATCCTTGTAAAGCCAGCCCCTTCATCTACAAAAGGGGATGCGCTTCTCCCATGAAGAGGGGGGACTTTTGACCGAATAACACCAGACACACACACACACACAGTCAAGCTGCTACAAAGCTCTTGGTCTCCTTTCAACCCTTCCATGAGAGACTTGGGACCAGTCTGTCTCTCGATCGTTTGTAACCCCTACTACAAACCGTTCACAGTGCTAATAACACGAGCAGCGACAAACTAGACATAGGGACATTCGGCCCGAACCAGTATAAATCTTGTGTCCTTTAGCGCACCATCCGAGCCTAACGCACATTACTATAAATTTACTTGTCGGTGCTTGTACGAAACACCGATAGTTGGCGCGCTAGGTAGGGGTGCTTGCGTGTTTCAAATTAGGCCTCGGATGGCCACCCATGCAATCAGCTGGGCCTCGGGCGCACACGTGCATTTCGGCGACCTAGATTTCATCATCACACTAGGAGGAAAGCTGGCGTTGACTCACATAGCCGCCCCATCTCTCCCTTCCATCAACCTCAGCCGTCTTAGGCTTGATGGCCCACCGGGCAACTCCCTTGGACCCCAGTCATCAAGGGAGGCTCTCACAACGTCACCCTGTGTACGAAAGGTCCCGTATAGAGCGCCTCGACAGCGTTTTCGTTCGGTCTCCGCAACGCTGCGGCGACCGCTGGCCACCTTCAGGCACTACGGATGGTTCAGTCACCCACGGACATCAAGTTCATGGGGGCGATTGAGCATGATATGGAGACCCTCTACGGGCTCCTCAATGAGGAGCCAGGATCGTTCTCCAGCTCAGATTCCAGTAGGGGGAGCCACCATCCTTCCCGGGAATGCTTCATGGCATAGACCCCTGAGGGTCACGTCGAAAGTGTCTCCGGGGAAGAGGTCACCCCTACAAACAACCCTAACGGTAGATCTGGGGAAGAGACGACAGCCCTATCTCACCTAAGGATGGAGCAGCTGAGGGCCCGTCAGCAAGAGATCGATGAGCCCAGGCAAGGGCTCGCCCGGGAGTATGCGGACATCAATCGCGAGATTGAACGTCGCAAAGATGGGGGGCGCGCGCGCGCCACGGCCCGCATCGTACACCAAAGGATCCTCACCGATGATGGGACCCTTCCTCACTTTGCCTGAGCCAGCCAGGACATCGCCGTAGCAACTGCCTTACTGCATGGCCTTCTGGAGGCCGCGATGTCCGAGGATCGCCGCGCCCGCCGAGAAATTCACACGTTGCTCGAGCGTGTGGTAGCACAGTAGGCGGAAAGTTCGTTGTCCCAACGACGCGAACCCGACACTAGCCAGCGCACGCCCTCAGTGCGTCCCACCAAGGACACGTCCGTTCACCAAACACCACCAGGCGGCAGGTAGCCCTCTGCCGTCCTAGTGCATCAACACCTTGGCCATGACCGCGATGTACGCAGCATCATCGACGCTCGCAAATGCGCCCATGGTGACCCAGGAGAGGCAGCACGTCGCGGCTACCATCCCCGATGTGGTGGACGCTACGACAGCAACGAGGACCGAAGCCCGAGCCCCGGCCTGCCAGGCCCTCAGGCCTTTGGCCAACACATCCTCAACGCTGTGTTCCCCCTAAGGTATCGACCGCCTACCAACATCCCTAAATATTCTGGGGAAACAAATCCTGGGCTTTGGCTCGAAGACTATCAGCTTGCATGTTAAGCCGGTGGTTGAGTGATGACGATTTCATTATTCGCAATCTCCCGCTGTTCTTGGCTGATTCGGCACAAGCATGGCTGGAGCACCTACCGTCCAATGCCATTCAGAGTTGGGCGGATCTGATGGAGATCTTCATGGGCAACTTCTAGGGCACATACAAATGCCCTGGAAACCCATGGGACCTCAAGAACTGCCACCAGAAGGCTGATGAAACCCTTCACGGGTACATCTAGCGCTTCTCTCGGCAGTGCAATGAGCTCCTGAACGTCGCCGATGCCGACGTGATAGGAGCCTTTCTGTCTAGGACAACCTATGAATCCTTGGTCCACAAGCTAGGACGCAGGGGCCCACGGACTACCAAGGAACTTCTGGACATTGCTACCAGTCACGCCTCTAGAGAGGAGGCGATCGGAGCCATCTTTGATCGCTCCGACGGAAAGACAAGGCGGGACGAGGACACCGACGAAGGCGCCTCCAATCGTCCCGCCAAAAGGAAAAATAAGAAGCAATGGTGCGACAACTCGCTCGTGGCCGCTGCCGACCGCAAAGGTGGCCGGAAGCTCGCGGAAGGCACTCCAAACCACTTCGAGAAAATGCTCGAGGGGCCATGCCCAAACCACGCCTTCCCGGTCAAGTATCTATACAAGGATTGCAGCCTCAAGCGCAAATACTTGGCCGGGGGCCTTAACAAAGGGGAGCAGGGGAAGGAACCTGTTCCCGCCATAGATGATGCAGAGGAGAAGGACGACACCTTCCCAACGCCGACCGACGCCCTCATGATCTTTGGAGGATCAATGGCCTACGACTCCAGGCGCCGCCAAAAGGTCACGCGTCGCGAGGTCTATACCGCCGGACTGGCCACACCAGCCTTCCTCCAGTGGTCGGAATCTACCATAACCTTTGACCGAACTGACCATCCGGATGCCATCCCACACCCAGGAAGGTACCTGCTTGTCATCGACCCGATCGTCAGTCCAAAGCGGCTCACCAAAGTACTGATGGATGGAGGTAGCGGCCTCAACATCATATACACCAAGATGCTCGATGAGATGGGCGTCGACCAAACGAACCTCCATCCCATCCGAGCACCTTTCCATGGCGTCGTGCCTGGTAGGCAAGCCATGCCACTGGGGCAGATCGACCTGCCCATCACTTTTGGGGATCAGTCCAATTACTAGACTGAGACCCTCACCTTCGACGTAGTGGGGTTCCTGAGGACTTTCCACGCCATCCTAGGACGACCATGCTACATGAAGTTCATGGCCGTTCCCAATTATACGTACCTTAAGCTAAAGATGCCGGGCCCCCATGGGGTCATCACCATCAGCACCTCCTTCCAGCGCGCTTACGAGTGTGAGGTTGAATGCTACGGACACGCATCCGCAGTCATCGCCTCCAAAGAGTTTGCCACCCTCAGGGAGAAGGTCGTCGAAGAGGCGCCCAACGCAAAGAGGTCATCCGGGTCGTTTGAATTGGCAGAAGGCTCCAGGGAGGTCCTCTTGGACCCCGGCAACTCCGAGGGCAAAAAAGTCCGTATCGGGACCGCGCTCTCCTCTGAATAGGAAAGCGCGCTCATCGACTTCCTCCGCGAGAACAAAGACATCTTTGTGTGGAAACCCTTGGATATGCTAGGCATCTCGAGGGAGGTCGCCGAGCATACCTTAAAAATTCACCCGGGCTTCAAGCCGGTGAAACAACGCCTGCACCGCTTCGACGAGGAGAAACATAGGGCCATCAGCGAAGAGATAGCCAAACTGCTAGCCGCAGGATTCATTAAGGAAGTATACCACCCAGAGTGGTTAGCAAATCCTGTTCTTGTGCGAAAAAAGAGCGGGAAATGAAGAATGTGTGTCGATTACACCGACCTCAACAAAGCGTGTCCAAAGGATCCGTTTCCTTTGCCACGAATAGACCAAATAGTCGACTCCACCCCAGGGTGCGAGACCCTCTGCTTCCTTGACGCATACTCTGGCTACCACCAAATCGCAATGAAAGAGTCCGACCAGCTCGCGACATCTTTTATCACCCCCTTCGGATCGTTTTGCTACATTTCAATGTCGTTCGGTCTGAAGAATGCAGGGGCAACGTACCAGTGCTGTATGCTCAATTACTTCGGAGACCTCATCGGGCGAACTGTTGAGGCCTATGTCAATGACATCGTAGTCAAATCCAAACAAGCTGACCACCTTGTCGCCAACCTTGAACAAACCTTTGCGAAACTCTGGGCAAACAGCATCAAACTCAATCCCGAAAAATATGTTTTTGGGGTCCCAAGGGGCATGCTGCTCGACTTCATAGTCTCCGAGCGGGGCATCGAAGCCAACCCGGAAAAAATATCAGCCATCACAAGGATGGGCCCGATCCAAAACATAAATGGGGTTCAGCAGATCACAGGGTGCCTCGCCGCCCTCAGCCGATTCATTTTGCGCCTCGGCGAACAAGGACTCCCCCTTTATCGACTCCTGAAGAAATCTGACCGCTTCGAGTGGATAGCCGAGGCTCAAGAGGCGCTTGACATGGTTAAGCGATTTTTAACTAAACCGTCGGTTTTGGTTCCTCCATGCAATGGAGAATCCCTCCTACTGTATATATCGGCCACCACCCAAGTGGTTAGCTCCGCCTTAGTAGTAGAGCGAGAGGAAGAAGGGCACGCCTTCAAGGTGCAGCGCCCTATATATTTCATCAGCGAAGTATTATCCGACTCCAAAACCCGCTACTCCCAAATCTAGAAACTCCTCTACACCGTCCTCATCACCCAAAGGAAGCTACGCCACTACTTTGAGTCACACCCCGTGACAGTAGTGATGTCGTTCCCCCTCGGTGAGGTTGTCCATAGCCATGACGCTACGGGAAGAACCGCAAAGTGGGCGCTCAAGCTGATGGATTAGGGCATTTCTTATGCCCCCCGAACAGCGATCAAATCTCAAGTACTGGCTGACTTCATCGTGGAGTGGACCGAGGTCTAGATGCCACCAGCAGCCGTCGATCAAGAGTACTAGACAATGTACTTTGATGGATCACTAATGAAGAAGGGCGCTGAAGCAGGACTAGTTTTTGTATCTCCCCTCGGGGTCCACATGAGGTACATGGTTCGACTCCATTTCCCCTCATCAAACAATACTGCAGAATACGAAGCGCTCGTCAACGGCCTACGAATCACCATCGAGCTAGGCATCCGACGCCTCGATGTTAGGAGCGACTCTCAGCTGGTCGTCAACCAGGTCATGAAAGAGTCATGCTGCCACGATGCCAAGATGGAGGCATACTGTCAAGAAGTCCGATGGCTGGAGGACAAATTCGACGGCCTCGAACTCAGTCACATCCCAAGGCACCTCAATGAAGCAGCTGACACACTTGCAAAAGTAGCATCCAGCCGAGAGCTAGTCCCAATAGGCGTCTTTGCCAGTGATCAACACAAACCCTCGGTACGCTACGCGGGGTCGGAACAAGCCAACGATGGCCCTTCTAGTCCGACCCCAGGGGCCGATCCACCAACTGCTCCGCCCAACCCCAAGGTCATGGAGCTTGAAGAGGACCCAACAGTGGAGTCTGACCCTCCTGATGACTGGAGAACACTTTACCTCGACTACCTCCTCCACGACATACTACTGGCAGATAAGACGGAAGCCCGATGGCTCGCACGGTGCGCCAAGTCCTTCGTTCTTATAAAGGGCGAACTCTACAAACGGAGTCACATCGGGATTCTGCAACTCTGTATCCCTGGCGAACAGGGAAAACTCCTGTTGAGCGACATCCACGGTGGAGTCTGCGGTCATCATGCCGCACCAAGAACCTTGGTTGGGAATGCATTCCAATAAGGCTTCTACTGGCCCACCGCAGTAGCCGATGCAGAGCAAATTGTACGCACCTGCGAAGGGTGCCAATACTACGCTCGGCAAACACACCTCCCGGCCTAGGCTCTCCAGATGATCCCCATCACGTGGCCCTTCGCGGTCTAGGGGCTCGACCTGGTTGGGCCACTCAAAAAGGCGCCCGGGGGCTTCACCCACCTACTTATCACCATAGACAAGTTTACAAAATGGATTGAAGCTCAACCAATATCCACAATCAAATCTGAGCAAGCTGTGTTGTTCTTCCTCGACATCATCCATCGCTTTGGAGTACCAAACTCCATTATCATAGACAATGGCACGCAGTTCACCGGTAGGAAATTCATTCGATTATGTGATGAACAACACATACGGATCGATTGGGTGGCCGTCGCACACCCCCGGATGAATGGGCAGGTCGAGCGCGCAAACGGCATGCTCCTTCAAGGCCTCAAACCCAGAATTTTCAACCGGTTGAACAAGTTCGGCGTGCGCTGGCTCGCTGAGCTCCCGGCCATGCTCTGGAGCCTAAGGACAACTCCTAGCCGGGCCACCGGCTACACACCGTTCTTCATGGTCTACGGTTCCGAGGCCATTCTCCCAACGGACCTCGACTATGGAGCACCAAGAATCAGAGCATACGACGAACAGGGGGCTGAGGCATCTCACCAAGATGCCATGGACCAGCTAGATGAAGCCCGCGACATCGCCCTCCTCCGTTCAGCTAAGTACCATCAAGCGTTACGACGGTACCACAGCCGACGGATACAGGGTCGAGCCTTCAATGTCGGGGACCTCGTCCTCCACCTTGTGTAGAGCAACAAGGACCGCCACAAACTCTCCCCACCCTAGGAAGGGCCCTATGTCATCGCAGAAGTACTTCGCCCGGGCGCCTACAGGTTGAAAACCATCAATGGCGAGGTCTTCACCAACGCCTGGAACATTGAGCAGCTACGTCGTTTTTACCCTTAAAATAAGCAAAAGATGTACATTTGTTCATTTTTACACAAATTCATCACTTACAAAGAGATTTCATTACAAAAAGGACTAATGTACTTGTAAATTCAAAGGACTGTTTACTCGGGGGCTTCCCCACAAAGTTATTCAATTATAGTCTCTGCTTAGCTTTACTACAAGTACTGCTGCGGTCGCCGTGCCATGCTCTCCATCAGCGACGCCAAGGGCGTGTACATGGGCCAGCTCATCTACTATGGTCGCCACGCCATGCTCTCCATCAGTGACGCCCAGGGCGTGTGCACGGGAGAGCTCGTCTACTGCGGTCGCCATGCCATGCTCTCCATCGGCGACGCCCGGGGCGTGTACACGGGCCAGCTCGTCTACTGTGGCCACCATGCCACACTCTCCATCGGCGATATCCTGCCGCTTCGCGGGATCCTCGAAGGCGCCGTCCTCTGCAATGCCTCTGCTAGGGCATCCGAGGACTACGCCATCATCGTCAGCCGCAACCCCGACAGCGACGCCTCTGCCAGGGCATCCGGGGACTATGCCATTGTCGCTAGCCACAACCCTAACAATGGTGTCAGGGTAGGAAATGCCTCCCGCCAAAGGAGGAGCACAGCGAATGACGGTGAAGTCGACGACGTACGGCGCCCACCAGCGCCCCTTCTCCTTCGGCAGCAGCGACTCCTCAGCAAGGGCAGCACGCACCATCTCATCTACGCTGGATAACCTCTGGCTCGACATCACGCTCCAGATTCATGAGCGAAATTGTGAGTTTTCTCTCTCTCTGGCATTACTCTTCTTCACTCAGTAACTACCGCGACACACGGACGCATTCGATGGAAAGGGAGAAGAAGGAGAGATAGCGGCTTAGAGGTAGAAGAAGAGGTGGGATGAGAACTCCCCTCCCCCTCCCTATTTAAAGAGGAGGCACTGCAGCTAAGGAAAGGTGAAAGGTTGGACAAAAAACCCTCTCTCTTCCCCTCCTTAAATATGGAATTAATGCTGATAGATACCTGAGGGGACGCGACGGAACTGACGGGACGCGCCCCGGTCGATGAGGCGTCCCCCCTAGTCAAACTGGACACTGCCTGGGTATGGCCCGCCACTGACCCGCTCTGAACACGGCAATTAAGGCGCCCACATGGGCAGACAACCCTTCGCTTCCCCAGGCAGGACCACGGGACGATCCGACGACAGGACCTCTATGAAGCGAAGCCCCAACAGATCTCCTGGGCTGGCCATTCAGCCCAGGAGAGACGACGAACGAACATCCAAAGAAAGATAAGCATCTCTGCCTTCTTACTTTATGCGTTAAAATTCATTCTTGAGCTTCCGACCCCGTCAAATGGCGGGGACATGAACATCACTCGGGGGCTGCCGAGGATGTCTACCAGTCTAGACATCCTCCTCACCCGACCCCTCCGTACGCTCGAAACTAAGGGCACGACATACGGGCATAAAACTTTGAGTAAAACTGGAAGAACTAGCAGACCCAACGCCTCGGTAGCTACGGTGTTTCTGTTCACCAAAAAAATCATACTCAACACCCCCGTGTCTCTAGCTTCAATGCCTGCCTTCTCAAGAAGGGTTCGAAGGGGTCCGCCTACAAAATCTCCCCCAGGGGAGAAGTTGTCAGGCTGCCCAAGTCAATTAAACAGCTTGGACCGCCACCGAGATACGAAAAACAAAGAATAGTGATTCTTATGTAGGTTACTCCAACCTCATTGCAAACATCAGGGCTCGAACCCCGCACGGACATATCTGGTAGGGGCTTTCCATCACTCATACCGCCAAGGTAACGTTACCAACCCCGCCTTCATTTCAATTATATTATACATATGCAAGACATCCCAACGCTTCATGTCACATCACGAAACGGTCGTCGCCTCATTCGATATAGGTGGCAGCAGGCCGAGGTTCGAAGGCCAGCCCGTGAAGGGCTCGAGGCCGCCTCATGCTGAACAGAGCCAGGGAGAAATAACTGAGACAAGCCCTAGCGGCCCTGCTTGACCCTGCTCAGAAGCGGACAGGGATGCCTCAACCTTTTCTCGTTCGATTCTAACCCCAAGCCAAACCCATAGAATCTCCATCAAGGAGAGGCCATCGGGCCGCCTGAGCCTATCAAACGGCTCGGGCATCTGCCGGGAGGCGGGTTAAGAAGTTGTGGAGTGCCACCAGAGTGCTCTGCTGACCCCATCAGCAAATGATGGACCCGGATTCCACATGAACGTGCCCGTTAGTGAGCTCGTTGAGCACGATACTCGAGCCGTCGAGGCAAGTGTCATTTACTTAGCCCCTCCGATTGCGAAAATTGAGGACAGGGTAACACGCAAATTATGGCCGACCCCTATCAGACCCTAACAAGGCCTGGGGGCTCGAGCCAATCAATGCAGGGACACAGGTTCGAAGGCCCTACCTTGCTGAGCCCATAGAGTCCATAGTTGGGGATTTCTGTTGGAAGACAGGGCGGGGAATATTGCAATGCCATCCAAGGACTTCGTCGACCCTGTCACAAAAACCATGGTTCTGGTCTCCAGTAACCCCCGACCCCAGCAAATGTAGGGGGTCGGACCTTACTCGGGGGCTGGTTAAGGTACGGCTACCTCCCTTCCTTCTTTCGAAACAATCTCCTCGCATCAAGACCAGCGGCAAGATTTGGGGGAACAGATTGGTAAGATCACAAAAAATCAAACAAAACAAAATTACCAAGCAAAATCATGAAACTGCGTCCAGACTCGAAAATACCGACACTTGTTCACATATTACATATAAGTTGTTCTCAAAATTATTCGACTAACTACTCCCACGAAGGGAGAACCATCTCTTTCAGATTATCCGCCAGGTTTTTCGCAAGGGGTGCAACCATCTTCTCCATTTCCTCTAGCTCTTCATCCTCATAGGTGGACGGGAAACCTTCACTCATCACCTTTAGGTTGATTTCCTTCTCATAATGGGCATAGGCGACGGTGAAGGCCTGGGTGATCCCAGCGTGAAAAGCACTCTCCTCAAGCTGGCCCACCCGAGCCATGATACCTGCGGCACGAGCCGCGAGCGGACTGGTCTCCACCGGCTCCACCACCTTCAGAGCATCAAGGACAACCCCGACCGCAGCTTGCAGAAGATCGTGCTCATCGCTCTCAGCCTGAAGGGCACTTCGTGCATGGGCAAGCTCTTTTTCTAGCTTGACGGAGACGTTTTCAGCGTTCAGCCTTTGGCTCACCGCGTCACCGATATCTGACCAGAGAGAGCGGACCACCTCGACGTCCTCATCCACCTTCTCCTGAAGGGCCATGGCCCTACTCTCGGCCTTCCGCTTGAGGTCCCGCTCCATCTCTAGCTCCTTCAGGACCTCGCTGGCCTTCTCATTAGCCGTGGCATTCCTCTATAGGAGCTCATCTCGCTCCTTTCAGAGCTTGGCAATCTCCTCCCCATCTAGCTTTGACCTCGTCGACAAATCCTCAAACATCCCGTGGCCTTCCTCCATGTCCTGACGCGCCTAGGCCTCCCGCTCCTGGGCGGTAGCAAGCTGCGCGGCCATGTCTGCTCGTAGCCAAGCCTCCTCAGAAAGGCGATCCCACTCCGCCTTCTGCTCACGGAGGAATCAGGATTTATTCCGGCTACGAGCAACAAGAATCTGAAGAGGAAGAAGACTGGTATCAGAAATGCAAAAACACAAAAACATGCAAAGAAAGAAGAAAACCAAGCGAATACCTGGGTAGTAGGAATAACAATTTCACGTAGGGCTCCTCTGGCCTGGTCCAGGGCATCTAGCATGGTCAAGATACCGATGTCAAGACCCTCCCGCTCCATGCTCTCGGCATGATCATCGAGCGAGAGAAGAGCCGACATCGGATCCTGGGCGGCCATCCACTGGAGCGGCGGCTCCCCCCGCGTAGGGGAGCGGCTTCCTCCCAACAAGGGGGCTGGGGGTGGCTCCCTCCTGACCCTATGTGGCACCACCGCCACGCTCAAGGACCCTCCGACCAAACCCTCCTCCATCCAGCCTGCTTTGAGCACCACGGGCGGATCCACCTGGGCCCCGGTGGTGCAGATTGCACTACGCCCTCGAGCGTCACCACAGCTGTGCCCGGTTGATCCTGGCTTGGCGCGGTCACGACCACCTCCACCGGCGGTATGCGGCCCTCGGCTGGCTGTACCACATCCGCCATGGAGGAAGCCGCCTGCTCGGTAACCACCGTGGGCGTGGGCGCCACCATAGACGCCGTCGGGTCAGCCAACGTGGCTCCAACGTCGGCACCACTCCTGCCCAAAATAGGGGTAACACCAGGCGATGCCATCCATTCCACTTGAATGGTGAGGCTCTTCTTGGGTGCCACCCCCAGGGGGTGACCCATCCGCAAGAACCTACACAAAGGTAATAACCATTAGGCCAAAATAGAAATGGAAGAAGGATGAAAACAGGGGAATTAGCAGCTTATGTTGACGTCCTCGGCCGGCAGAAGCATTTTGGGGATGGATCCCTAGATCCCTGCCCCGACTCGTCTAGGTGGGACCATTTCGAGCCTACCCCCTGCTCTAGGGCAGGGGGGGCTCACCTCATGGGGCGCTGCACCAGGGCCACTCCCCTCCATCGTTTCGTGGGGTGCGGCACCAGAGCCGCTCCCCTCCATCATCTCATGGGGCGTGGCACCAGAGCCACTCCCCTCCACCATCACCTCGGGGTCAACAGCGGTAGGCCCGCTTTCCTCCATCCACCAGTACTCAGCCAGCACGCCGTGCGAAGTGGCGGACTCGCCAGCCTCCACCGACCTCACCGATTCACTTCCCTCCACGTGGAATGGGAAGGGTCCCTGCATGGATGGGTGGCCACTTGTCAGTGTGTCCTCGTCCTCTAGGACGCCCCAATCCACGCCGACGGCTACCTTGTCGTCATCGTCATCGTCGTCGTCTTCATCCTCACTGCTCACGTCCTCTCCCCGATCCCGTGCCTCCTACTTCAGTCATTTCGCCTTCTTCATCTGCTCCCTAGCTTTCTTGTCCCGCTCGGTCGCGAGTCGATTCGCCGCCGCCATGGCCTTGTCCTTCGGCAGCGAAACCGGACTATCTTTGAAGACTAGCCCCCTCGGTTGGTCCCAACATCACAAAAGCAAGTATCAAAAAATAGAAATTCAGGAAAAAGAAAAGATCACGGGAGAAGAGGGCTTATGAATTTGAAGAACCCAGGTTCTGGCCGCATTGGGGGATGTCCGGGCACCGGATAACAATGTCGAGGATGCTGCCTTTGGAATCCTTCGTTGGCTCCGTCGCCTCCTTAATGCACTGCGCCACTTCTGAAAAAGGGAGCACCTCATCAACAAGCGTCGTCCCCTCAAACGACATTCTGGGCATCATTCGATGCAGGGGAAGCACACACGCCATCAGCGGCGCCACCCTCCTCGCATGATAGGCGTCGATAATCCCCGTCCCCTTTATGCCTCGATCCTACAGGGCTTGGAGGGCGGAAAGAAGGTTGGAGATGTGTTTCTTGTCTTTGGACTGGACGCCCTAGCTCCACGACTCTAGAGCATCTTCAATAAGGCGTCCAGTGTACCTCGGAAGGGTGGCACTCACATCATCCCTAACATAAAACCACTGCGAGTGCCATCCCTTATTGGATGTCGCCAGACGCATGTATGGGTAACCCCTCGACCGGGTATGGCGCAAATGAATGCTGGTACATCCCATTGGCGTGTTCACATCTTTCCCCCCAATCTTCCTCTTCGACAAACTAATGTTAAAGAAATATCGCCACAGATCAAAATGAGGATCGATCCCCAGGAAACCCTCGCACAAGGCAACAAACGCTGCCATGTGTTGAACCCCATTGGGAGTTAGATGCTGTAGCTCCACCTCATAATAATCCAGCAGCCCCCGAAGGAACCTATGTGCAGGTACCGCGAATCCCCGCTCATGGAAGATGGCGAAAGAGACGACATACCCTTCGGGCGGCACCGGCTCACCCTCGTTGCTAGGAAGCAGCCACTCCTGGACGGCGGACAGTGGGCGGAGAAGGCCACGGTGGACGAGGCCCTCCAAACGTCGTGAGGTGATGCTAGATCTGCCCCACAACTCCATTAAAGCAATTGGGGAGAAGGGCAGGCGCGAGCTTGACGGCGGCTGCAACACGAGCGCAAGCCGATCGACGGTGGCAATACGGGCGTAGGAGGCTGGAGCGATTAGCGGCGGATGTTTCAGAACGCAAAGGCAGGGGACCGAAATACGGAACCTTGGGGGCAAACCCCGTGGTTTTATAGGGGGCGACGGACACGAGAAGGGCAACCGTCTGCCTCTATCTCCAGGCCTGCCACGCGCACCACCACGTCACATCGTGGGACACACGCCCACAGTCCCTATCCTCTCGCCCCAAAAATCACGGTGGATGGTTCACCTTCTCTAGGCAAATCCGGGCTCTCTACCCACCTGGGAAACGCAAGCCACGAAGGCCTTTTTCTCTTTGGCCCACCTAGGGCCCAGAAGTTCGGTGGCCGGCCCAACTGAGGAAGGGTCCGCGAATGACCCGAAATCAAGGGCGCAAGCACCAGTTAGGTCAGCCCTGAATGAGTTCCCCATGAACAGGATGCCACGACCCTCTCAGAAAAACATCTAGTTGATGAAAAACTAAGTCCTTCATCCTTACCCGCGAAGGGACCGATACAACCCCCTGGGCGACTCTACTCGAATCACCCGGGGGCTCGGGGGCTACACCCATCGGGTGTGCTCGCGCGCACCCTCTGGCAAAGTAACTTCGATGAAATCAAAAAACACCCTCCAGGAGGTTCTACTCGAATCACCTAGAGGCTCGGGGGCTACTGTCGGGGACCTAATACCAGGGTACCCCGGAAGGTGGAACCAATAACCACCGAACGTTAAAAACTTCTAGATGGATAAGGGCGTCGTTACGTCCCTTGTTTGAATGATAGGAGTTTGGTTCCGCCTCACCCGACGCCTTTGAAGATAGCTCTGCCTCGCCCGAGGGCTCAGGGCTAGTCTCCGTCTCACCCGACATCCTTGGGACGGGCTCGGTCTCACCCGAGGGCTGAGGGATAGACTTCGCTTCGCCTGACGCCGACTTCGCCTCGCCCGACGCCGACTCCGCCTCGCCCGACGCCTTTGAAGATAGCTCTGCCTCGCCCGAGGACTCAGGGCTAGTCTTCGTCTCGCCCGACGCCTTTAGGACGGGCTCAGTCTCGCCTGAGGGCTGAGGGATAGACTCCGCCTCGCCCGACCCCGGAGGGGTAGGCTCGGTCTCGCCTAGGAGATTAGGACTGGGCAAGACAAGACGTTCGAGTCAACCATGGCTCCAAGGACCATACCTTGTGCCCTAGCAGAAAAAGTACTGCCAGGAAACGATGGGACATGTGCTTTAGACCCTTCCAGGCGCCACAGAGCCCGAAAGGTATTACAGGTGCGTGCTCCTCGCCCTGTAGAGTTGTGGGCGCCGCCTTCAGCTCTGGGACACAGAACCCGACAGAGACATACGACAACCGCTATGCTCCAGAAAAGAATTTGTTATCCCCACGAACGACGGATTCTCCGTCGCCACGATATGGACCCAAGGGAGCGGAGCCCGCTTCCCAACCCCTCAGGTCCACCAAGTCAGGACAGCTTGCCCACGGCGCTACTCCGGACCCCGACCCCGCGTCCCTCCGACAAAGACTCATAGGAACCAGAAGGCGTACGGAGCAAGGTTGGGGACGCTCATAAGTCAAACCACCGTGCTGCAACCCATACCCTGCGCAGGGCAGCATTCTGTAACCAACCTGATATTCTACAGAGACATCGATATTATTGTAGGCGCTTATCTTCCTTCGCACTCATCAGAATGAAGAACCAGGCCGCGTAGACGTGAGCCACAAGATTATGTAAAGCCCTCATCCTTGTAAAGCCAGCCCATTCATCTATAAAAGGGGATGCGCTTCTCCCATGAAGAGGGGGGACTTTTGACCGAATAACACCAGACACACACACACAGTCAAGCAGCTACAAAGCTCTTGGTCTCCTTTCAACCCTTCCATCAGAGACTTGGGACCAGTCCCTCTCTCGATCGTTTGTAACCCCTACTACAAACTGTTCACGGTGCTGATAACACGAGCAGCGACAAACTGGACGTAGGGACATTCGGCCCGAACCAGTATAAATCTTGTGTCCTTTAACGCACCATCCGAGCCTAACGCGCATTATTATAAATTTACTTGCCGGTGCTTGTACGAAACACCGACACTTAGAGTCAAACATAGATGTACATGAGCATAGAGTGGGTGAGGCAACCAACGCTCTTAGTAGGCAACGAGTGTTCAGACCTGCTAAACAGCAAGGAAAAATATCACTGAGCTTTCATGTCTTTTCTTAACTGTCGACGATACTTCATCGCCCTGTTCGTTTGGGCTTGTTTGGCTTGTAAGCCGTACTTTTTCAGCCAATGAATAGTATTTTTCTCTTACATCAAATCAGCCAACAGTACTTTCAGCCATGGCTTTATCAGTCAAAAAGCCTAAACGAACAGGGCGCATGCTCGCGGTCGCCGGCATGTCCATCCTCGGGAGAAGGTTACGACGGGATCTGCATCCGTGCTCACCAATCCCTTTTTCTTTTTTCATTCACGGAGGGGGAGACTAGCGCGGGGCGTCAGAGGGGAGGGGCGATTAGTTTTGTGGTGACGATAACATTCGGGTCTTTTTAGTAGTAAATAGAGATGATATCATTTTCTCTTATGTCCCTCCCTCTCTTCATGTCATCAAAAATCTAATGTGGCACCATATGAGATAACCTACGAGAAGGTTTACGTGTACCAATGTACTTGCCTAATGTTGCCAATGAAATCTGTTAAGAATCCAAGGCAGAGCAGTAGGCTAGGATCACAGTAGCAGTAGTAGCCTTGGCACCAAAGAACAAGAGCTGCTACGAGAGCGATAGTTCCCAGCAAGGCGGGGAAAGTTTTGGCCCTGGTCATCCGATTGTCTGAACTGCTGGTCATAACGTCCCCGGCTTCATGGCAAAATTGCTGATCATAACGCCCTGGCTTCAACGAGTGATGAGGGCACTCAAAATGCAAAAACCAGAGTAGTTTACTAGTTTCTATATGCATTAGGCCCTGTTTAGATCCCACCCAAAAACCAAAAATTTTTAAGATTCTCCGTCACATCAAATTTTGCGGCACATGCATGAAGCATTAAATATAGGTAAAAAGAATAACTAATTACACAGTTTGTCTGTAATTGGCGAGACGAATCTTTTAAGCCTAAATAGTCCATAATTAAATAATGTTTGTCAAATATAAACGAAAGTGCTACAGTAATCAAAAGCCAAAAATTTTCGGATCTAAACGCGGCCTTAGTTAAACTGCCACATAAGATTGCGATGATGTGACGAAAGGCAGGTTGCCAACCAGCCCAACAAAAGGTGACCCCTGACCGGCTGACCCTAGCCCCTCCCGCTCCTCACTCGCGCCGCCTCCCGCACGCACTCGCGCCTCGCGCAGGCAACGCGCCGTCGCTCAGCGGCCGCCGGCGACGAGCCTTCGCGAAAGCCAGCGGCCCTACTGGCGAGGCGTCGTGTTCTTCTTCCTTCTCCACCGACGGGAAAGCGCGTGGATCCGCGACCTCTGGGCTCCGGCGAGGCGGCGACGGCGAGTGGTGACTGCGGGGACCTCTGGGCTTCGGAAGGATGGCGCTGAGGGGGGTCTGGCAGCTGCAGAAGCTCGTGGTAAACTACTGCGGCTGGGGAGGGAGCAGCAGGGGCATCAGGTATGATGATATAGTTTGGTTCCTCACTTCGGTAGCAGTACCATTAGACCATATAAGTGTTTTCGTATGATTTCCTTAGTTCTGTTGCTAGAATTAGTCGAGATACTGCTAATGCATGTTCTTCAATGTGGGAATTGGTCGGATGGTTAGTCGACTGTGCCCAGCCAAGGATTCGTCGTTGCAGACGAGTAAATGTGTTGTGGGACTAGCGGGTACTGATGTCTGGGAATGAGTTAAAACTTAAAAGAGCCGCCCATTTAGTCACGATTTAGATCAACTAATAGAATCAGGCACTCTATGCCTGTGCTTCTGTTCGTTCATCAGATTTTAGGTCGAGCTATAGCGCTTTCCTTGTACAGCAGTACACTATAGTTTAGTGGCAGCTGTATGAGCTTCAGATCAAACATGGTGCTGGTTAGTACGAAGTACTATTCATTACTGGATATCAATGCCTGATTCTGCTCTTTAACAACTAGCACCTTTTCTGATTGCAGGGCCTTCATGGAGGCACATCTTCCAGCCTTTAAGGAAAAGAATCCACACTTGGAAGTGGTGACAGAGCTTGTCCGTGGTCAACATCCTAACTTAAAGGGAATTTACAGTAAGATCTTGGTTACTTTCCTTTTTCATTGCAATTTATGAATTCTGTGGAACTAGGTTCCTGATAGGGATACAACTTATGGTATGGATTGGCATTGAGAAGATGCTATAGGAATACAATGTAGCTTAACCTGCCATGTTCAGTTCAAAATTGCACAGCATGACCATTTCTGGGTCTACCTCTTCTCTCTCCCTCTCTCTTTGGAAGGTGGAAGTCGGGAGGGGAGGCCCCTGCCTTAATTTCATTAATGAAAGAAGAGAGCTGTACATGTATAAACCGAACTGGCAAAATAAGTGCAACAGGCAAGCACAAAGAAGGATGAGGAGTAAAAGAATGTTAAAATAAAGGAAAGGCAGAGAGAGGAGAAAGTAAGAAGAAAGGAAAACCTCAAGACAGGGTAAGAGATGAAGAAGTGTGAAAGAAAGAAGTAAAGGGAAATAAAAAAGAAATGGAAAATATAAATACCAGCCTTGAATCTCATCATATGAATGTGAACTTGAACTTCCATCTTCCTGTTCCCATCTATTATCTATGTGTCAAGGTTGTGATAGCATCCCTCCTTGAATCCTTATTGGCCCAATTTTTGTCTGTTCTCTCTGCACAAGCTTGAATACCTGTTTGGAATAACATGCCTGAAGGTGAACATATCTTAGTTTAAATATACCATGGTCAAGATAAAACCTCCATTGGAATTGTGCGCATTTCATGATCCTCATGAATGCTGGGAGGATGGATGGTCACACCCATCTTGGATTGGACGGAATAGGACCGGTTAGCAATTTTTGTGGGATAAGAGGGACGCCAACCAACAATTCTTTGGATGGATACAGATTCTTGTGTTGTCAGTTTGATCCTATATTTGGGGCCATTACAATATTGCATGCACTAAGCAAGCAAGATCCTGTAGGATCGGATTGGTATTTTGCACTAGTGAAAAAAATTATTATGGGATTGGATTGTACAATTCCTTGAACGCAGCTGTCCTATAGCTGCTGTTTTCTTGTTGTCTTATCTTTGTAATTTCCACAGCTACACTGATTTTGTTTTTCTCTTGAAATGATTGGTTTTTGTTTTGTTCTCAATTTTCTAACTAGCCTTGTTGTTGTGCAGAAAACCATAACGAGCGAGTGGTCTGTGTGAGAAATTTACCGCCAGAAGAAATACTCCTCCAAGCCACCAGGCTAAGGAACTCCCTGGGCAGGAAAGTGGTGAAGCTGCGAACCAGACACGTAACGAAACGGCCCAGTGTTCAGGGGACATGGACGACGGAACTGAAGATGTGAGCCAAGCTACCAGCCAAGGTGTTTCGGTGTTCTTGGTGGTGTGATTGCAGAAAATGTTAGCTGTGTCAATAACTTTGGTAGAGCTGCCGCTATGCTTGCCTATTTCAATAGCCAACTGTTTACACCTTTTGTTCCGAGTACAATCTGGTAATAACATAGATACACTTGGAGTTTCTAGTGCCACGGTGCCAGGCCGTCACATTTGACATTTTCAGTCTGGTGATATCTGTCTCCTATATTAGACCATTACCTTGATGTTTCAGCTCGCGAGATTTTGTGAACACAGAACTTTGTTATTAAGACGTCCGGAAGTTCGGATACTCGCATGCTTTGCTCGTCTAGAAAACAAAATCAACTATGGCACGTTTCACAGCGCTCGGCTCCGCTCCCGCACAGGCGCTCCACCGCTAGCCCTACTAGATGCAGCGTGCGGCTGCCCTCTTCTGATTTTGGTGCGCGGCTGCCTGCTAAATGCGGTGGCGCGGTTGCTAGCCCTGCCAAGCGTGTAGCCCCCTCTTCTGGTTTAGGCGCGCGGCTGCCTGCGAAACGCGACGGCGTGGTTGCCAGCCCTGCCAAGCGCACAACCGCTTGTGAGTCGCGGCGCTCGATTACCGACCATGCTAGGCGCGGGGTGAGGCCGCTGCCTCCCAGCCTCGGCGCGCGACCGCTGACTCCGTGCTCTTATCGCGCAGCCCTCGTCGAGCCACTGCCTACCAGCACTGCCAGGCCGCTGCCTCCGACGAACTTCACGTACTGACAAGTCTCCGTTCTCCCATGTAGCAAAGAGATGCACGTTAAAACTGTACGTTGCGAACGTCTGTTTCAAGTGTTTAGATGTTTCAGAGGTATGTTATAATTGTTTCTGTAAGAGTAGATCGGGATGTTGCGCATATTGCAATGGTTGTACACGTGTGTTGTAAGCTCCTATTCTCAATATTTCATCTGTTTTTTATGTACGTTGCAAGTGTGTTTATCTAAATGTTGCAAATGTTTTCACACATATGGTACAAGTGTTTTATCTGGATGTTGCGTATGTTTACCATGGCTTCAAGTGTTTTTAGGTGTTTTTCAGGTGTTTTTTGCAAGTGTTTTAGACGTATGTTTTATTTGTTTTCAGACGTATGTTGCTATTGTTGCATCTAGATATTGCATCTCGCTCCTCGTCTTTTCTGCTGTCTTGCCTCGGTGTCAGGCGCGGAAAGGCGGAGACGGTCCCCACTGACGGAGGCGGGCCCTATGTGCTTGTGGACGGGCGCAACAGGCGAGACATGGGGTAACTATCCTCGGAATATCGCATTTCATTTAATTTATTATTTAATCAATTATAGATACATTTTATTTAATTTATTTAATCAATTATAGATACATGGGCCGATACGTATCTACGGGTTGGATACGGCCCAACCAGCCCAACAAAGGTGCTGGCGGCAGCCTAGAGGGTCCGCGTCTACCCATTGTCCAGATTCCCACCCATACGTGCCCGAGCCAGGAAAGCTTCCCCAACGCAACCAGGCACGAAACATCTAAACAGGCTGCTGCGGCGAGTGCGCGACAACGACGGCGAAGGCGGCGGGGCCAGCGGCGAGAGGAGGAGGCATGCTTAAGTTCTTGTCCAAGGTGGTGGTGGAGTACTGCCCTCTGGACCCGCGGAAGGCGGCGGCAGTGGAGCTCCTCGCGCAGTGCAACGGCCGCAAGGCCAAGGACTCCAACCCGGCCTGCTCCGTCGAGCTCCGCCGCCTCCCCTCCCCGCCTCTGTCCACGGACCCCAAGTCGCAGCCAACTCTCCCGCCCCCGCGGGTCCTCGTGACCTACCTCAACGGAGCCGAGGAGGCCATCATCGCCGCTGAGGGTGCTACGGCGCAGGGCATCCGGGACCAGATCCTCGCACGGGGCCGGCTCATCGACACGGAGCAGATGTTCCGCGACGGCGGGGAGAAGTGGCCCGTCCTCATCCCCGAGGAGGAGCTCGGCATGTCCTTCCCTGGCATCAAGGTATGGCATGTTTTCCCTTTTGTGCGTATCTTTTCATTTCGTCGAACGCCATGCGTGCGTGGGTGTTTCTTCCTACACTGCATTGAACACGCTCTAGATCTTTTCTTGGATTTGTTGTGTGCCTGTTGAGGTAAGCACCTTGTGTGTTTTACCATTGTGGTTGTTGCGACGTTCCGGTGATGTAGACATGTAGTTTGTTACACTGCTCATCGTATTGTCGAACAAGAATGCATGATTTGCTTGTCACCGGAATTTGTTACCGCTTCCTCTGTTCCTAATTACATTTCGTTTTGGCTTTTCTAGACAGTCTTTACATAGAGTATATCTAATGCATAACAAAAGTTATATATCTAAGTGCATAGCAAAGTTATGGACCTAGAAAAGCCAAAATAACATATAATTTGGGACAACAGGAGTAGTTGCCTAGAATGGTATCATCTGGGTTGGTTTCATGTTGTTTCTACCTGGAAATTAAGGTACGTCATGTACGTGCTGCTTACCTACATCTCATGTAGCGCCTAGTCACAGTTCATATGAGCAAGAATTACAATAAATATTGCAGCTGTATATGATACTTAGTCTAAAAAAACATGTCCATGCAAACGCTTAAATGCAGTTGCATAGGATACTTAGTCGTTTTTTTGAGAATGCTGGAGGGGCTTGCGCCCCTACAGAAAATTTTATTAAATGAAAACAGAAACAAGTTTACAAAGCATTACAGCCTCCCAAAAGGAAGGAAGATCAAGGAACAGAGAAAGAAACAAAAAAGATCAACCTAAGAGCAGTGGCTAAGTGATTTGTTGTAGCCACTCATCAAAAG
Source organism: Miscanthus floridulus (assembly GCF_019320115.1). NCBI lineage: Eukaryota > Viridiplantae > Streptophyta > Magnoliopsida > Poales > Poaceae > Miscanthus > Miscanthus floridulus. The sequence continues at coordinate 36,887,713 of NC_089598.1, forward strand.
CTTGAGAGGATCTTGCACTGACTCTGTGCGTAAGCAATTTTATTTCCTTGTCAAACACTCTTCTGCTAGCCACTATTTCTGGCTGGATGTCATTGAAAATGGGAGCATTCTGTGTGGTCCAAATTGCCCAAGAGAGTAGAATTATTGTTTCCATGAAGAGGATACTTAGTCGTAAAGAGCACGTTTGTGCAAACGGTGAATTTAGTGTCACCTGGATCATTGGTTTATTCATTCTTGGAAATGTGGATATTCATGAAATTGTAGAATTTGGTCTAGCTAGTTTGAAGGTCAAGTTAAAACCTAAAGGATTACAGGAAAGGAATCTAGTACTAGTTCTTGGTTGAGAAAATTTTCTAGCAAGCTATAGTTAACAAGTTACACAGCAGCACCTTTAGGACCTTTGGCCCCATTCGCTGGTCTGAAACTTGGTTGAAACTGGCTGAAAAACACTGTTCCGGTTGAATTGTTGTGAGAGAAAAACACTGTTCCGGCTGAAAAAAGAAGCCGAACAAGCCGAATATGGGGTCCATATATGTCCAATTTGCTGGCATATGATAAGGTTGCTCAACAGTTGTCCAGGGCATATTCAGGATTTTTCAACTCTACTATAGTTAATTCGACCCAAAATCTAACTCTGACATGCAAGTTGTATGCAGCTATGCACAAAATCTACTTATAATAATGTGTTCCATATGCATGTGAGAATTGCATACCAGAGATGAGAAAAAGAGTATGTGCTTGTCTGATTACCGGATACCGCTATGTGATTAGTCTTTACGCGGCCAATTAATCAACATTTAGTGGATATATGCAATATGCATTCTTTATAATGTTTTCATTTATATTTGAAATTGATTAGGACAACTTCTGGTGAATATTCTACATTGTTACCACAGGACTTTTATATCAAAGGTCTATCATGTGTGCTGTGGATGACATCCTCAACTAGTTTCTTTGCACATGCCTCTCTATTTTCTCAGTTATTGACTGGATTATTCTCTGTTTTTTTTTTGACAGCCAAAGAAAGCCGAGGATAAGCCCCAGGCCTAGTGACCAAGTCAGAGTTTTCTATTTGATATAGCATGGTTAACTATGGACATTTGTACACCCAAAGATGTGGGGTAAAAAATTCTCTGACCGCTACCACTTAGAATGTGCGTTACCTGTTGTTTGAAGGCCAGGTCTTGTTCAATTTTTGTTTTCCCACATTGAGGTATGCCAGGTGGTGCTCTGTACTCGTATATCATTTTTAGTTACAAAGCTCTCATAAGCTTCCTCAAGCATCTCCTCAAGCTGGGCATCCTACCTGATGTGAACAAATGATTACTTACGAGCTTTTGACATTACAGTTTTCTTTTTCGAAATATAAGGATATTTGATCACTTAATTCTGTGTTCTGATGGTGTGGATGTTCACAAAATTACCTCTGCTGTTCCTCATCAGAATCCATTTCCCCATCAGAGTCATCACGAGCTTGAGTATCCTCATTCTCACTGTCTCCAATTTCATCGTCCACATCAAGCTCTGCTGATTCAACAGCTTCAAGTTCTTTTCCACCCTAAAAAAAGGAAAATGAATATAAAAACTTAAGAATTAGATGATCATGAACGAGCATGCTCTTTTAGATGCTTTTCCAAGAACAAACCTCAGGTAAAGATAGTAGCTGACAGGGTTTGGACAGTTACTGCTTCTGATGCCTTGAAGATTAGGCTGTTTTTAGTAATTAACCTCTACTATGCTATAAGAATATCGTTTTCACCCACTTGTTTATCGGAAAAGACAAATTACTTACACGGACTTGTTGAGATAGTGTGCTCAATTCAAAATCGGAAACCTTCAGTGTGCCACTAGCATCCACCACTTGTTTCAGAGAAATGTGAAGAAAGCTGGGTGAGCAGAGGGAGGGTCCAGCCGTCCGAGCAGGGAGAGATGAAGCCTAAGCTGAGCAGCTTTACTGTTCTTGCTGATGCTCCCGCGGTGGCCATCACCTTCATAAGAGGATACACATAAGTGGACAGGGATATAAAAGGCACGAGAAAATGTAAAACTTATCAAGCAACAGATAGCAACAAATAATCAGTACTCTGCTCTCATAGTTCAACCAAAGTAATCATCAATTCATTATGGATCCAAAAAGTAGTGCTCAGTGTGAAGGGCAGATAGTTCAGTTTTGACGGTTTTTTCCTTGCTTTTTCTACTGTTGTGAATATCACAAGATTGTTTGCCCAACAGAACAGCAAAAAAAAAAAGATTTTCAATCCGCATGAAGGGTGAGCAGTAGAAAAATATCGTTCTGAGAGGTGAGAAAGGACTGGGGATCATCAATAATCACGGCCCGTGGTTGCAGGCATGTTTGTAGCTGGGCAAGTCAAGCAGAGGCAGTGGGAAAATTTCAGGACAGATCAACATGGAAAGGAAGCAAAACAAACCAGAGTGAAAATCAGAAACTAGCCGAGTCCTAATCAGAAACTGGCTTCTTTCACTAATTAGCTATCTAGTTAAGCTGTTGAAACGTAAGAATTAGTTAGATAGTTTTGGAAAACTGTGTAGAGTTAATGCTTTCTTTGCATGAAGTTAACTGTGTACAACTCAATTATTTATCTGATCCTGTCTTAGCTGAAGGTTGGATCAAATGAACTTGTAAGATTTCAAAAAAAAAAAAGTGAAAAACTTAAACATCTGTAAAACTCTCAATCCCTTGTACTCGACGACGACGTGATTATGATCATATGGTTCTGAGAAAAATATACAATGTTACATTTTCCAAGGAGCCATAGTTCATACTTCATACAGGGTACTTTCAACTAAAGTTTCAGGAAGCCTTCTGAGAGAAAGCAAAGTACTTTTGACTGGGTACTACATATATACCATATCTTAGGTGACACTAGTAATGATACTACTAAATGGTACCACTGTGCCTCCAGATTTCATTCTCTTGTTGATCCTGTTACAATAGTGACAGCAGCTGCTCCAATATGATGCAATGAACCGGGAGTTCTATTTGAATGCTTATATTTGAAGGTCATGCAGAAAAATAACGTTAAACATTCAGGTCTTTGCTAAACCCCCCGCTCCAGCCTCCAGATGCCATCATCAAACCAAACTGCTCCAGTCCAGACGCCACAAACGAAGGTCAGGATGGGACTTCCAATGCTTGATCTCTCTTAATATACATGGAGCTGCAAGGAATCAATGACATGGATGTCAGGAAAGCGCAAACCAAAGAAGGATGATCTAACACAAAAGTAAATACAAAAGTTAAGCGGAATTTGAGGTAGTTCAGCATGGGCTCCCTCTAATAAACAATGAAGGCATAGGAACAGGAGATTGTAGCGAACAAAGAAAACAAGTCATGGGAATTAGACCACAAAAGCATCAGAAAACACTAGTATATATTGGATTTACCTGATACATGGAACTACAAACAGGAACAACACACACTGCTAAGAGTAACACACACTGCTAAGAGTAGATATTTCGGGAAAAAATAATCCTAGGGGTTGGGGGGGTGCTAACAGTGGGGAAATACAGAAACCTTAGTGTATATCAATCACCTTTCAATCAAGAAGTCAAAATGGTTGACTTCCCGGGTGAGAAGAATATCTTACAAACTAAGCAACAAAAGGAAGAAACTTATGTGCTCCCAATACTTTGAAAATTGATTCCCACTATAAAGATAACTAGGACTGAAGACACGATAACTTTATTGGACATAAACTCGATGCTGACATTCACTAACAGTACAACATTTCCCTAGAGAATTTCATCAAACAAATGTGACTGTACAACATAGCCAGCAAATTAGAGAATGAGCAAGACAATACCACTCAGCTAAGGATTTATTTTGTTTGTCATAATCGTCATTAGTTGACCTCCTCAAGAAAACGGTACTTTTCAGGTAAGGACATTGCGTGGTTCTTAAATTCCTCCATCGAGCAAAGTTATATCAGCAAGGAAGTAGTGGAAGCCTCAAGTGAGAAGTTCATTTCATCAATTTTGGAGATGTAAGCCCCAGCCCTCACTATCTCACCTGCAACCAAGAGCCTCCTAACTACACCATTTAGCATGCATGAGTTTGGAGTGCATCCACTCTTTTCCATTGCTAAGAACAGATTGTCAAACTCATCTAGCAGCCCTTCTTGTATGAGATATTCCATCATTAAGCGATAGGTCAGCATATCCAGAACTAAACCATGGGCAGGGATAGCAGTGAACAAATCCAAGGCATCTTTCTTACTGCCACTTTCAATCAAAGAACCGATCATAATATTGAAACTAATAATGTCAGGTCCAAGATCCTTAGAACACAGACTCTGGAACAATTTGAATGCTTCACCAACACAATTATTTTTGCAAAGCCCATTCAGAATTATGTTGTGTGTGTAAATGCCCCACTGTTTTCCACTTTAAAGCATATTGTGGTAGAGTTCCTTTGCTTCAGAAAATCTCCCAGTCTGAAATAAACCTTGCAGTATAGTATTGTAAGTCACAGCTCCTAGCATAACTCACTTCCTCAACATTTCTCGAAAAAGACGATATGCATTGTCTATCTTGCCAGCTTTACAGTAGCCATGAAGCAATGTATTATAGGAGATGAGGTCAGGTTTCAAGGCCAGCTGAGACCATACCATCAAGTAACTTTGCCACTTCATCAGTTCTACCAGCTAAGCAGTGACCACCAATTAACGTAGTATATGAGATGACATTAGGCCTCACACCCACACGTTCCATCAAGTCAATGAGCCTTTGGGCTTCCATAACCTGTCCTTCTATGCATAAGTTAGACATTATGGTGGTGAAGGACACGGCATCAGGATAGACTCCTTGATCCGACATTTCAAAAAAATAATTCCTCTGCCTTCTCCCATCTGTCAACAGTACAGAGTCCATAAACTAGGGAGCTAAAAACAACGATGTTTGGAGTCACTCCTTCGTTGATCATCTAATTGAATTTAAGCACAGCTTCATCCACTCTTCCGAACATGCAAAGTGCATCTATTAATGTTCCATAAGCGACTACATCAGGACTCAATCCTTGCTGCCTCACTTTGCTAAGTATACGCATTGCCTCATCTATCATTCCCTTTTTAGTGTATGCACAGAACACTATATTCAAGATGTAAAGATAAGGTGAAATACTATTTGCCACCATCAAATCTAGGAGATCAGGCAAATCAGCAAGGGCCCCTTTAGCAGCATACCCGTGAAGAAGAATGCCGTAGATAGTTACATCTGGTTTTATGCCCTTCCTAATCATAGAATAAAAAATCTTTCTCGCTTCTGTGCATTTTCTGTTCTTACAAAGATAGTCCAGTAGCAAGCCATAAGTAACAACATTTGGGTCAAGACCACGTCCATACATTTCTTCGAGCCTTCGAACCACCTCTTTCCCCTGTCCTGTAGAGAGGTATCCATGGATCAGGCAGGTACATGTCCGGATGTCTGGCTTAACACCCTTATCAATCATCTGCTGAAGGACACCCTCAGCCCTGTCAACTGCTTTAGCTTTGCACATGCCATCAATGATCGTGTTGTATGTCACAATATCTGGTGTGCAGTTTCCATCTCCATCATCAGCCATCATGTGCAGCAGGTCAAGTGCCTCCTCGGTCCTCTTTTCATTGCAGAAACCCTTGAGAAGCGTGTTGCAGGAAACTACATTCGGCATGCAGCCAAACTCAGGCATTTGTCAGAGTAGTATGTCCATGGCCTCGTCGGCCCTCTTGGCATCACAGAGTCCCTTGAGCAACTGACCAATAACTACTTGATTCACCCTCCAGCCCGTCTTAAGGATGAGGCCAAAGGCGGTGAAGCCATGCTCCAGGCAACCCATGCGACAGAAAGAGCCAATGAGGATGCTATATGTGTACAGGTGGAGCAGGCAGTGGCCATCCTGTTGAAGAGGGAGACAGCGAGCGCGGAGGCTGAAGAGCATTGGGCGCGAGAGACGACGTTAAGCAGGTTGTTGAAAGCACCAACCAAGGTAAAGATGGCAACGGGGCCTCGATACCCGATACCCGACGGGTATTTGATCCATTAGAGAACGGGGATGGGATCATATCTTTACCCGCGGACATCTAAATGGGCAAGAATCCATCCCCGACGGGTATAGCGGGTACGGGAACGTTCCCTGTTTACCCGTCCCCGTTACCCGTTGGGGAACCCGACTATTTAAGCTGTCATGCGAGTATTAGGCTCAAAGAAGCTCAACATAGGTATTTTGGCACAAATCTGAACAATCATATATATAGTTTGTGTGCTCTAGGAACCTTAGTTCAATTTTTCCTCACCATCTCCGCTAGTAGCACAAGTACGCCTGCCTCATGAGCGCTCGTGCCCCTTGCTTCCTCAGTTTGGTCTTTCTGCCATCTTTGCTCGTCCTCCTTGCAACCTCGCTCCTTCTTCTCGGCATCTTCGAGACTCCAACACTTATACCCGGGTGAAGAAGAAACGTCTCCGATTGCAAAGCTGTGACCCTAAGTGTCCTTATTTATCGGGTATGCAGTACCCGTCGGGTACCTGTTACCCGATCGATGCCCGACGGGTACGGGGATGGACAAGAATCTATACCCGAGACAGTTAACGGGGATGGGGATGGAATGAATTCTCCGTAGCGGGGAAGAGAACATTCTGGCGATACCCGACGAGTATATCCCCGTTGCCATCCTTAAACCGAGGCGAGCCTGGCGAGGGGCAGCAATTGATCGAACAGCTTGAGCGCGTCATCGAGGCCGAGGTTCCCCGACCTGGCACGGCCAACGATGATGCGCTCCAGCTCCAGGCACCGGTCGCAGGCGGCGCTCGCGCGGCGCGTCATGCCGACGGAGGGCCCATGCGCTCGGCTACTGGCCCGCCGCGGAAATGCACGGACGACGATGCATCCGCCTCCGGGATGGGTGTAGCAGAGCAGCTTACGTGAGGTGGGTGGAGCCGCTGAGTGCTGGATGTGGAGGATGTGAGCGTAGTAGCTGGAACACCGGCAGGCGGCGGCGGCCATGGGGGTACGGACCTAGATAATTCGCTGCCGATATAATACTACAGCCAAATGACAATAAAATAGTTAGGCAGACGGATCTATTAGTTTCTTGCTGATTCGGAGCGGGAAGAAATCTTGTTTACTTTATTGAGTATAGTACATAAAAAAGCCAGATCAATGTTTCTCTTAGTGCCATGATGTTCTACAAAAATAACATTATTTATTTATCAAGTAATATACAGACGTTTTTCCTAAAACATTTTTTGGTTATTAAACAAAATCAAGAACCAAGCTTACAAATTTATATTATTACGATGGTTTGGAAGGAAAAGGAGTCAACTTTTTTTTAAAAAATTATTAATTCGTTGTCATTTTTATCTTATATTTGTGTCGTGTGTATTGATCATTTTGGGTTCCCGGGCTAAAAAAGAAAGAGTGCTGGTATAGGGCTACAGCCTCGTTTGCGTGCCCTTAAACTCGACTTGATCCGGTTTTTTTTTTCATTTTTGAACAGTGTTTTTCTCTGACAAATTCCTCCAACATTCCTCCAAACCATCCAAATTTCTCCAGAATTCCTCCAAACAAACAGGCCCGAGCTATTTCCTTCTTGGATGAGCACTTGATCTTTAATTGCTATTTGATAAAGTGTACTAGGTATATAATATATATACTTCTTGTTTCTACAAAAATTTTAGGGGTACAACTGTACCCCATGCACCTACTTCCCTCCATTTGTGTTTACTTATCAGCAACTTTTTACTGTAGTAAATTTGATTATCTGTTTTTTCTTCTAAAAAAATCTTAGATACTTCAATGTATATAACACTAATGAAGTATGTTCAATAAAGAATTATATATATGTAAAAACTTGATGTATCTAAAAATCTTTTGCAGAAAAAAACGTATAGTCAAAATTGCTAGAGACCATGATAAGTAAACCAAGCCCGTGTTTAGTTGCAAAAAAAAGTTCCAAAAAAGTGCTACAGTATCCATCACATCGAATCTTACGATACATGCATGGAGCATTAAATGTAGACGAAAAAAAAACTAATTACACAGTTTGGTGGGAAATTACGAGACGAACGTTTTGAGCCTAATTAGTCCATGATTAAACACTAATTACCAAATAAAAACGAAAGTACTACAGTAGCCAAATTCCAACTTTCCCCTCGACTAAACGAGGGCCAAAACGGAGGCAGTACTAGATTCGCCCCTGGCGGCGGCGGCGTGGGGGGGGGGGGGGGAGTCCGCCCGTTTGGAGCGAAACCGCCGTCCGGCAATTTTTCCTGCGCGCGTAGCTTCCAGGCCCAGCTCTCGTTCCCGCCCGCGCGCTTCTGGCCCAACTCGGTTTCCCGCCCGCATGTGTGCGCGCTTCCGGCCCAGCTCAGGTTCCCGCGACAGCTTCCGGCCCAACTCGGCTTCCGGCCCGCACTTGTGCGCGCTTCCGGCCCAGCTTAACTTCCCGTGAGCTGGCCCGTTCCAGCTACAGATCTTGAAAAATAAATTAAAAAAAAAGGCAAAAGTAGCCAAGGATAGGATCCGAACACAAGACCTGCTACTTCAGAGTTGTCACTCTCCACAACTACACCTTACAGATGTTTGTGATAATTATATAATAGTTTTATTATTAAACACACTGAACCATTTAAAGTAAAAAAATAGTATCTAACCACCATCAGCCTGTTCGGAACTGTTGGTTTGTTCGTTGCTGGTTCGTGAGAAAGTACTGCTGGCTGGTTTGTGTAAGAGAAAAATACTGTCCCTGGCTGAAAACACTGTTCACGTGAGAGGGCTGGAAGCACCAGCCAGCCAGCCGCTCCAGCCGAACATAAGAATAGTATTTTATACTAAAAATACCACAAGACATTTCATGAAACATGGAAAAAAATATAAGCAACGAGAAAAACAAATAAGAAAAAAAGGCAAAAGACAAAAGAAAAAACTCATGTAACAGTAGAAATAAAATATACTTGAACATCCAAAAATGTATCATAGAACATCTTAGGTATACTACACGAACATCACATGTATACAACGCGAATATTACTTGTGCACATCCAGAAGAACCATATCAAACCAAAAAAATATATCACACACCATCCAGAAAATATATATCATGAAACATTAGACTTATACTATATGCACATCTAGAAATATATCGTAGAACATTGCATGTATGCCGAACATCACAAAAATACAACATAGAGCATCACATGTATACCATGTGAACATTATAAAAAAATCTAGAACATCACATATATACTATATGAACATCACAAAATACTCCGTATAACACAGAACATCACATGTATATTATGTGAACATCACAAAATACATCATAGAGCATCATATATATATATATGATGTTTTATGCTCTATTTTTTTATGTTCACACAGTATACATGTGATGTTTTATGCTGTATTTTTTGATGTTCACACAGTATACATGTGATGTTTTATAATGTATTTTGTGATGTTCACATAATATACATGTGATGTTCATGTAATATATATATATATATAGAACATCACATGTATATTATGTGAACATCACAAAATACATTATAAAACATCACATGTATACTGTGTGAACATCAAAAAAATAGAGCATAAAACATCACATGTATACTGCGTGAATACCACAAAACACATTATAGAACATCACATGTATACAACGTGAACATAACATGTATATTACATGAACACCACAAAATAAATCAAAGAACATTACAAGTATACTACGTGAACATCTCACATACAACATAGAACATCACATGTATATACTACGCGAGCATCACAAAATACATTATATAACATTATTGTATACTACGTGAACATCAAAAAAAACATCATAAAATATTATTGGGAAGCATAGAACATTATTATATACTACGTAAACATCATAGCATCTTATATAGTACTAAGATTTAAAAAGTAAGCATGAACAATAAAATAATTAATTAGAGTAAAAGAGAAAATAAAAAACCTATAGAGAACATAAAGACAAAAGAAAAAAATAAAAAAATAAACAAAACAGAAAAGAGTAAAAACATAAAAAAAAATAAAAAACAAATTAATCAATTATAGCAAAAATAAAAAAAATAAATAAAAGAAAGGTAAAAAATAACAATTCACATAAAACAAAAATAAAAGATAAATTGATGCACAAAAAATACAAAGGATAGGAAAAAAAAATAAAGAAAAATAACAAGACAAAGAAAAAAGGATAAAAAAAAGAAAAAAATGAAAGATTAAAAATGAAAAACATGAATCAAAAGAAAAACATAATTAGAAAATAAACAAGAAGTAAAAAATAGAAAAAATAAAAAAGTGAAAGTAAAACCACAGGAACAAAAAAGAAAAAAAAAGAAAGGAAACACGTACTGCCTACCTGCTGGCACCAGAGAATCCTGCATCTGAGAACCGAGCGGAGCTCGGGTGGCAAGGCCCGTGGTTGGGACCTTGCCGGCCGGAGTTCGAGCCCCCGTGGCTGCGAATTTCCGGTCTCTCATCGGGGTTCACCCCCAATAATATTCTGTTGCCTCTCGCGTGAAGCCACAAAGGGTATGCGACGCGCCTCGTCGTCTACGGATCCATGGTTGGACCCGGTGATCTCATAAAAAACGTGATGTAGTGATCTAAGTATAGTTGTAGGTTTATTTGTGTACGCGTGATGTGAGTGTAGTGTGCGTGTGTAGGGTTAGTGTGAGTCTGTACATGAGTAGATACTACAGCTATACCCAGATGAGAGGAAAAAAAAGAATCCTGCATCTAGCCAGTTTGCGTGCTGTCGACAAAATATGGTCGGCAGTCTACCTAGGGGTATGCCCAATGTAGTAGATTATCGGTAGACAGATACGCAAGCTACAAACAAGATGGTGACACAAGACAGACACGAGGTTTTATCCAGGTTCGTCCGCCGTAGAGGCGTAATGCCTACGTCCTACGTCTGATTGTATTGCTGTATATCAATGAGAGATATTTTTGAGAGGGGTCCCCTGCCCGCCTTATATAGTCTGAGGGGCAGGGTTACAGATCTAGAAACTAATCCTAATCGGTTACAATTGTCATAGGCGAGCAGATAAGGATTCCTATTTTAACCGACCAGGATCTTGCTTGATCTCCAAGTCTGTCTTGATTCCTTGCACGGGACTCCGAGCAGATTGGCCGAGCCACGCGTCATCTTCTAATGGACCGGACCCCCTGGACTGGGCCAGCCCAAGCGTAGCCGTAAGGGTATAGGGGTTAATACCTCCACAGCTAGTCCCCGAACACCATGTATTATGTTGCGACACGCCATTTGATCTTCTTTGGCTAATATAGTCTGTCTTCATGTCATCTCCAACTGGTTGAAACATCGACCAAGCAAATATGCTAGTATTCTGGTCAGCACAGAGAGCAGTAGACCACGGTTATAGCCAAAGATTCCAGTTGTCCGAAGAATGCATGGTGCTCTAAAGAAAAAAGAAAAAGATTTCTTTCCTGATCAAGTGTGCCCACTTGTATTTCTGAAAAGAAATATAAGTGACCCTTATATAGTAGTAGTTATGGCCAACAGTCAGAGCGTAGGGGTCGATAAAATAAACACATTCATTGCAAGGTGAAGTGTGCCCACTTAGTCCCCGAGCCTGGTAGTAGGTGACATAGGCACGTGGTGCTAGGGTCTAAAAAGAATTTCCAATTAAGTTGAAAATATAATCGTTGTACAAGCGATACGAGATGCACCGGTAGGTGCATCATACCGATATAGTCCCCGAGCTTGCTAGAAGGCGAGGTACCAGCCTTATAGCAAGGTCTAAGTGAGAAAAAAAATAAATGCCTCTCAACTGTATGTGAGTACAAATCACATGTAGCCGAGGAGAGTGGTCTTCGAGCAATGGTCGAAGAGTGGTCGGAACAGTCCTCGAGCATGATGGTGGTCTGAACGGTTCCCAAGCACGATGGTGGTCTAGACGGTTCCTGAGCACGATGGTGGTCTAGACAGTCCCCGAGCACAAGGATAGTCACGACAATCCCCGAGCACAAGGATAGTGGCGACAGTCCCCGAGCACAGGGGTGGTCAGGACAATCCCCAAGCACAAAAAGTGTGACAAAAAACCATATGCCACTTGTACTATTATTTTATGTATTTATTTATTTACTTGTTCTGTCAAGTCCAATCTGACACGTCTGATAAAAAAAGTAGATGGGTATAGCACATCATACTGCCTTTTTGTCTTGTCAAGCAAACAGTTGCGTGTCACCTGTCAGTAGGTGCGTCAGCGTGGGCCCTCCCACACTAGCAACGAAGAGGCGCATATATTGGCGTAGATCTTGAGGCTATGAAAACAACCATCTACGGCACGTGTGCACGTCTCCCAAGAATCCCAGGCAGACAAAACAGCATAACTCTTGGGTTAAATACAGTATAGGATAGGTAAGTTACTATTTACTGAACCCCATTACCATTCGTAACCGTAGCTTTCTTCTTCCTCTCGCCAACCCTAATACATCTGAAATTGCCACCAATCAATCCGCCGCCATTTCCCCGTTCACCAGCAAGGCCAGAGTCATGGCGAAAAGTGATGCATAGAAGAAAGCAGGGGTCATGGCGAAGGAATGGTCGAAATCGAAAAGCAACGAGTAGACCATTGAAGACCTCATCACCATGGGGGTACTCCACAACAAGGAGCTCGCAGGATGGCATGCGCCGGAGGGCGAGGGGTACCCCGATCCACAACCAGGTGAGATCGTGGTGTTCGAGGATTTCTTTAAATGGGGATTTGGGGTTCTGGTACATCTGTTTCTTTAGGGGCTCTATCTTTACTACGAGATTGTGATTTGCAATATGCATCCCAACTCAATCCTCCTTGTCGCCACTTTTATACATCTCTACGAAGCATATGGCGGCTTCCATCCCCATTTCAATTTTTTCCGCCATCTTTTCTGTCTATGGAAGAAAGGAAGCGGTGGTTCGAAGATAGCCGGGGGTGTGTACCTCAACCCCCATGACGGCATGAAAGCCTAGTACCTGCACTGCCCATGGAACACGTCGCTCGAAGACTGGTACAAGAAATGGTTCTACATCCACGAAGAGTCGAACACGATCACGCTGTGCGACGTGGGCTACATTCCGGAGAAGAGGACAAGCTGGTCAGAGAAGCCCAAGCACCTGGAACAGATTCTAGAAATATTTGGAATGATCCCATGGAAAAAACTAGATGGTCCGAGTATGGTCGGGAGCTTCATCAGCCAATAGATCCAGCCCTGCTAGAGGAGTGTATATCCTGGCTATGAGTATCAAGGGAGCGTAGACCCGACGAGGACGAGACAGGGGGCGCTTGACAAAATCAAAGTCAAAGCCAGAATTAGCGAGCTATTTAACTTAGCCAATCCAAATTATGCCAGATTGAGCGACATCGAGCGTGCTTTCAAGCTTGCCCGACCTCCCCAAAGGTAACTCGTCTTGCCTTGTACCCATAGTCTTGTATTGTGGTAGGATAAGTGGAAACTTACTGTGTTCACTCCCTTTTGGTACCCAGGTTAATGGTCGGGATAGAGCGATAATGTTTGTGTCGCCACCCCCTGCAGTAGAGTGGCCACAAGGAGCTGATCCCACCACCCAAACCAGCGTCGAGATCAAGGATGAGGACGTCGACTGGGCAGTGCTCGGAGCTAGAGAGGAGGCAGTGGCCAAAGCTGCTGGTAAGTGGCTGGCTACCCCCAAACAGTCAAAGAAGAGATTAGTAACCACCCTGCTCACTGGAGGGGCGCTAAATATCAATGAGCCCGAGGGGGACCCGGAGGAGAACCCGGCCGGCAAGCGTTGGCAGGCGATTTTTGCCTGGCCGGATGATGGCGCAGAGGAGGGAGAAGATGCAGATGCCTTTCAGCTTGTCCCTCAAAAAAGGAGGAAGCAACTGGAGTCAATGAAGCAAGGTGGGTCATCCGCACCTATGGGACCCACATCGCTGACGGCGGTGAAGGATGTAGCTGGGTCGACCTTGGTAGTATCTGAGCAAGGAACGCGATCAGCGATGGGAGCGACAACTCTACCAAGCATGCCACCAACCATTGCAGCGCGAAGGACAAGCGGTGGAGGAGTCGAGCACCAAGGCCCAGCGACAGTGCTGGATGTAGAGGGAGACCAGGAGTCATTCGCATAGCACATGGAGCAAGTACGGCTAAAGAGACGCACCTTCGCAACATCATTCCACGCTTCCAACATGTAAGTATTTGTAATCTTGATATAAATTAGCAATTTGTATTTAATATGATTGCCTTCTGAACTTATCTCGGATGTACTAGCTCGGCGTCCACTGAAAGTCTAGACCAGCTAGCCGGAAGTGGCATGGCGCCGCCAATAAGTGCCAAGCAGGCTACCCAGTAGCCGACCACCAAGGAACCTATAGTAGAAGATCCGTTGGGGCCCCAACAATCAAGCAGTCAGATAACAGTCCCTGAGCAGGTGGTCGAGGGACCAGCTGAGCAGGGCAAGAGTGCTCCGAGCACTAAACCTACTGAGGGCAACACCTCAGGGTTGAGGGTAATAGAGCAGACAGAGGTGCAGTGGCCGGAGGTGAGAGCATAGACCACATCTACCGATGCTGCAGCTCATGGGAAGGCTATGGTGATCACAAATGCTGCTGACGCCGGGCCAGCACCAAGACCCGAAGAAGAGCCTGAAGAGGATGAGGTAGAGGAGGTCCTAGGCCATCCACAAGACAAGCGACAACATGTGTATGTGTCGCGTTGGTGGAACAACCAATGGGTTGTCCATGAGGAAATCCCGGAGGTCGAAGAAACTAAGAAAGTTGAACGGGCGGCGAAACAGTTATGACGGAGGTGCAGGTAAGCTTTGCTTGACCCCCTAGTCTTGCTGTCTAGTCATAGTTGTCTTACTTAGCTATCTGCACACAGGACTTAATGAAGACCGCAAGGTACCGCAAGAAATGCTTCGACCAGATCGAGGGGATTGCTACAAGCAACAAGGAGTTGACGGCAGAGGTAGAACGCTTGCGCCAGCGACTTGAAGCGGCCAATCATGAAAAGATGGTGCAAGAGTCCCAGAACCAGAACCTGGTCATCCAGCTCAGTAATAAAGAGCGGGAAAGAACAAATAAGTAGCCATTTTATCATACCGACTACTGACAAGTGCTGTTGCATTGTTGGTAGTAACAACTGTAGTGCAGGCTTAGAAGCTAAAGTGATCCGGCTCCGAGAGGAGCACAGTCGTGTGGTCATGGAGTGTGATCACCTGAACGAGAACAATAGAAAACTGGCGCAAGACCAGTCGTAGCTCCAGGACCACACGACCAAGATGACAGAGGAGCTGAAAGGTAAGTTGTCCAACCGCCTTTGCTCATTTTTGTTGCCTACCGTAGTTTGGCGTAGTATAGCGTCTTAACAGCGTGTGCGGTTTGCAGTTATAAAAATCAATGCAAAGAAGCATCTGGAGGCCATGATGCAAGACCGTGACGGCTGGAAAGCGCAATGCCAAGAGATCACCAAGGACCGTGACACCTGGAGAAGCCGGTGCCAGGAGGTGGTAAAGGGTATTTTGCTGGTCCTTAACCTCATCGATCCAACGCTAGCAGAAGATGTGCCAAGGACGTTGCAGCTGGGATTGATCAAGAGATGCCAAAGGGCATGGGGATGGTTCCAGGAGTTCATGAAGGAGGTGGGAGAGTACGCAGGCGCACATGTGCTAAGCATGGTATGTGCTCACTACCCCTTGATGGATCTTAAGCGCTTGGAGGCTGGATACCCGGAGGAGGTAGATCCAGACAAGGCTGAGGAGCTATGGATGACCCAGCTGGACTTGTCGGCAAAAATAATTGGTGATATTAACCTATGTGGAGGTGTGACACCACCCATACAAGGAACGCCGTCAATAAGTCAGCTGGTAGCGCTGTCATTTTCAAGCCAACCGGCGAAGCCTACGGTCTCGACCAGCCAGGCATCGGTAGGGCCATCTTCTTTAGCTCGATCAGTGCCAGAGTCCCTGAGACCCTTGTACGATGTCAGGCCCAGCGAGCAGCAGGTGCCGCGTGCCCTGACCAGCCATTAGTGTAGGCTATAGCTTTAGAAGAAGATGTAGTTGTGTTATTATAAACTTGGACCTTTTTAGGCAAGCTTGTAATAACGTAACTGTAAATCAACATAAGCTTGTTTGTTTTGTAAAAACGTGTTTAAGCTCGGATATCGTGTTGATGTAACTAAGTTAGAACGTGTTGGTGTTCTGTTTAGTTGTATCAGTTTAGTCGACACGTCATCCTGAAAGGTTTGTATGGCTCTAGTTTGTCTTATGGTCGGAGTGTGAGGTGCATAGCTTGCGCACAAGTAGAAACACACAAGTCAAACCAGAGAGCACCTGTCGATCACCCATAGCGTAGAGAGCGGATCCCATGCACGCGTTGGGAGGAACCGGAGACAGGGCCTGCTCCGAAAACCTAAGAAGGAATGGTGGTTGGCTTTAACTGGTAGAGTTAGAATAACAATAGACTTTGAAATGACACATTAGAGTGGTCGGAGAAATCATAATAGCTTTATTAAAATAAATCAATAGTACAAGAGGGGTACATATCTTAGTAGCTAAGCATAGAAATGCCTAAGCTTGTCGATGTGCCAGGAATTGGGTACGTCTATGCCGTCTAGGCGAGCTAACCTATAAGATGTAGGGCGCGTAACCTCCTTGATCATGAAGGGTCCTTCCCATGGGGTTGCGAGTTTGTGGACGCCTGCCTGATTCATCTTCCACTTTAGGACCAGGTCCCCGACCACAAAGAACTGCTCCTTGATGTTCTTGTTGTAGTACTTACGCAAAATAGCAAGGTATTTGGCTGTACGTACGCAAGAGTCGAGCCGCTTCTCTTCTGCACTATTCACTTCTAGCTCCCGCGCTTCATTGGCCTTGTCTTCGTCAAAGTTCTCTACCCGTGCTGATCTGAAGGCTATATCTGCTAGAAGTACTGCCTTAGCGCCATAAACCATAAAGTATGGTGATACGTCGGTATTGCGACTAGGCTGGGTTCTGAGACCCTAGACCACGGCTGGTAACTCTTTCAGCCATCTTCCAGGGGCTTTGTCATTTTCTCTGTACATCATCTTCTTAAGTGCATCTAGAATCATACCGTTTGCCCACTCGACCTGTCCATTAGCTCTAGGGTGTGCCACTGCGACGTATTTTACTACTATGCTCCTTTCATCGCAGAAGTCCCAAAAAGCGTTCCTGGTGAACTAAGTACCCAGATCGGTGATGATGTTGTTGGGTATGCCGAAGCGGTGGATGACCTGGTCGAGAAATGCGACAGCCTTTTCTGAAGATGCCGTGACCAGGGGCATGTACTCTATCCACTTGGAGAATTTGTCGATCAGCACAAAGACGCATGTAAGTTTCCCAGGGGCCGGTTTGAAAGGGCTGATCATGTCTAGTCCCCAGCATGCAAAGGGCCAAGAGGCTGGTATAGTCTGAATCTCATGTGCTGGTACGTGGATTCTCTTGGTGAAGAACTGACAACCTTCACAATAGCGGACTAGCTTCTCTGCATCGGTTACGGCTGATGGCCAATAAAACCTTACTCGGAAAGCCTTGCCAACTAGCGTTCTCAAGGCCGTGTGGTTACCACAGGAGCCAGAGTGGATTTTGTCTAGGAGACGTTCACCATCCTCCTAGGTTATACACTTCATTAAGATTTCCTCCTTCACGTTCTTGCGCCATAGTTTGCCATTGACGAGCAGATACTGCTTACTACGACGCATCAGGCGTTCATTTTCTATCCGATCAGTGTAACCGCTACCATCTGTTAGGTACTTGATGAAAGATACTCTCTAGTCAGGCTCCTTAGTGGTCAGAGGTGGTTTTGTGGTGTTTGACGCCAGAACCGTAGCCACCAATAGCTGGTCTAGGGGCTTGTCGACCGTGGAATCTTCTTCTTTGATGGAGGGCATGAGCAGATCTTGAACAAATACGCCATGTGAGACTTTGGCTCGGGATGATCCTAACTTTGACAGCGCATCTGCTGCTTGATTTTTGTCCCGGACCACATGTGTGTACTCGATGCCATAGAACTTGCCTTCCAGCTTTCTGATCGCTTTGCAGTATGCATCCATCTTTTCGCTGGTCGTATCCCAGTCCTTGTTGAGTTGGTTGATGACCAGAGCCGAGTCTCCATAGACATAGAGACGCTTGACACTGAGCTCGACCGTGATGCGCAGACCATGTAAGCATGCTTCGTACTCGGCGGCGTTATTAGACACCGGGAAATAAATCCTGAGGACATATCGGAGCTGCTCCTTAGATGGTGATACGAAAAGGACTCCTGCTCCTACGCCATCAATGTTGAGAGAGTCGTTGAAGTACATCTTCCAATACTCTGTGGGCCCCTGAGAGGCAAGTGTGCTTAAGTCTGTCCACTCGACGATAAAATCGACAAGTGCCTGAGACTTGATTGTAGTATGGCTTGCAAATTCCAAGGAGAAAGGGCATAGCTCCATTGCCTATTTGACGATATGCCCATTCGCATCCTTGTTGCGAATGATGTCTCCCAGAGGGTACTCGGTCATAATGACCACACGATATCCGTCGAAGTAGTGTTTCAACTTTTGGGATATAATCAGTATGGCGTAGATCAGTTTCTGAATCTATGGGTACTTGGTCTTGGATTCATTGAGCACCTCACTGATGAAATAGATTGGTCACTATACCTTGTAGACGTGGTCGGGCTCGTCGCGCTCGACCACCATGGCAGTGGAGACCACTCGATTAGTTGTCGTAATGTAAAGCAGGAGGGTTTCACCTTCTCTAGGAGCAGTGAGGACTGGAGGTGATGTAAGGAATTGTTTCAGCTGTGTAAAGGTAGCGTCTGCTTCCTTCGACCACTCAAACTTCTCGGATGCTTTGAGTAGCTTGAAAAACGGTAGTCCTTTTTCACCTAATCTTGATATAAAACGACTTAGGGCAGCCATGCATCTAGTAAGCTTCTGAACATCCTTCACCTTTTTGGGCGGCTTCATGTCCATGATAGTTTTTACCTTCTCTGGGTTAGGGCGTATGCCGTCATGACTGACGACATTGCCGAGCAGTATACCAGATGGAACACCAAAGATGCACTTCTTTGGGTTTAATTTCCATTGGAATGTGTTAAGGGCTGCAAAGGTATGCTCTAGGTTGTCGACAAGGGTATATGCTTCCTTGGTTTTGACAACTATGTCGTCAACATAAGCCTCGATGAGGTCGTCTTTTATCTCGTCTTTGAGGCAGGCCTGTATGGCGCGTTGGTAGGTAGCCCTAGCGTTCTTGAGCCCGAACGACATGGTCGTGTAGCAGTAGGCGCCGAAGGGCATGATGAAGGATGTCTTGATCTGGTCGTCCTTTTTGAGAGCGATCTGGTGATAACCAGAGTAGCAATCGAGAAAGGAAAGCAGCTCGCAACCGACAGTTGAATCTATGACCTCGTCTATGCGAGGTAAGTTGAAGGGGTCTTTAGGGCATTGTTTGTTGAGATCAGTGTAATTAATGCACATTCTCCATTCATTATTCTTTTTGCATACAAGAACCAGGTTGGCTAACCACTCCTGATGATACACTTCCTTGATAAATCTGGCTGCTAAAAGACGTGTAACTTCTACCCTAATAGCCTCCTTTTTGTTGTGAGCGAACCGTCGTAGCTTCTGCTTGATGGGTTTGGCCTTGCCATCGACATTTAAGGAGTGCTCGATCAAGTTTCGAGGTACACCGGGCATGTCAGCGGGTTTCCATGCGAACACACTCACGTTGCTTCTCAGGAACCTGACGAGCGCGTCTTCCTATTTAGGATCCAGGTTGGCCCCGATAAGGGCCATTTTGCTGGGATCACCATCGACCAGCTGGATCGCTTTGTGTTCTTTGGACTTGATGTTCTTGCGTGGAGCCTTGAGCTTCGGAATCTCTAGGTGATCAACTGGGGTCTTCGTAGCATCGAGCATGGTCTCGGCCATGCGAATAGAGAGGTCGTGAGCCTCTGCTATTTTGAAGCTATCCTCCTCGCAGGTGTAAGCTACGTATACGTTGCCCCTGAGAGTTAGAACCCCCTTCTCAGTAGGCATCTTGAGCACCAAATACCTGTAGTGAGGTATGGCCATGAACTTGGTGAGCGCTGGTCAGCCAAGGATAGCATGGTAGGTGCCTTCGAAGTCGGCGACCACGAAGTTGACGTAGTCGGTGCAGAAGTGGTCTGGGGTACCAAATTGCACAGGTAGCGTGATCTGCCCGAGAGGTGTAGAGCTCTATCCAGGGAGAATGCCCTAGAACTATGCCTCATATGGCTTGAGATCAGCCTAGGTTATCTTCAGGGCTGGCAAACTATTCTTGAACAGTATATCGATGGAACTGCTGTCGTCAATCAGCACTCTGTCGAACTAAACCTTGTTGATACAAGGATCGAGAACCAGAGGAAAACGCCCTGGCTCAGGTATTGCAGCCCATTGGTCCTTTCTGCTAAAGGAGATCTCACGATGAGACCAAGGAGGGAGCCACGGATCAGCGATGAGGTTGTCGGCATTGGCCATGTTCAAACAAGCGTGCGCGAGCAGCTTGCGTTCTTGTTTGGTCTTGATGGACACTCTGCCCCCAATGATGGTGTGGACACGGTCGGTTGGCTTTATGTACTTGTGACAGGGATCTGCGTCTTCATCATCGTTGTCCTCATTACGTTGCTCCCCTACGTCGTTAGGCTTGTCAGATGTATCCGGAGCCTGTTGGCGCATGTAGATAGATTTGAGGACACGACAATTCTCCATGGTATGGTTTGACTTAGGATGGAGCTAGCAGGGTCCTTTCAATGCTTTGGCGTAGTCTTCTTCATAGTTGCGACATCCGCCACCTTTTTAACGGCGTTGACTTCGCCATCATCTTCTCGAGCACGCTTGCCCCTGTAATTGTCATGGTGATTACGCCGCTGATTATGCTACTCGCGGTGGTCGTGGGAATCATTGCGCTAGTTGCGGCGATCAAAATTATCGTTCCGACCACGATTGCCGCGGTAGTCATCGTGGTGTGGGGGGTGGTCGGAGTGTGGAACCCTTGCTGCTTCTTCGACAATTATAATTTTAGCATCATCAGCATCCGCATATTTTTTAGCAGTGGCTAGGAGCGCTGTGACTGATTTAGGTCTTTTGCGGAGGAGCTTGTCCCTTAGGGCATCGTGGAAGCGGAGACCAGTGATGAAAGCTTCAATTGCCTCGTTGTCGGAGATTGATGGGACCTTGATGCACATCTCCAAGAAGCGTTGGACGTACTCGCACAATGGCTCATCTTTGCGATCTCAAATCCGCTGTAGATCATATTTGTTGCCAGGTTGTTCACAAGTAGCAATGAAGTTGTCGATGAATGCTTGCTTGAGCTCTTGCCAAGAACCAAAGTAGTTCACTGGCAAGCTGACCAGCCATTGGTGGCCTGCATGGCCGACGACGACTGGGAAGTAATTAGACATGACGTGCTCATCAGCCATGGCTGATCTGCATGTGGTTTCGTAGAGCATGACCCATAATTCGGGGTTCTCCTTGCTATCGTACTTCTGAAGTTTTTCGAGCTTGAAGTTCTTGAGCCATATGACTTGACGAAGGTGTGGAGTAAACTGTTTCAAACCCGAAGGGCCGTGGGTAGTATCATATTCCATACGGCGATAGCTTTCATGGGATGCATGATCGTTGGCTCTTTGGTTAATGCGATCGCGCAGATCGCGTTCTCCGAGGGAGTGGTGGAGATCGTTATTGCCATCACGGTGATCCCGATTGCCACCCTGGTTAACCCTGCGACCATGGTTATCATGGCGATTGTTGCGGTTGTCTCGGCGGTTGTCGTCCTGGTAGTCACGGCGGTTGTCGTCCCGACCACCATCATGACCACCGTTTCTGCCTTGACGGTTGTCTGATGGGTCGTTGTTGCGCGAGCCACGTTGGTTGGGTGGCTGTGAGCGACTTGAGTACTGGCGGTTGTGGCTTGATTTGACTGAGACGGATGGAGCCCGGGCTTGATTTGCAATCTCTGTGGTCTAGGCCATAGCAGCCGTCAGGTAAGCTTGTATATCATCACAAACTGCCTAGATTTCCAGGGTATTGGGTAGTCGTTGCATTATCGCCATAGCAACAGCTACATTGGCGCTTGGAGTCCTGAAGACCTGCTTGTCCCCTACCCTATCAAAGGCATTGTTAAGGTTGCATGGCTGGACCCTTATGCGTTGTGCCTCCTCTTCTGCCTCATCTTCGGTTTGTTGATGATTAAACTGGTCAATATTGCGTGCTTCGCGTGCTAGCCTTTCTTGTTCTGTTTCGCCAACTGCTAGTGGCTCGTCATTACTGACGACATTGATCAAGTCTCCTCGCCTTGGTGGGAAGGATGGGAATCGTGGGAACCCCGGGGCGTGGTCTGGGATATCCAGATCGTATTTAATGCCTTCATTGTCATGATGCTGGAGCTCGGTGTGGATGGAGCCATTAAATGCGATGCTAGACGGGGAGCTTGAGCCGCCCTCTTGAACTATGTGGACCGATCCTTCTTGATACTCCTTAATCCAGACCATGTTGACGAAGTTGCGCAGGCCATAGGGCTGAGCCTGGTAGTTCTCCATCGAGGCTTCGCACTCGGAGAGCCGGAGACTCGTCGCGGGGGCTGGTCGGCGACGAACGGAGCGCCCTTCAGGAGTAGACATGACCACGAGATCCGTACCGAGTCGTACAGGACGACTGGCCTGAGCTGGTCGGGTAGATCTGTTGTGGGTAGTGGTTACCTACTCATTAGGTTGATTTTGAATCGAACTTACCAGAGCTAGGGTTTCAGCAAGCTTGGTGCCGACCCGATCGATGGAGTCAAGCAAGTTGGTGTTGTCGATCTACCTCCCTTTGTAGCGAGGAAGCGGACGACGGGTTGTCGGCATGGCTGAAGACGATGCTAGTGTGGCCGGAGCCAGATCCACCGTGGTCAGAGCCATAGCCGATGTAGGTGAAGCAGTGATCGACGTAGATTGAATCCGCGCCTCCTCCGTGGTCATGGCGATGAAGTCGTCGGAGCCAGTGGTCCAGGTGATCTGGCCGATGGTGAACGTGAGGCCGTTCAGCGTAGCCATGGATCCGGGGATGATGACCATCTTGTTCTTCTGGGGAGCAGTATGCACACCCCCTACCTGGCGTGCCACTGTCGACGAAATATGGTCGGCAGTCTACTTAGGGGTATACCTAAGGTAGTAGATTATCGGCAGGCAGATGCGTAAGCTACAAACAAGATGGTGACGCAAGACAGACACGAGGTTTTATTCAGGTTCGGCCGCCGTGGAGGCGTAATGCCTACGTCCTGCGTCTGATTGTATTGCTGTATGTCAATGAGAGATGTTTTTGAGAGGGGTCCCCTGCCCGCCTTATATAGTCTGGGGGGCAGGGTTACAGATCTGGAAACTAATCCTAACCGGTTACAATTGCCATAGGCGGCCAGATAAGGATTCCTATTCTAACCGACCAGGATCTTGCTTCATCTCTAAGTCTGTCTTGATTCCTTGCGCGGGACTTCGAGCAGATCGGCCGAGCCGCGTGTCGTCTTCTAGTGGACAGGACCCCCTAGATTGGGCCGGCCCAAGCGTAGCCGTAAGGGTATAGGGGTTAATACCTCCACACGTGCAGTCAGTTTGCATCCAGCAGAATCATTCGATCTGGGCCGCATGCTAATGGGCCGTCGCGTTCGAGCGAGCGGCGGAAGCGCGGACGAAGCGGGATCGATGCAAGAATCCTCTGCGCAGGAAACCATTGGCACGCGGTTCCGGACCGGAAGATTTCCGGCGTCGTGGGGGCGCGCGGGTTGGGCACTGGGCGCAAGTGCCGGTGGGGGGGGTGGCGTGGGGGCGCACTGGGGATTTTTTTTTAATTTTAACATTTTTTTAAACTAATTTTAAATCTAACACGGTTTGTTAAAATTAGTTTAAAAAATGTTAAAATTAAAAAAAATCGCACTGGGCGCTCGGGCTTTGTTTCGTTTTTTTCCCATCACATTCACACGACACGTACGGAGAACGTACTCCGGTTTTAATCAATGTAAATGGATTTAAAAAACTTTTTCTGAGAAGCAACTTCAAAAGTTAGGTAGCATTTGCTTAAAAAGCAAACATTTTTTTGAAAAAAAAAATAGTTTCTTAAAAACGAACCTATTTTTGTTTAAGCTTCTCACTAAACTCAAACAAACACAGCCAAAATGAAGAAATGTTATTTCTTTGCATGCAGATAGATGCACTGCTCCCTTTCAAATTCGTGAAATATTTGGCAACCGATAACACTACGTTTGGAGCGCACCACCGGTCGACGCCACTAAAATTAGGGACGGAGGTTGCCGCCGGCCAGGGTGGTAGTGGAGGGGTTAGGAATTTAGGGTGAGGGCAGGGATTCAGGGTTCTTAGGGTACCTCCATTGCCAACAGCCTTAGAAGGCAAAGGGGGCCTCGGAAGATGGTGGCAAGTTGAGGGGCGACGAGTGAGGTGGCAGGGGCACTGCCGAGCAGGCGGTGGAAGAAAACTGGTTATGGAGAGCTCGCGACGAGGGTGACCGGTCGTTTCTTCCTCCTTCAATTGAGATTAGTGGGGGGCAGGGATGGGTGGTGGGCGGTGGGCGGCGTGGCTGACGACGATAGGGGCAGAGCTGGCTAGGACGGTGGGCGAGGAAGGCGGGCAGGCGCAACGAAAACGACGGGGTCACACGCTTATGTAAGTTGCGACTCATCGCGCATTAACCTCCTCCTTATTTCAAATTGTAAGATCGAGTTACAGGCAGAATTGCGGATAGACAATATAAGGAGTTATGATCATGCTTGCTGGTATGATCATGCTAGTGCACGCACACGCGTAGTTATTTACTATGAAATAATAATAAGCACACGCACAAATCACAGTGGCTGCCTCCTTCTCCAGTTCCCCTTGCTCAGTTGCTCTTGGCCTTGGTGTCCTGCTGCCCCAGGAAGGGCGCGTCAGCGTTGGCGTCGCTGTAGTAGAGGTAGGGGTGCTGCTGGAACCCCTGCTCACCGAGCACCTCCCTGGCGCGGCGCACCACCTCCCGGTTGCTCATCGGCGCCGGGTGTGCCGCCAGCACGGCCTGCAGCGCGGCGCTGAACGCCCCGCACGCCCTGCTGTCGATCGCTGCGTCGTCGTCCCCCGCCACGTCCACCGACATCTCGTCCGTCTAGCACCCGCTCAGCAGGATCCCGGCGTCGTCAGGGCGCGCGGCGCCGCTGCTGTTGCCGTCGTGGTTGCGGCGGTGGAGGAACTTGGCGCTTGCGTCGGCGCCGAAGAGCGCGAGCAGGTGGTCGGCGACGTGGTGCGACGCGCCCACACCCGACGCGCCGGACAGGTGGCCGAGCACCGCGGCGTACGGGAGGAACCGGCCGGCGTGGATGGCGTGGGCGTGGAGGTCGGGGTCAGCGGCGGCGGTGGGGCCGATCTGCTCCTTCTCCTGGTCGATGAGGCCGCCGCTGTGGCACGAGTCGGACACCATGGTGAAGGTGGCGCCCCGCGGCACGCGGTCCACCAGCTCCCGGAAGTCCACGTCTGCGTGGCGTGCGTGTGCATGCAAGCATGTCAGTCAGCTCATGTTATGAACGACGTATAAGAATATGAAGTAAAGAATCAAGCCACAGAGGAGACACACGATTTAACGTGGAAAACCCCTCCGATGTGAAGGGAAAAAACCACGGGCACCAGCCAGCAACAATCTCACTATCTCAAGAGTTTTGGGTTACACGCCTGTGGCGGCTTACAAGAGAATCAAGTCTCCACGAAACCCTAGCAAGGGTGTATATACCGTACCGTACCGCGGGGGGCTCCGCCCCCCGCACAGCCTGGCCTATATCCTGGAGTGAATTTGGAACAACTCCAACAAACTCCACCTTGAGACAAATTCATCTTGTATCATAAATCAACCCTTCATCCTGAACATAACAAAGATAGAAAACCACTGGTGCCAACAATAGTCTCTTGGACTATCCAATTAAACCAACTAAGCTTGAGCACAGCTCAAACTTAGCAATAGGAACAGGTTTTGTCATCATATCAGCAGGATTATCATGAGTACTAATCTTGCATACCTTCAGCTTACCTTCTTCAATCACATCACGCACAAAATGATACTTGATATCTATGTGTTTAGTTCTCTCATGGAACATTTGATCTTTAGTGAGGTAAATTGCACTTTGACTGTCACAGTGCAAACTTATGCAAGATTCAACTCCACAAAGCTCAGCGTACAAACCTTTCAGCCAAATTAATTCTTTGCACGCTTCACAAATAGCCATATATTCTGCTTCAGTAGTAGACAAAGCAATAACTGACTATAAAGTAGCCCTCCAACTCATAGCACAACTGCCAACAGTAAACACATAACCTATAAGTGATCTTCGCCTGTCCAGATCAGCAGCATAATCAGAATCCACATAGCCAATAAGACCCTTATCAGTTCTTCCAAACTTTAAACAGGAATCTACTGTGCCTCTGAGGTACCTAAAAATCCACTGAACTGCCCTCCAATGTTCTTTGCCAGGATTAGACATATATCTACTAACAAGACTCATAGCATATGACAAATCTGGACGAGAGCAAACCATGGCATACATTAAAGACCCAACAGCACTAGAATAAGGAACCATTGACATGTATTCAATCTCTGCATCTGTACTAGGACACTGAGCAGCTGACAACTTAAAGTGAGGTGCAATAGGGGTACTAACAACCTTAGCATTTTGCATGTTGAAACGCTGAAGAACTTTCTTGATATAATTTTGTTGACTAAGAAATAGCAAACCAGATTTTCTGTCTCTACTAATTTCCATACCAAGAATTTTCTTAGCACTACCAAGATCTTTCATATCAAAACCACTACTCAATAGCTTCTTTAACTTAGTGATTTCAATCTTACTCTTGGCAGCAATCAGCATATCATCAACATATAACAGCAAATATATAGGTGATCCATTAACATGCTTGATGTAAACACAACTATCATACTTAGATCTTTTAAAACTGTGTGCTAACATAAATGAATCAAACCTCTTGTTCCACTGACGAGGGGACTGTTTCAAACCATACAAGGATCTCTTCAACTTGCACACATATTTTTCCTTGCCAGGCACTATGAACCCTTCTGGTTGGTCCATGTATATGTCCTCCTCAAGCTCTCCATGCAAAAACGCAGTCTTTACATCTAACTGCTCAAGCTCAAGATCATGTGAAGCAACAATACTAAGGAAAGTACGAATTGAACTGTGTTTTACCACTGGAGAGAACACATCATTGTAGTCAACACCCGGAATTTGACTGTAGCCTTTAGCAACTAACCTTGCCTTATACTTTGGAGGCTCACTTGGAGATAAACCCTCCTTTCTCTTGAAGATCCATTTACAGCTGATGGTCTTCTTATTCTTAGGCAAAGGTACAATCTCCCATGTACTGTTCTTCTCAAGAGACTGCATCTCCTCATGCATAGCAGAAATCCAATTCTTAGTATCACCACAACGAATAGCTTCTTTATAGGTTGCTGGCTCATGAACATTCTCCACCTGTTCAGCACAACTCAAAGCATAGTAAGACAAATTACACTCTTCAATAAGACGCTTAGGAGGTGCAATTGTCCTTTTTGACTTGCGTTGAGCAATAGGTAAATCCTCCTCTAACTGCAAAATAGGAGGAGTTTGCTGAACATCATCATGAGCATCATCCTCAGCAACATCATTATCATGGTCACCATGCTCATCAACAGGCTCCACCTGCACACCTGTATCATCATCAACATGCTCCACCTGCATGCGCATACGCTGCAGCTCTTTTTCTGGAACATGATCTGAGGGCAAACTGTCAGTAAACATCACAGATTCATTGAAAACAACACTCCTGCTCATAAAAGTCTTTCCTGTTTCAGGATTCCACAATTTATAGCCTTTGACTCCCGAACTATAACCAAGGAAAAGACACTTAATAGCTCTAGGCTCTAATTTTCCATTATCAACATGAGCATAAGCAGTGCATCCAAAAACTTTCAACTGTGAATAATCAGCAGGCGTACCAGACCATACCTCAATGAGAGTTCTTTTATTTAGTGAAATAGAAGGCGACCTGTTTATCAAGTAACAGGCAGTATTAGCAGCTTCAGCCCAAAAATGCTTGCTCATCCTGGCATTAGACAGCATGCAACGGGCCTTGGACATGATGGTTCTGTTCATGCGTTCGGCCACACCATTCTGTTGTGGAGTATGGGGTATGGTGTGATGCCTAACAATGCCTTCCGATCTGCAATAATCATTAAATTCACGCGAACAAAATTCTCCACCATTATCAGTACGAAGCAATTTTACCTTCCTTTCAGTTTGCCTTTCTATCATTACTTTCCAGTTCTTAAAAGCAGCAAAAGTATCATCTTTCTGTTTCAGAAAATAAGGCCAAACCCTTCTAGAGTAATCATCAATAATTGTAAGCATGTAACGAGCACCACCAAGTGAGGACTTACGGGAAGGACCCCATAAATCAGCATGAACATAATCAAGAGTACCTTTAGTGGTGTGAACAGAAGTATTGAAATGTACCCTTTTATGCTTCCCGAAAATACAATGCTCACAAAACTTTATTTTACTCGAAGTGCAGCCATCCAGCAGGTTTCTCTTCATCAATTCTGCCATACCATGGTGACTCATATGTCCCAAACGCATATGCCAAAGGTTAGTTTTACTAGGTTCATTATTAGTAACAGCAGCAACAGCGGAATCAGAACCAGGTAAAGTACACCCTCTAAGGACATATAACTTTGCAGAATTAAGGTCACCTTTCAAGCAAACAAGAGAACCTTTTGATACCTTCAGAACGCCATCTGAACCGGAATATTTGTAACCTTCTGCATCAAGCGTGCTCAATGAGATAAGATTTCTGGACATCCCTGGTATATACCTGACGTTTTTCAGCGTGCGTGTCATGCCATCATCAGCCTTGATCTGAACTGATCCAATCCCCACAATGTCACACGGGTTATCATCTCCCATCCGCACAACATCCCCTTTCTGCACAGGCTTATACGAGCTAAACCAATTTCTGTTAGTGCAAATATGAAATGAACATGCGGAATCGAGAATCCATTCATCATGACCAGCAACACAACCAGCAAATACTACCAGACAATCTCCAGAATCATCATCAGACGCAGCAGCAGCAACAGAGACCTTACCAGCCAACTTGTTTTTCCTCTTCTCCTTATTCTGTACTTTTCTGCAATCCTCAACATTATGATTTGTCAGCTTGCAATAAACACAGAACTTTTTATTACCATGCGGTTTGGACTTTGAACGGCCTCTCCTTTCGTAGTTCTTTCTACCATCATTGCCATCATTGGAGGATCTGTTTTCAGTTCTGCCTCTCACATGCAAAGCATCGCCCTTGGAGGACGACGTCCCGTCATTCTGCACCATGCCTCTCATCTTCTCCCTAGACTGAAGAGCCTCATAAACTTCCTTTAGGGTTAGTTCATCACGGCTCAAAAGTATAGTGTCACGAAAATTTGCATACGAATTTGGCAAAGAACATAGCAGCAAAAGACCTAAGTCCTCATCATCATACTTCACCTCCATTGACACTAGGTCGGCGACGATCTTCTTGAATTCAGCGATGTGGCTCATCACTGAATCCTCCTCCTTCATCTTCAGGGTGAACAGCTTCATCTTCATCTGCATCTTACTGGTTAGATCCTTGGACATACAGATTGATTCCAGTTTCAGCCATAGTTCTGCAGCAGTTTTCTCTTTCAGACACTCCTGCAAAATATCATTATGAAGATGCAACTGAATTAGGGCGAGCGCCTTCTGATCCTTGCGGATCTCTTCTGGAGTCCACTCGGCCTTCCTCTTTCCGAAACTATCCAGCGCCTCATCATAGTCATGAGTCTGCGCCAGAATCCCCCGCATCTTGACTTGTCATAGCGAGAACCGCGTGTCATAGTTCAGCAGCGGAAGATCGAACTTCATCGACGTCGTCATGAACCCTAACAGCAACCAAAGCTCCGGTACCACTTGTTATAAACGACGTATAAGAATATGAAGTAAAGAATCAAGCCACAGAGGAGACACACGATTTAACGTGGAAAACCCCTCCGATGTGAAGGGAAAAAACCACGGGCAACAGCCAGCAACAATCTCACTATCTCAAGAGTTTTGGGTTACACGCCTGTAGCGGCTTACAAGAGAATCAAGTCTCCACGAAACCCTAGCAAGGGTGTATATACCGTACCGTACCGCGGGGGGCTCCACCCCCCGCACAGCCTGGCCTATATCCTGAAGTGAATTTGGAACAACTCCAACAGCTCAGAGGTCAGGTCAACGACGACGTACGCGCCATGCGATGGCCTCGTAGACACGGACCTGTGATGAGGTTGAAGTCGCAGGGCACGATGGCCTCGTCGTCGTGGCCACCATGGCCGCGGCGTGGCCTGCCGCTGACCGGCGGGACGAGCGTGCCGTGGCCGCTGAAGTGGAAGAAGAGCACGTCCCCGGGCGCCGCACGCGCCACCATGTCTGACAGCGCGCGCCTGACGCCGGCGCCGGTCGGGAGCACGCCGCCGCCGCGGTCGTCGTCGGTGAGCACGGTGACGACGCCCGGCGCGAAGCCGAAGCGGTCGAGGAGGACGGCGCGCATGGCTTGGACGTCGTTGATGCAGCCCTGCAGCTCGTACTCTGTGCCGGCGTAGTTGCAGCCCACCAGGGTGGCCAGCATCTTCTTCTTCGCCCCGGCTGCCTCCATTGTTGTCCTCTTCTTCTAGCTCTAGCTAGCTCTACCTCGACCTCTGGTGTGTTTCAGTTCAGTGAGAGACCGATGTCTGCCTCCATGCATTATATATAAATAGGCTTGGTGATCACCGGTGTTGAGTAGTTGTAGTTGAGTACCCGCGTTGTCTTCGTTCGTTCATCTGTTGCTTGTCTTGTGGATGCAAGCTAATAAGGAAGATTTGCCTTTGGACTTTGGAGTAAAGCAAGCAGCTGGACTGGACTGAGGCTGGCTTGCTTTCACGCACGCACTTGCAGGGAGATGAGATGGATGACCCATCACGCACAAATTCATCTGAACAAGGCAAAGACGTACGTAGGTAGGGGGGTGTGTGTGTGTCTATATATATATATATATATATATATATATATATATATATATATATATATATATATATATATATATATATATAAAAGCTTAAGCACGAATGGTTAGGCGAGAAAGATTTCAGGAAAAAGTCTACTTAACCCCCACCTATCATACTTGGTCTACTTCACCCCCTCAACTATGAAACCGTCTGTTTTACCCCCTGAACTATCTAAAACCGTCTGTTTTAACCCCTGGGGCGGTTTTCAGCGGCGGTTTCGCTACAGTAACATCGGGCTTGCTACAGTGACGGTGGGTTTGCTACAGTGCCCGTGTTTTGAATTTCCTTATTTTATTTATTTTCGGTGAATTTTTGAAAAATCATAGTAAATCATAAAAAAATCTAATTTTATTGGACTCCACATGAGTAGATCTACATAGTGAATATATAATACGGTATACTTTAGTACAAAATTTTTACTGTAGCCTTAGATTAATTGGAAAATCTAATTTTGTCTGTAATTAATTGGAATAATTCATAGCTGCAGCTTCTATGGTCCAATTGTGGTGAAATTTTTATGGTACGCTAATTATTGTATGCTTGAACTATAGTAAAAATTTCGTACTCATTGGACTATGTACAACTTAGTTATAGATAAATTCTAATTAATTACAGACAAAATTGGATTTTCTAATTAATCTAAGGCTACAGTAAAAATTTTGTACTAAAGTATACCGTATTATATATTCACTATGTAGATCTACTCACGTGGAGTCCAATAAAATTCGATTTTTCATTTTATGATTTTTCTATGATTTTTCAAAAATTCACCGAAAATAAATAAAAAAGGAAATTTAAAAACACGGGCACTGTAGCAAACACACTGGCACTGTAGCAAACCCGATGTTACTGTAGAGAAACCGCCGCTGAAAACCGCCCCAGGGGTAAAACAGACGGTTTTAAATAGTTCAGTGGGTAAAACAGACAGTTTTATAGTTGAGGGGGTGAAGTAGACCAAGTATAATAGGTGGGAGGTTAAGTAGACTTTTTCCAAGATTTCATAAGGACGATCGACGACTCGTCGTAACGATCGAGAATGTATGTGCAGAAGATAACGAACGAACATCTGTCGTCCATTCATCATCTTGCTGAGACGTCCACAGTTTAGGTCTGTCGATCGGTCGTCAAGAACAATCCTTTGAAAGCCGGGACCTTGCGTGCAAGAAATGAATTTGCAGTCCCGGCCGGCCCCTTCAAGTGTACTATATACATCCAGTAGCCAGTTTACATTGACTTCCGAATTAAGATCACTAAGACATTCCTTTTTTTTTTGGTCTGTCTAGACAACTGTTGATAGATTTTTCAACCTCAAATCTGTCAGATTTTGGCCCAATAAAAAATAGATAGCTCAGCAGAAAAAAAAAACTGACAGATACTAGACAAATAAATCTGTCAAATTCAATATAAACAGAAAAACAACCCATAACGGGTTTTCCAAACCCAAGATCCACTAACAGAACATAAACCTACATGTAATTTCCAATTCACGATGGCAGCTGCAAAGTCATTCGAGGTAATTCCCAAGGCCTTCAACCTGTAACATTTGCTGAGAATTAACAAACCAAGGCACGAGAACGATCACATAAATACAACTGTATGACTTGTCATATGAAATGGACAGATCTACATGTATATATGGGCAAGCCTTTGTCATACTGAGCATTATGGTTTCTTCCAAGTAGGAAGAACTACTAAACATTATGTCCATACAACTTGAGAAACAACTACAGAACTACATGTGACAAGTTTAGAGGTGATCAAATAAAAGGGTTGCAGTCTGAAATGAGGGGAGTAACACTTGATCAAATAAAAATCTCTAAGTAGCAAACAAGCTACGATATAGCTCAAGCAACTAAGTAGGATGGCAAATATTAAACAAAGCCAATTAATGTAGCATGAAAGGGGCACTTAACAAATGAGATATCAGTGCAAATCACTGTTGTCTCTGCTCACCTGACAAACTGAAACCGACTTGATCAGTACATGATGTTGAACAGGCGGAATAGGAGCAGCAGGAACACACCTGCATGCATCGACATAACACATCATGTGATTCTCAATATATACTCTAGAGGACATAAGGAAAAATTAAAACTTGGTTCCAGTAAAAATCTTGTTAATCTATAGAGCACATGAAAGTTACAGTTCTACTTAGAAATATATATATTGTTCGATTGTGACTTGACAGGACTGAAGCAATTCTTTAATACTCCGTTATGTATCCTCTAAGATAATAGTGCTGCCATCAGAGTAACTTATCTAGCTAACTGAACAAAATCTGCTCTCACTTTGTGAAAGTGCTACTCTAACCGATTACTACAGCAGTGAAGTAATGTCAAAGGCAAGACGAACCAAATAACATTCAATCAATTCCAATACTCATAAAATATTGATATACCAATAACTAGAGTCTGAAATTTTCCTTTCTGCACAAGTCCCAAATCCCAGGTGGGCGACTTCATCTGCAGCAAGCAGCACTCTGCACGCAGGAGCACATGTGACAGGTCAAAAACAGAAACCAAAGCCGTGGATGGCCGGACACGAAGACGACGGCACCTATAGTAAAATCAACCTTTTCCTCAAGTACTTGGCAATCATAAGGTAACAAAGCTAACTACGCACATAAAGATTAATAACAACCATAAGATAACAAAGTTAAACCAGCAATCAGTAATGGCAGCGTCCCCCAATCAGTAATGGAAACAAAAAATAATAGCTTTATCCCCCAATCACACAATCAGTAATGGCAACCATAAAGAAAACAACTTTACTATTTACTTCAAAATAAATAAACTGAACAACGCCTTTTGAACTGTACAAAGATGTTATGACCGGCGTGGGCTATTCACGCCGCAAGCCCGCTAGTGGCTAGGAGCCTAAAAGCCCATATTTATCTTGATTGCCATATTATTAGAATATTTCCTATTTTAGTTGAGAGACATATAAATACTTGTAAACATTATTGAGATGGCAAGCAGAAACAATCTATTGTTTCCGGCTTCCCCTGGGAGCCGGGAGTTCCAAACCCTAGCCGACTCTACTGGTCATGCGTTACTGTAGCTACACGAGGGTTCTAGGGCTACAGCCGTAGCCGCCACTCCCTCGCTGCAGCCACGGCGCCGCCGCGCCGTCTTCCTCGTGCATTTCGACCTCGCCCTCCAACCTCTCACACATACAACCTACGATCCCTCTCCCGCAGGACTAGGGATTCTAACAATTTGGTATCAGGGATCCTTGGTACGATGTCCACGCCTCCGCCGACCTCCGGCGGGTCTCCAACCACGGTGTCCACCATGCCGCTTCCCGCCGCGTCCTCCGAGGTCTCGGAGTCCTCCAGCAGCGCACTCACCCTGGCGTCCTTGGCCGGTGTGGTCGACCAGTTCGGCCGCAACATGGACATGCTCAGCCGCAACGTGGCAGCCATGCAGCAGTCCCTGGCGAGCCTCCTTCCACCATCTCCACCTCCTACGTCCCAACCGCCGCCTCCACCTCCAGCACCAACGACGTCGCCGCCGATCAGCTACCCCTCCGACGTGCTCCATAGCGGGACGGGGGTGCCCCTGCACATGCTACGATGGCCGCCTTCTCCGTCTCCCATCCCGACATGGGCGATGACGGGAACGGCACCAGGGCCGGTCTACATGATGGCCACCTCGCCCATGCCATCAGCACTGACCACCCCCTCGTGCCCTCGACTCCAATCTCCAGGACCTTCTACGGCGGTACCAATGGGACACTGTTCTACAGCGGAGCTCCTGGACCTTCTGCGCTTGGGGGTGGCAGCCACACCGACGAGGGCGCGCCCGGCGGCGCGCACGGCGACGCCCACGCTCCACCAAAATTCTACAAACTAGAGTTCGCATCCTACGATGGCGCCGTCGATCCGCTCAATTGGCTCAACCAATGCGAGCAATTCTTCCGCGGCCAGCGCACCCTCGCCTCGGATCGCACATGGCTGGCGTCCTACCACCTCCGTGGCGCTGCCCAGACTTGGTACTATGCGCTCGAACAGGATGAGGGCATGCCAGCGTGGGAGCAGTTCCGCGAGCTGTGCCAACTCCGTTTTGGCCCTCCAACGCGGGGCACGCACTTGGCGGAGCTTGCCCGGCTGCCTTTCACCTCCATGGTCCAGGATTACTCGGACAGCTTCAACACCGTCCTCTGCCATGAACGGGAACTCAACGCCCACCAGAAGGCCCAGCTGTATGTGGGCGGTCTTCCCAAGCATATCAAGTGCGATGTGGAGATGCACCATCCGCCTGACCTGCAGACGACAATGTATTACGCGCGGGCCTACGAGCGTCGCACGGTGGCTTTCCTCCCTGCCCTACAGCAGCTGCAGCAGAGGGGTGGCCGTGGCCCACGGACCACGGCGGCGACACCGGCTGCCCCTGCCCCGGCCCAGCCGACTGCCACAGCCGCTCCCGGCCAGCCGCGGCCCTTACGTCGCCTCACACCGGCCGAACAGGTGGAACGGCGCTGCCATGGCCTTTGCTTCAATTGTGACGAGCCATATGTGTGCGGCCATGTGTGCAAGCGGCTCTTCTACATCGAGACTACCGACTACATCGCCGACGACTCGGAGGATGCAACCGCGGAGGACGGGCCCCCAGCCGCCCACCAGGAGGAGCCGGCTACCCAGGACGCCACAAGGACCTCGCTTGTGGTTTCCCTACACGCTGTTGCAGGTATCCGACCGCCGAATGCCATGCTGCTGCCCGTCACCGTCAAGGGTGAGCGTTTTCTTGGCCTCCTCGACACCGGCTCCACGCACAACTTCATCCAAGGGGCCGCTATGCGCCGCCTTAGCCTCTCCCCCACGGGTGGCGAGCATCTACATGTCACCGTCGCCAACGGTGATCGCCTGGCGTGCGAGGGGATCGCACGCAATGTGCCTATCCGCATCGGGGATGAAGACTTTGCCATCACGTGTGTCGGCCTCAACTTGGGCGTCTTCGACTTCATCATCGGCTTTGACTTCCTACGGACGCTGGGGCCCATGCTCTGGGACTACGAGGCCCTCACGCTGTCGTTCTGGCGAAACGGGCGGCGCGTCACGTGGCAGGGCGTGTCCGGGCCAACGGCGCCCATGCAACAGCAGGCATTGGCCGTGGCCTCGGCTGACCCGCGGCTGCCGCTGCTGGACCGCCTCCTCCTGCAGCACGACGACCTCTTCGCCGAGCCCACGGGGCTCCCTTCGGCGCGACCATACGACCACCGCATCCACCTACTGCCGGGGACCGCGCCGGTTGCGGTGCGTCCGTACCGCTACCCGCAGCTACAGAAGGACGAGCTCGAGCACCAGTGTGCTGCCATGCTGGCCCAGGGTATCATCCGGCCCAGCACCTCACCGTTCTCCACGCTGGTCCTTTTGGTCTAGAAGGTGGACAACTCATGGCGCTTCTGCATTGATTATCGCGCCCTCAACGCCAAGACCTCCAAAGATAAATTTCCGATTCCTGTGGTGGACGAGCTCTTGGATGAGCTCCATGGGGCTCGCTTCTTCACCAAGCTCGACCTTCGTTCGGGGTACCACCAGGTGCGCATGCACCCCGACGACATCGCCAAGACGGCCTTCCGCACTCACCACGGCCACTTCGAGTTCCTGGTCATGCCGTTTGGGCTCTCCAACGCCCTGGCAACCTTCCAAGCCCTGATGAACGACGTCCTCTGGCCCTACCTACGGTGGTTTGTCCTCGTATTTTTTGATGATATATTAATCTACATTTCGTCGTGGGCCAAGCACTTGCAGCATGTCACTATCGTCCTCAATGCGTTGCGGGAGCATCACCTCCACTTGAAACGCTCCAAGTGCTCCTTTGGGGCATCCTCGGTGGCCTACCTAGGACACGTGATCTCTGTGAGCGGTGTTGCCATGGACGCCGACAAGATCACCGCCGTGGCCGCGTGGCCATCTCTGACCTCTGCCCGCGGCCTGCGGGGCTTCCTGGGCCTCGCCGGCTACTACCGGAAGTTCATCCGGGACTTTGGCGTCATCGCCGCTCTGCTCACGCGTCTCTTGCGACGAGACGCGTTTGTGTGGGACGACGATGCATTGGCAGCATTTGAGGCACTCAAACGTGCCTTAACCACAGGTCCTGTTCTTCAGATGCTGGACTTCGCCAAGCCCTTCGTGGTTGACTGCGACGCGTCGGGTGCGGGGTTTGGTGCCGTCCTTCACCAGGGTGCTGGACCCATCGCCTACTTCAGCCGGCCATTTGCTACCCGACACTTGAAATTGGCGGCGTACGAGCGGGAGTTGATCGGCCTGGTCCAGGCCGTATGTCACTGGCGGTCGTACTTGTGGGGCCGCCACTTCCTGGTTCGTACCGACCACTACAGCCTCAAATTTTTGCTTGACCAGCGCTTGTCCATCGTTCCGCAGCACCAGTGGCTCAGCAAACTTTTTGGCTTCGATTTCTCGGTGGAGTACCGCCCAGGACGCCTAAATACTGTGGCGGACGCACTGTCCCGCCGAGATGCTGAGGCTGGGGCGCTAGTCGACCAGGAGGGTGCGGCTACAGCCGCCCTGGCTCTATCTGGGCCGTCCTTTGCGCTCCTGGACGACATCAGGCGAGCGTAGGAGGCCACGCACGACAGCCAGCAGCTGCTGGCTCAGCACCGCGCCAGCGAGCTTGAGGCGCCGTGGCGCCTCATCGACGGGCTCCTGCTCCATGGCTCCCGTGTCTTCGTGCCGGACCATGGGGACCTGCGCCACCAAGTGCTCCTCCTGGTGCACTCGGCTGGCCATGAGGGCGTCCAAAAGACGCTCCATCGACTCCGCGCTGACTTCTACATTCCGCGGGACCAGATGCTAGTGCAGGATTGGGTGCGTGCTTGCACGACCTACCAGCGTAACAAGACGGAGACGACGCGCCCGGCGGGGCTGCTGCAGCCTCTCGACGTGCCGACCCAAGTCTGGGCTGACATTTCGATGGACTTCATTGAGGGGCTGTCGAAGGTCGTGGGCAAGTCGGTCATTCTGACCGTGGTGGACCGCTTCTCCAAGTACGCGCATTTCATTACGCTCGGCCACCCCTACACGGCCACGTCGGTCGCCCGCGCCTTTTTCGACGGGATTGTTCGCCTGCACGGGTTCCCATCGTCCATCGTCAGCGACCGGGACCCCGTCTTCACCGGCCATGTGTGGCGGGATCTTTTCACGATGGCAGGTGTCAAGCTCTGTATGAGTACGGCGTTCCATCCCCAGACGGATGGCCAGTCGGAGGTGGTCAACAAGGTGATTGCTATGTATCTTCGGTGTGTCACAGGTGATCGGCCGCGAGCTTGGGTGGATTGGTTGGCGTGGGTGGAGTATTGCTATAATACTTCGTTTCACACCGCCCTGCGTGCCACTCCGTTCGAGGTGGTCTATGGCCGCCCGCCTCCGCCGTTACTGCCCTACACGCCTGGCACGGCTTGGACGGACGCTGTTGATGTCCTCTTGCGCTCACGGGACGAGGTCCTGGTGGAGGTGCGTCAACGGCTTCTTCAGGCGCAGGATCTTGCCAGGAAGTACTACGACGCCGGTCATCGCGATCTGGAGCTGCAGGTTGGTGACTGGGTGTGGCTCCGTCTACTTCACCGCGCCACCCAGTCGCTGGCACCACAGGCCAAGGGAAAGTTGGGGCCGCGCTATGCTGGTCCTTTCCGTGTCCTCGAGCGTATTGGCAAGGTGGCATATCGGCTGGAGCTACCGGAGGGCTCTCGTCTCCACGACGTGTTTCATGTCAGCCTTCTGAAGCGACACCGCGAACGCGGGGACCTGCCCGTGGTGCCTGGACAGCTACCCCCTGTGCTGGACGGTCGGCGCACTCTGGCACCGGCCAAGGCCCTGCGTGCCTAGATGCGCCGTGGCGTCTGGCGGGTGCTGGTGCAGTGGCAAGGACTTCCTGAAGAGGAGGCGACGTGGGAGCTGCTGGACGATCTTCGTGTCTTCTACCCAGACTTCCAGCTCGAGGACGAGTTGTTTCAGCAGGTGGGGAGAGATGTTATGACCGGCGTGGGCTATTCACGCCGCAAGCCCGCTAGTGGCTAGGAGCCTAAAAGCCCATATTTATCTTGATTGCCATATTATTAGAATATTTCCTATTTTAGTTGAGAGACATATAAATACTTGTAAACATTATTGAGATGGCAAGCAGAAACAATCTATTGTTTCCGGCTTCCCCTGGGAGCCGGGAGTTCCAAACCCTAGCCGACTCTACTGGTCATGCGTTACTGTAGCTACACGAGAGTTCTAGGGCTACAGCCGTAGCCGCCACTCCCTCGCTGCAGCCACGGCGCCGCCGCGCCGTCTTCCTCGTGCACTTCGACCTCGCCCTCCAACCTCTCACACATACAACCTACGATCCCTCTCCCGCAGGACTAGGGATTCTAACAAAAGAACTCAAACAGAGGCCTTGACAAATGAAGATAAGTTACTGAGGAACTAGAAGTACTCACGAAGTTCTGCTTCATTGTTGTAACGGCCAGCAATGATGATGGAAATGGTGGGCGCGACGATGGTGTAGGATCCACCCATCACTGCAGGGGGATGAGTCCCAAAAGAATGACTGGCACAGGTTCTTGATGCCCGGCAATGAACAGCAACATCTGAATCACCCGGGCCTTATCTTCCTAAACAGTCAGACAGAAACAGATAGTTTGAGCCCTTTTGACATTACAATTCACAAACTAGTTGGCTCCCAAAATCTTGGATTCAGAACAGATTGGTTTACTCACGTTTCCACCTCCCATCTGGGGAACAAGAGCACTTGGTATGATGACAGACGTGCTCAGCGTCACAATGTAGTGCTGGAATCCAAGGATGACGGCATCAGCTGCATGTTTCAGATTATAGGTCAGGTGATAGGCAACAAGTCAAAATCAGGACCACTACCGGTATCAACAACATCAACATCAGTACACAAAATACATAACAAAAAACCCAGAGAGAGAGAAAAGACAGAAAAATCTGACAATAATAGCTAAAAAAACTAAACTCAACTACACCTAATGCTCCCTCATAAATCAAATAATCGCCACATCTAAAACTGAACAAATCAATTGTAAACATCACAAATATAAATAAGAAACATCAGTTTGGGTCCCTAAAAAGGCAAAAAAAAAACACCTACAACTTAATCAGCAGCAGGAGCAAGCAACTGCAAAAACAGCAATACCAACTCAATCAGCAGACTTTGGGCCCCTCAAAGTAGCAGTAGACGCCCACATGCACAGAAAAAAAAAACAAACACACACACACACACACACAAAAAGAGAGAGAGAGAGTAACAAACACACACCAGCAGAAAAAAAAGACATCAATACAAATCTGAACAAAGTCAACTCTAAACATAAATGGAGATAAAAAAAACAAATTTGGTTTGGGACACTCAAAAGGCCAAAAAAGAAGCTTAATCAGCATTGAGCAGCAAAAAGAATCAACTGCAACAACAACAGTAGCACATCAAATTAGCAGGCTTTGGGGCCTTCAAAAGGCAAAAGACAAATAGCAAGGCCAAAAAGCTTATTCAGTAGTAGCAGCAGACATCAACAGCTGTCACACAGAGAAAGACAGAGAGACATACAAGAGAGAGAAACATAACTCAACTCTGAAAATACAACTAATGCCAAAAGAAAAAAAAAATAAAAATAAAAATAAAAAAGTAAAAAAACAGAGCAAAAACACACGCACACAAACAGAGGGAGAGAGAGGCACACAAAAAGACACACATGCATCCAGACACGCAAAGAAAACACACACAGACATACTCAGAAGGCAAAGGACAAAAACGAACTACAGCTAAAAAAAACAACCTTCAAAGAAAGCCCAAACACCCAAACGCACAAAGAAAGCCCAAACACCCAAAAACACCTTCAGCAGCAGCAATAAAATTGAAGCAAAAAAAAAAGCACAAAAGAAAGCCCACACACACCCAAAAAAAAACAGCAGCAACTACAAAAGCAGAAAAAAAAACCCTACAAGAGCAGAAATGCAGATCTGCTATCCCAAATCCGGGCGAGAGGGCGCCCCGCTGAGGAAGGGAGCCGCCAAGGAGGAGGGCCAGATCACCAAATCCCAAATCCGGGCGAGGGCGCCACGATGGGGAAAGTAGCTATCATGAAGGACAGCTAGATCTAGGCGAGCCGTGGAGGAGGGAGGCGCCGCCGCGTGAGGAAGCCGTCACCAAGGAAGGGAGCCACCGAAGAGAGCAGCCAGATTGGGTGAGGGGCGCGCCCGCGGGGTGAGGGAAACGCCATCGGGAAGGGAGCTGCCGAAGAGGGTGGCCAGACGAGCCAGGGGCACGCCTGGCTCTGTTTTTTCAGTCTTGATGCACTGACAACATGCAATGCACGCATGCTACGGCATACTTCTACTTCATGTTCATCACCCTCGTCTCGCCGACACACTAGCGCTATACCTCTATATGCATGCATCATGCTTTCATTGTTTGTACTGCTGGGGAACCGCAAGGAAAGGCTTGAAGGTGAGCACGAGCCCCATGACCTCTGTCAGATTCAGCAGCAGAAACACCATCCGGTGAGCGGTGTCCTGCATGCATATATATGAAAAAAGTGTGCATTAATCGAAATCCCTTTCTAACATTTCATTCAAATCTGCATCCTCTATATGGTTTTATTGCAGTAACTACTTATAAGATCATATTGAAACATTTGGGAAGGTATTTAGTAGTGCAAAACTGCATATATATATACAGATTTACCTGGAAAGAACGCGGCATGCTGGCGCTTCTGTGCCGATGAAAACCTACACAACCAAGAGGCGTTCCAGCAGTGAGCATCTTGTTGAAAAAACATGTACATACACATTCTCTAAGCTAGTCCTGCCTGGCTTATGCCTTCATGCTTATCACACAACAAGCAACTACTAATAATAAGCTACGAATGATCAGGCTGAACTAAACTTGAAACATTTTCAAGGCCGTGATGAACATCGTATGAATAACAGGACGGTCAGGCAGCACTGCTAGCTTGTACATACAAGATGCCTGCTCCAGCTGGAGCAGAAGCCTTGGACAGAGACATTGCCGTTGTAGCTATTCCGTTTGCAGCGCCCCTTTGTTCTTGTGGCTGCAGATAGCATCCAGTTCAGATGTTAGGTTTATCTGACATATTGACATCAATACCGATAACAATTCATCACTTCTTGGCAGGGAGTCGGATGATAATTGATAGAACTGGCATAAGTTGGGCATGTACCACAGCATTGTTTTGCAGGAGCGAAGTGACGTAGACAATGCCCGATCTTCCGAAAGGTATGATAACGTCGATTGGAGGAGACTCGACGTTCACGATCTAGGCTTTGAACCAAGACTGATTCGGACCCCACAACCGTTACGCCACTGCTCCGTTGGTTATCAACCACGCGAACGCGATTGACCTCGCCGAGAAGGCTTTCCTGCAAGCGAATCGAGAACACAAGCAAGAACGGGATGAACGCAATCTGAAATTGCAAATAAATATGAGGCTTATGATAACGAGAAGGAGTTCAAATCTTTATTCGAAAGGACTAATCGCCACAGGCGAACAAGATCAAGAACCGGGGCCCTGGTTCACAGCAAGCAGCCTTGGCGGTAAAGTTATAGCAAAACGACGTCTGTTTCACAAGAAAATCAAGAACTAAACAAAACCCCAAACACTAAGGAGAACGACAGTTGCTAATTATAGAGTCTTGGGCGTCACTCCCCTGGACGTGCCCCTAATGGGCCCAAACACGATACACGGTCTAACGGACCAAAAGACGGTGTCGCAGCACCCTAGCAGATTCTGGACTCTAACTTGTTTCGACGATTCCCGTTGATTCCGAAGAGCTTTTGACGTGAGACCACTTGCATTGGCTTCCTTATCTAATTAGCTTTCCATCCATATGTGGATCGTCGAAAACGGAGCCCGAACGCGTCCGTGTGACCAGTTTTATGACAGACTGATCCTATAACCCGAGATGGCTCCAACTTCAGTTGGACTAGGCCTCCACCATGAGAAAGATGAATTGGACGCTCATGCTGGACCTCCTCCTCTCCTTGGCTTGTATGTGACGGAGTGATGTCCTCATCATCCTCCCTTTCTTGAATTGAAGTCGTCCTCGACTGAAGTAGATCGTCTCCTCCATTGGATGACAGCAACGATGGCTCCAGAAGAAGACGTTCATCTTGACGCCAGCCTCTCTGGTGGGAATTCATCCTCCTTCTCCTGTAAAAGGTTAGTACCAACAAGAGGCAAAGCACTAGAAGCAGGATCAAGTGGACATATAAGCAATGTACAAGTTAAAGCATAACATGACTCATCATAATCAGCAAGAGTAGATTTAAGAGCAAATAAAACTTCTTTCATGTTACTTGATGGTTCATTTGCTAGTTTGCTAGAGTCTTTATTATGGCCTATCTTTTTCTTTTCAACAAGTTCATTTTCATATTGCACAATTTCAGCAGGAGTTAAAGGAAGTAAAGCAATGATCTTTTCTTTAAACATAAAAGTATATCTATTTTACCATGATATACAACATTATTATCATATTATCAAGGGCGGCTTAACAAAAGTGAACAAGCTTGCATAGACACAACATCAAAATCAGCATAATCATGGTATGATCCGATAGAAAAATGCACACGGGCAGATTGTGTTACTTTTGTCTTACCACTATTGTTGAACCACTGAACATGGTATGAATGTGGAAGAGCACGTGTAGATAAACCAAGGGTCTTGACAAGCTCAGAACTTATCAAGTTATTGCTGCTCCCTCCATCAATTATAGCACGAACACGAAAATTATTGACAATGAGGAATATTTAAAACAAATTATGGTGTTATAGCTTGTCTACTGGCTCAACTTATGTATTCAAAACACACTGAACAAGTATTGATTTATAGTTTGCAGTGCATGCCACACTATCAATTACCTCATCAGGATCTTCAGCACTATCCGTAAATTTATCTACATTAAGATTAGTTGCAAGTGCAAATTCATTCTCTTCTTCACTAGCACTAACATACCCACCATCATCAGTAGCAATATATACGCGTTTGCTGGGGCATTCTTTAGCTACATGTCCCATGCCCTTGCAGCAGTGGCAAA
This sequence comes from Miscanthus floridulus, assembly GCF_019320115.1. Lineage (NCBI taxonomy): Eukaryota > Viridiplantae > Streptophyta > Magnoliopsida > Poales > Poaceae > Miscanthus > Miscanthus floridulus. Next base: position 36,931,914 of record NC_089598.1, read on the forward strand.
CAACTTTAGAAGAGCTGCTAGAGGAAGGTGTAGCAGATCCACTAGAAGAAGGTGTGATAGGAGAACTCTTCTTTACAGGCGCTGGTGGTGTCTGCACATTAGAAAATTTACTCACCTCGGTTGGACATGAAGGAGTGGACGGAGTCGTGGAACGCATAGGTTGTCGTCCCTGTAATTCCCTTTTAGCTTTCAGAGCATAATGATATAATTGAGAAAATCTAGTCCATTCTTTATAGTTAAGAACATCCTGTATTTCACGACGTAAACCTCCAAAAAATCTAGAACAGTTATCCATTTCATCCTCTTGTATGTTGCTACGTGCTAGACCAATTAAAAGTTGGGACTTAGGGCTTGTCTAACATGGTTAAGATAACCGTCGTAAAGCGTGTGAAGAAGCTTAACCTTGGATCAAACTTGACAAGCAACTAGATTTACTTTCAAGTATTGCATTGCATATGCATGAATGTTGTTTTGTCGTTTATCTTAAATTGCCCTCTTATTGCCTATTTTCTTAAAAAGAATTATAGCCTAAGTCAAAATATTTGAAAATTTTGAGGGTTTGAGAGAGGTCACTCATATCAGTCCCAATTGGTGTTTATTTGGATCTTATTGAAGTTGGGACTTGATTAGGAACAGGCAGCATGAAAAACTTTGAAGATTTGCTAGAAAAAGAGTGATCGGACTTTGATGTTCAGTGTCCGGTCAGATGGTGGTTTAGCGTTCGATCAAGCAAAGGCGATCAAGGCAGTGAGGACCGGACTCTAGCTGCGTTCGGTCGGGGTTCACTAGACGCGTTTGGTCGTGATTCCAGGGGTTTTGGACCTCTCTGGAATCGATCGAACTCTGGGTGGCAGCATCCAGTCGTTGCCACAGGAGCGTCCGGTCAGTAGAAAATGTTAGGATTGCGGACTCTTTCTTCTTTCCTAATCCAATCCATCGGGGGACCCATATAACGCCGCGCCGTTTGACCTAAGGCCGCAACCGTGCCGACATCGCCGCCACCGCTTGTTTGTGCCACGCTCCAGAGCCCTAGCCACCGAATCCACCAACGCTCTTTACGTCGCCCTGCTCCAGTGCCCGCGCACCGCCATTCCCAACTGCATCACGCCGCCGTGCCCGCGCCGCCGCGACCTCATCCCACGCTCGTGCCCGACGTCCATGCCGCTCCCACAACAACACCGCCGCTCAATCGCCGTGCTCGCCCATGCTGTGCCCTAGCCGCCTCCAGCACAGCCGCCCAAGCATCGCCGTGCCCTGCGCTAGCGCTGCCGCTATGCCCGTGCTCTGCTTCAGCACCGCCGCCGTGCCCATGCTCTACTTCAGCGCCGCCGTCGTGCCCATGCTCTACTTCAGCGCTGCCGTCGTGTCTTCACTGGAGCCACACCACAGCACCAGCCGCCCTGAAAGGGTCGAGATGGTGACTAGAGGGGGGTGAATAGTCTTTTCTAAAACTTAATCTCGTCGGCTAACCAAAACAAGTGCGGAATTATAACTATTGGTCTAGCCAAGACTACACCCCTCTATCTATATTCACTAGCACCTTTCGAATATACTAATTAGCAACAAAGGTGTCAAGCTAGCTAGAGCTCTCCTAACCAATTCTAGAAGCAAGGTCACATAAACCTATGCCACTAGTACTTCAAGCAACAAGGGAGCCCCTACACATGCTAGTAAGCAAAAGCACAAAGCCACCTAAGCTCACTAGCAATGCTCAATAACAAAGCAACTAATGCCAAATTAGAGAGCGCAAATACTTAGCTACACAAACTAAGCAATGTGACTAACAAGGTTACACAAACCAAATTAGCTACGCAAGGGAGCTACTTCTATGCTACACAAGCAAGAAGGTAACTAGTGAGCTACACAAGCTAACTAATTACAAGAGCAACTACACAAGCATAATGTATATGAAAGTAAATACAAGCTTGTATAATGAGGATGCAAACCAACAGGAAGAACAAGGTTGACACAGTGATTTTTCTCCCGAGGTTCACGTGTTTGCCAACACGCTAGTCCCCGTTGTGTTGACCGCTCACTTGGTGGTTCAGTGGGTAATTGGCATCACCCGCTAAGCCCGCATGTCGGGCACCACAAGAACCTACCTCGGAAGTGAGGGTAGCTCAATGACATGCTTTACTAAAGTTGCTCTTCGTGGCTCCCGTGGGGCGAGCACAATGCCCCTCACAAAGCACTTCTCTGGAGCGCCGCACAAGCTTCTTGCGGGCTTCGACGGAGACCACCACCAAGCCATCTAGGAGGTGGCAACATCCAAGAGTAACAAGCACCACTAGCTTACAACTCGATCACCTAGTGCCACTTAATGCAACCTCACGATGCAATAGCACTAAAATCGCTCACTCACACAATCGGATGATCACTATCAAGTATGTGTAAGATGGAGGGCTCCCAAGCACTACCACACAAGCCACCAAGGCTCTAGTGTGCTCAGCTTATGGCCCAAGGCCGACCATGGCTTCTATTTATAACCCCACGAACAAATAGAGCCGTTACCCCTTCACTGGGCAAAAGTCGGGATGACCGGACGCTCTGGTCATGTTGACCGGACGTCGGACCTCAGCGTCCGGTCGCTTGATGATAGCCACGTGTCACCTGCATTCAATGGCATTCTTGTAATCTCAACGGCCATCTTTAGACCAGACGCAACAACTTCAACTGACCAGACGCTGGACCTTCAGCATCTGGTCGTTTACAGTAAGGTACCGACCCCGACTGGACGCGTTCGGTCAGCCATGATCGGACGCAGCCCCAATGTCCGGTCACCCTCTAGAGACACTGCTTCATCTGATAATAGGACCGGACGCTGCCTCCAGTGTCCGGTCACTTTCAGAGCCAGTGTCCGATCGACTGACCGACGCTACACGCTGACTGCTACCATTGACCGGACGCTGAGCCTCAGCGTCCGGTCACTGCATGACCAGAGTCCGGTCCACACTGTGGGACCCTATCTTTTCTATAGGGCGCCGGTGGCACCATCAAACTGTCCGCACTCTACGGGCGGACACTCCGCCGGTGGAGTTTCTACCCCTTCTCGCCTCCGTTTCATCGTCTAGTTGATCCACATCAACTCCAACTTCATCTCCTTTGTAAATGTGCCAACACCACCAAGTGTATACCATCATGTGTATGTGTGTTGGCATTTTCATAATCATTTCCCAAAGGATTAGCCACTCAACTTGCCACGCCACTCAATCCTAGCGACGATGCAAAGTTAGATCACTCGAGTGGCACTAGATGACCGATATGCAAACAAGTTTGCCCCTCTTGATAGTATGGCCATCTATCCTAAACTTGGCCATCAACTTCTCTACACACCTATGACCGGTGAAATGAAATGCCCTAGGTTATACCTTTGCCTTGCGCATTCCATTCCATTTCCAATGTTGATGCAACACATGCACCAACATGATCAACAATGATATGATCCACTTCATATCATCACGTGATCATATTGGTTCATCGATCTTGACATCACTTGCTTTTCACCGTTGCCTTCGTCCATCAGCGCCAAGTCTTGCTCAAGCTTCACTGCCACGCGGTCCATCGCTCCAAAGCCTCCGACTTGCCCTTCACGCTTGCAACCGGTCCATCAAGCCAAGTCTTGTCTTGATCTTCTCCACCTTGATCACATGACTCAATGTCATGTATCATGTGCAATGAGCTCCTTCATCATCACATGTGTGAGCTTTGCAACATCTCCAAGTCATTTTCACCTTCATGGCATATGTTGCTCACACATATGTACCTGTGGACTAATCACCTATGTATCTCACATAAACACAATTAGTCCACCTAGGTTGTCACTCAATTACCAAAACCACACAAGGACCTTTCAATCTCCCCCTTTTTGGTAATTGATGATAACTCTACAAAGATATGGAAATTAAGCTCTTTTGGATTCATGTTGCTTGCCCAAGCAATTTTACCATGTGAAAATGATTTTAGACAAGTACCACAAACCCGAAATGGTAGCATTAGCTCCCCCTACATATGTGCTAGAGTGTTTGATTTGAAGGTCGCACATATGCATAGATTAAAATTGTGGGAGAGTAATTTCTACAAAATGATGCTAAGGTGTATAGAATAAACCTTTGAAGTGTGTACCAATCGGAGTTGCACCTTTAAGTTCATCCTTAGCACCATGGTTAGCTAGATATCACTTGGAAATAAAAGCACTAGATACCTTGTGAGATCAACATTAAAAGCAAGGTACTAGCATTACTTGAAAAGCATACCAAGTGTCTAGCTATCATCCTATGCATGCTAGTTATCAAATCATCATTCAAGTTTTACAACTAGCATACACCACACAAGCATGCATATTGAATTTGAAAGCTTATGCAATGCAAGCAAGCACATGAATATGCACATATCAAATGCAATCAATCAAAGTTCATGAGCTTGCTCCCCCTACTTGTGTGCTTCTCTTGTCCAAGAATTTTGATCCATCTCTTTTCTTCAATGTTGCTCCCTCTTTGTCCATGTCCATGTCCAACATCTACTTCTTTGAACTTTTATATCTTATCTCTCCCCCTTGTACGATCTCAATCTCAAAGCTTTCATATCTTTGTACAATCTCTCCCCCTTTGTCATCAATTTCCATAAAAGGTGTGTTTCTCATTGATGCAAAGGTATGCATTTGGGGTAGATGGTTGAGGCTTAAATCTTGCATTTTTTATGGACATCACTTGATTGTTGGAATGACATCATTTGTAAATACCACTTGTATCTTGTGTAGGGCTTCTTGAGATACCACACATAAGATTTTTTGTCTTGAGATCAATTTGTGGGGCATCTCCCCTTATGTGATAGCATGGGTCATCCATTTGATACACTTGAGCTCTTGTAGGTGAGGGATGCATTCTTCATTTGATGATCACTTAAAGTTGAGGATCACTTGTAGAACCATTTTCTTGCATGATTGATATTATGTGTAGATGTGATATCACTTGAAAGAATCTTCTAGTATGGAACCACTTGTTGGATTTATCAATAAAAACCATTTCTTGAACATTTGCTATCTTCATGAGTACCACTTATAGGATATCACTTGTGAGTTGATCTAGACACCATTTGTAGATTCTTGATAAAATACTTGAGTCTAGATACCATTTAAAACAAACAAACTAGATATCCATTTGCATTGTTGTCTTGTGCTTGTACTCTTATCACTATCATGAGCTTCTATGATTGAATTGAACTAAATTAATTTGCCTAAGCTTCCAAGTCCGGTTTGAACCAATGACAAGCTTCTTCACACCTCTTGCAAGGGTTATCTTGCCAATGTTGTACTTGTTACTTGTTAGCAATTCAAATTGAGTCAAGTACTTGGGTTCACTAGCTCATGAACAAATTCATGTACTAACCACTAGATCAAGTAATCATTCGAACAATATTGGTAGGCTATGAATTTAAGCATTTCATTTGTTATGCATGATCCTATGAAGCATGTACTATATGCACTAACCGCATACTAGTAAGGGATGAAATGATCATGCACATTACAATGATACCTTTGCTATTGTGGAGTAGAGGATAGTCACATAGATTCCAATTCATTACTTCAATAGCAATGTGAAGTCTCATTATAAGCTTGGTGAAGACCAATAGATACCATGTTGAATTCCATTCTTCACCCATATGAAATGAATACCACTTATTATCAAGTGCATTTTCTTGTTGTGGTTGGCTTGCTTTATCTTTTGATCTTTGCTTGCATGAGAGCATCAATTTGATAATACCACTTGAAGTATCACGACTAGCTCTCTTTTGGGTGTTGCTTGCTTTTCTTGATCAACCCTTTTGATTGCTTCAACTAAGCATCTCAAATGTTCCTCGAATCACCACTTCCATGTTAGCCTTCCAAATACCACACTTGGTTCACCTACACATAGGCGGCAAGCCCCTACACTAGGGAGAAGTGACCTCTCTCCAAGAATCATTCTTGATACTCACTTGAAATGACTTGATTGATTGATTCAAGTGATGGACTTAACTTGGTGAGTAACCTTGATTCCTTCTTTAAGTCCTTTTCTTTCTACTAAATGATTTCCAATAGTCACTAGAACTTAAACTTAAACTTCATCTTGAGTTTGATCTTGATCTTTCAATTTGAGTACCGAATGTGTGCAAAGTACACTCCACAATCAAATAGCCTTGTATTGCTTGTCATGCTTCTAGATCATCTCAAAATCAACCTTAGGTACCTCAAACACTTGTAAACATGTTTCCAACTTGAGGACCTTTCAATCAAAGTGACTCTAAATCAATCCAACATTTGTCACTTTTCTGACAGATTTTGTATCCTTCAAAGGAATAAGCATATCTCCCAAAGTACAAATCCAAATATCATGAAATTTGGTGGAGATGTTCTTTACTAAGTTATCTAGCAGCTTTAAAAAATTTGAGCTTCATTCGACTTCTAGATTGCTGCCATATTTCAATTCTTCCACCACTGCTACATGCTGAAAACTGCTGCACTATAGCTGACAAGATCCACTCCAAAACTGAAGCATTTCTTATCCAATTCTCATGAAAATTTTACAGCATCTTATACCATAAGTCTAGAGCATGTACACCAATTTTTATGTCAATCCAATAAGTGTTGATTGCTCAAACATGGCTAAGATCACAGCTAGCTCAGATTTTACAATATAGGACAGATTTCAACAATTGAGCTATACTTCATCAAATATGAATCAAACTTGAAACTAACTCGTTTGAATACTTTCACAAGACATAAATCCATTCAATCCACTTACTAAATATCATCTTATGAACTTATCCAACACAAATCAATCCAAACTTGACTACTCATCAATTATCCATTCAATCGTCTCAAGCAACATTGCATATTTATCCAATTCATTCAACTCATATGCACCCAAATGAAATAATCAACAAGAGATATACCTTGGTTAGCTCATGATCATCCAACTAGCAAGCTTCAACTCAATTATTTGCAAGTCATCAAATATATCCAATGAATCACCAACGACTTGAATTATAGCACTTGTATGTTGATAGTACTTGGACTTCACTCAATTTTCACTTGGCATTGGGTTTGGATGCGCACTAGGCTTCATATCTTGACTCATCATATGATGATCAATATGAAATCAATTGAATCAAGTCTCCAATACCGATGGTACCTACAAACAACCATCCACTTTTTGATAGTACCCAAACAAGTTTGGGTCCTCTCAAGTTAGGAGCAACATACTTAGGCATAGCCTTAATATGAATAGCGGGATGTTTTGCAATTGCAACCAATGAGGTACCATTGCCATCCTTCCTAAGCATAGAATCATCATCAATTGAAATAGGCTTAGGAGTGTTACCTAGGGGACATGAATGTGCCATGTGTCCCCTTTCCTAGCATGAGTAGCACTTTCTCTTTGATTGAGCCTTCTCTTCCTTGCTCATGTGGTGCTTCTCATTGTCTTGCCTCTCATGAATTGCTTGAGCCTTCTTCTCAAGCTTGGTAGGACACTTAGAGGCAAAGTGTCCCATATTTCCACACTTGAAGCACTTGATGTGAGCATAATCTTTCTTCTCATCTTCATTCTTGCTTATCATCTTGGCATCTTGAGTTTGCATTAGATGCCTTGCCTTTCCACCCCTTCTTGTTTTCTTCTTCTTTATCATCAAATCAACACCATCTTCATGGTTGATCTTGATTTGCTCTTAGGGTGTCTTCTCTTGTTCAACTTGTGGCTTTGGTTGAGACTTCACTTGTTGCTTCACAAATTGCTTGGTTGGGCACATTGAGGTAAGATGACCTCAAGTGCGGCACTTGAAGCACTTCACATGCCTTAGCCTCTCTTCTTCTTTCTTTGACTTGAGCTTTTCTTCATTGGGGCAACCATTTGCAAGATGTCCCACTTCATGGCACTTGAAGCACATGAAATGAGAGAGCTTCTCTTGTTCTTGCTTCTTCATCTCTCTTTCATATCTTCTCTTGCCCCATCTTTTACCCTTGATCTTGCTCTTGTTGAAGCCAATGCCACTTATGTCATTGCAGCTTTCTTGATGATTGACTTTGCTAGTCTTGAAGCCGACACCACTCTTGTCACCAAAGTTTCTTTGAGTCTTCAACATATGCTCAAAGGTGACTTGAGAGTTGTAGCACCTCTCTAACTTGTTGCTCAATTTCTTCACTTGTTCATTAAGCTCATTGTTCTCCTTCAAAAGGTTAGTCTCACAAGACATAGAAGTAGAACAAGCATCTATATGTGAAGAGCATGGCATATCTAATAAATCATCACAAGAGGTGGATACATGCTTCTTGCCTACATCACAAGGTTTAGCAATAATATGTGATTGATCAATTGACCCATGTGATGAACTCTCATTATTTTTAAGTTTCTTGGTAAACATTTTAATGAGAGAAGCATGTTGTTCTAATAATTCATCATGAGATACAAGTAGTGTCTCATGATTCAATTTAAGCTCATCATGTGAAGATTTATAAGCATCAAGTAAGTCTTTATGTTCTTCACAAGAGTTCTTTAGAAATGAGTTTTCATTTTCTAATTTCAATGTTTTAGCTTTCTTATTTTCTAAAGACATGGTCATGCTAGCAAGTCTACTAACAAGCTCATCATATAAATCAACATGATCAACCACATTATCATTTGATACCTTGGTGTCACCTTGTGACATGAGACAATGTGGTGTGGTTGGAGAGTATGTAGTAGCATCTTCATCATGGCTTGAGCATGAACCATCATCACCATCAAGTGTGCATGGGGTAGCATCATCACTTGCAACACTTGTGGCATCATCATCAACCTTGTCAAGTGAACTTGTAGTTGATCGATCATCATCATCATCACTTGACCATGAGGTGGAGCAATCTTCCACAATCACCAAATTGTGGTTATGCTCAACACACTCATGTGCCTCCTTCTTTGGTTCATCCTCCTTGAATTTACCATCATCCCATGTGGAGGAGTCACCATAAAAGGCTTGGAGTGCTAGCCACATATCATGAGCATTCTCCAAGTCCCACACACGTCTAAAAATATCATCATGTATAGCACACGTTAGATAATAAAGAGCACGATGATCAAGTTGTAAGCAATCCTCTTGCGCTTGGGTGAGGTTATCCTTATCCAAGGCATCACAAGAAAAACCAACAACAATGATCCACCATGCCATGGGACCCAATTCACGGAAATGATCAAGCATATGACGTTTCCACCGTGCATAGTGTGTGCCATAAAAAATGTGTGTGTCACAAACAACTTCTAGCCCAAAGTTCGCCATCCTCTCGGGTCGGTGAAGACCACAAATGAGAGACCAGGCTCCGATACCAATTGAAAGGGTCGAGATGGCGACTAGAGGGGGGTGAATAGTCTTTTTCTAAAACTTAATCTCGTCGGCTAACCGAAACAAGTGCAGAATTATAACTATCGGTCTAGCCAAGACTACACCCCTCTATCTATATTCACTAGCACCTTTCAAATATACTAATTAGCAATAAAGGTGCCAGGCTAGCTAGAGCTCTCCTAACCAATTCTAGAAGCAAGGTCACACAAACATATGCCACTAGTACTTCAAGCAATAAGGGAGCTCCTACACATGCTAGTAAGCAAAAGCACAAAGCCACCTAAGCTCACTAGCAATGCTCAATAACAAAACAACTAATGCCAAATTAGAGAGCACAAATACTTAGCTACACAAACTAAGCAATGTGACTAACAAGGTTACACAAACCAAATTAGCTACGCAAGGGAGCTACTTCTATGCTACACAAGCAAGAAGGTAACTAGTGAGCTACACAAGCTAACTAATTACAAGAGCAACTACACAAGCATAATGTATATGAAAGTAAATACAAGCTTGTATAACGAGGATGAAAACCAACAGGAAGAACAAGGTTGACATGGTGATTTTTCTCCTGAGGTTCACGTGTTTGCCAACACGCTAGTCCCCGTTGTGTCGACCGCTCACTTGGTGGTTCGGCGGCTAATTGGCATCACCCGCCAAGCCCGCACATCGGGCACCGCAAGAACCTACCTCGGAAGTGAGGGTAGCTCAATGACACGTTTTACTAAAGTTGCTCTTCGCGGCTCCCGTGGGGCGAGCACAATGCCCCTCACAAAGCACTTCTCTGGAGCACCGCACAAGCTTCTTGCGGGCTTCGAGGGAGACCACCACCAAGCCATCTAGGAGGTGGCAACCTCCAAGAGTAACAAGCACCACCGGCTTGCAACTCGATCACCTAGTGCCACTCGATGAAACCTCATGATGCAATCGCACTAAAATCGCTCACTCACACAATCGGATGATCACTATCAAGTATGTATGAGATGGAGGGCTCCCAAGCACTACCACACAAGCCACCAAGGCTCTAGTGTGGTTAGCTTATGGCCCAAGGCCAACCATGGCTTCTATTTATAACCCCACAAACAAATAGAGCCGTTACCCCTTCACTGGGCAAAAGTCGGGATGACCGGACGCTCTGGTCATGTTGACCGGACGTCGGACCTCAACGTCCGGTCGCCCAATGATAGCCACATGTCACCTGCGTTCAACGGCATTCTTGTAATCTCAACGGTCATCTTCAGACCAGACACAGCAGCTTCAACTAACCGGACGCTGGACCTTCAGCGTCCGGTCGTTTACAGTAAGGTACTGACCCCAACTGGACACGTCCGGTCAGTCGTGATCGGATGCAGCCCCAGCGTTCGGTCACTCTCCAGCAACACTGCTTCATCTGACAATAGGACTAGACACTGCCTCCAGTGTCCAGTCATTTTTAGAGCCAGCATCCGGTCGACTGACCGACGCTGCACGCTGACTGCTACCATTGACCGGACGCTGAGCCTCAGCGTCCGGTCACTGCGTGACCAGAGTCCAGTCCACACTGTGGGACCCTATCTTTTCTGTAGGGCGCCAGTGGCACCGTTAAACTATCCGCACTCTATGGGTGGACACTCCACCGGTGGAGTTTCTACCCCTTCTCGCCTTCATTTCATCACCGAGTTGATCCACATCAACTCCAACTTCATCTCCTTTGTAAATGTGCCAATACCACCAAGTATATACCATCATGTGTATGTGTGTTAGCATTTTCACAATCATTTCCCAAAGGATTAGCCACTCAATTTGCCACGCCACTCAATCCTAGCAATGATGCAAAGTTAGATCACTCGAGTGGCACTAGATGACCGATATGCAAACAAGTTTGCCCCTCTTGATAGTACGGCCATCTATCCTAAACCCGGTCATCAACTTCTCTACACACCTATGACCGGTGAAATGAAATACCCTAGGTTATACCTTTGCCTTGCACATTCCATTCCATTTCCAATGTTGATGCAACACATGCACCAACATGATCAACAATGATATGATCCACTTCATATCATCACGTGATCATATTGGTTCATCGATCTTGACATCACTTGTTTTTCACCGTTGCCTTCGTCCATCGGCGCCAAGTCTTGCTCAAGCTTCACCGCCATGCTTTCCATCGCTCCAAAGCCTCCGACTTGCCCTTCACGCTTGCAACCGGTCCATCAAGCCAAGTCTTGTCTTGATCTTCTCCACCTTGATCACATGACTCAATGTCATGTCTCATGTGCAATGAGCTCCTTCATCATCACATGTGTGAGCTTTGCAACATCTCCAAGCCATTTTCACCTTCATGGCATATGTGGCTCACACATATGTACCTGTGGACTAATCACCTGTGTATCTCACATAAACACAATTAGTCCACCTAGGTTGTCACTCAATTACCAAAACCACACAAGGACCTTTCACGCCCGTAGCTCAACAGTGCCACCAGAGCCACCTCTTGCGTCTACTTCGCTCATCCAGTGCTCACTACCTTGCCAGAATCCCAACCCTAGCCGATCCAGTGGTTCCCCGATTCGTTCCTCTTCTCGTTGATTCGCCATTTCATTAGGTAGCAAGCCCTCCATTCTAATTTCATACCTATTGCTTGCTTTTTAGGGTTTCACATCTCTAGATATATTGTAATTATTTATATATCTGATCTATTCTATTGTGCAGCGAGTCAGTGTTTCTGAGGTCACTTTGGCAGTTGACAGTTAACTCGGGGCCAAGCTCATGAGTATGGATCGAGGCCAAGCCTTGGAAGTGATAGTTGGCAGTTGTTCTTTGTCAGCAGTAGTTGTTCTTTTCAGCTCCATCAGATGGCTCATGTCATGAATGTCAGAGGAGGTACCGGTGATGAGGATCTGAGGCCCCTACCTCGCCTACCTACAGATACAAAAAGCAAGGCGATGAAGAAGCTAGCAACAAGGAAGCGCAAGTACCCTGATGCAGATACAACGAGAGCAGCCGTAGTTGCAGAGGCCGCAGAGCGCGCGGAGAGAGGAGGTACTAAGAGTGGTGTTGTTATTGTAGATAAGCTTTCACCAACACAGAGGGCTGCACTTGAGTAGGTTGAGCACTGTCATGGTGGTCTAGCTAGGACTACCATGGTTGGAGGATGATGTGTGGTTATTGATGAGAGTCAGCCTCAGGGAGAGTCACAGCAGCAGCCACAGCCAGTAGATTAGACTCAGGAGGGAGAGTAGGCCGAGGAGATAGAGTAGGCACCTCAGCCACAGTTATGCCGCTCTAGTCATACCCGTGCTCCTGTCACACCGAGGCCAGAGACACAACATAGGGTTCTTGTCTGCCTCCTAGACCACAGGGTCTGTCTCTAGTGACTCATCTAGATTTGAGGGCCGCCATGACCAAGCAGGTGCAGCAGCTTAGATTTGTGGACTTTGAGCAGTGGTTCCCATCAAGGAGGGATGACCGAGCTTTAGAGGGCTTCTATACATCACTGCATGAAGATTTTTATAATGCATATCTTAATAGTGGGGTAGTATTCAGATCTTAGAGGGTGTGCAACATTGAGTCCATTGTAGCAGCAACTGGAGAGCATATTCTCCCTTACCTATCTTACCTGTCAGGGTTGATGATTTACTTGGACGGACAAACTTATATGTTCCTTCTTAGATCCATGAGTTCTATGCTACACTTTGGATTGACCCGCTACACAGATTCACTCACTTTGCTTTTAGAGGCAGAGATTACAGGCTAATGAGCTCTAGGGTCAGAGAGATACTCAGACTTCAGGAGCAGCCCGTCTGGCTACATGTGGCATGCATCACGTGACTGAACGTTGAGGTCCAGCATCTAGTCAATATGACCAGAGCATCCGGTCACCTCATGTTGTGCCCAATGAAGGGGTACAATGACTCTATTTCGTGGGGGCTTCTATTTAAGCCCCATGACTGGCTCAAGCTCACTCTCTTGGCCATTTGTATTGACATAGCAACCTTGTGAGCTTAGCCAAAGCCCTCCCACTCATCTTCATCATTGATTCATCATCTTTGTGAGATTGGGAGAGCATCTAAGTGCATTGCTTGAGTGTTTGCATCTAGAGGCACTTGGTGTTCGTGTTTCGCTATGGGATTCACTTGTTACTCTTGGTGGTTGCCGCCACCTAGACAGCTTGGAGCAGCAAGGATCGTCGAGTGGAGGTTGGTGATTGTCTCTGGCTCTGATCGTGGTGATTGTTAGGGGTTCTTGACCTTTCCCCGGCAGAGAGCCAAAAGGTACTCAAGTGGATTGCTCGTGGCTTGTGTGATCCCCATCTTATGTTTGTTGTGCGGCACCCTATCGAGGGTTTGGCTTGTGATGCCAATTAGCGCGTGAACCTCCAAGTGAGTGAATCGCCACAACAAGGAATAGCTTGCCGGCAAGCAAGTTGTTGGGTTCATAAACCCGGGGTCCCTCGGGGACCGGCTTCTGTGCCAAAGCTCGACCCAAGAGTCTAAAAACAACAGGGTAAAGGAACGGTCCAGCAATCGACTAGAAGGCTAGACCTAAGAAGAGCAATGCCCGCTCGTCAGCTACTTCGGCCCACCTATCTGACCAGAGCGCTCGATTTAGGCTCTAGCAGTCTCTGGATGGCCTCTCCGATCAGAAGGCCTGCCTCGAGCCCTACTTCTGACTCCAACCCCGCATCCCTCCGACCAGGGCTCGTAAGAACCTTGCTCACCGCTCTTCTCCAACCGGCGCACTCAGAGCCGACTAGAGCCATCCGACCAGGGACGCCCATTCGATAGAAACCAGAAGGCATGCGGAGAAAGGCAAGGCAAGGCTCATAAGTCAAAACCACTATATCAGGGACCATACCCTGCACGAAATAGTACTCTGCAACCACCCTAACACAAAATAGTATTGTAGGCGCCGACATCTCCCTCTATAGTATTGTAGGGGCCGCTAAAACTCCCATACAGTAAGACCCCCCCGCGTGTCTCTGGATATCGATAGCGGTATGGGCACCAGGATTTACCGTACCGGGTGAACATAGCAAGACTCCTCACATGCCTCTAGGCATCAAATAGTATTTATAGGTACCGATGTCCACCATCCCTAAAAAAGGCAGCACGACCTCCCATGTGCATCTGACATTCTACATCGACATCAACAGTATTATAGGTGCCCACCATTATCTGGTACCCGCTGGTATGGGCAACAAGGCTTGGTAAGCATGGACAACAAGGCTCAGTAGCATACGCACCCTTTCCCTCTCACTTGTAAAGCCGTCCCCTTCATCTATAAAAGGGGGTGTGCTTTCTCCAACAAGGGGGAGACCGATTCCAGTAGATCAGAGTTCCTTAGATCGATAGCTCACAACCACAGAACCACCAGGTTCAGACCTCAAGCATCCACTTGAACACTTAGCTCATAGCGAAGTTCCTGTCTCTCTCGGCCCTTCCGGTCGGAGCCGACCAGACCTCTTGTATGCCCCATCTTTCTCCCTCTCGTTTGTAACCCCACTGCAAACTTCAAGCACCTGGGCTCAGGAATAAAATCACCAACCAACCCTGATTGGACGTAGGACACGTTGCCGAACCAGTATAAATCCTGTGTCATTGAGTGCTAGGCCACCTCTGATCACAACGTATAGCAAAACTACAAATATTCACTAGTTGGTCACATTCTGCACTGACAGTTGGCGCCGTCTGTGGGGAAGACGTTGTGTGTTCAACACTTTTTGGTCATCGGATGGCCCATTTTTCTGCCACCCCCACCATGGCGGGCTTGGGCGATATGATTTGCTTCAGCTCGTTGGAGTTCCCTACACTCTCGCCCACTGAAAGCTCTAGTTTGGTTTTGGTTAATTGATGAAACCCTAAGTGCTAACCTAGTTTATCAAGATGATTATGAGATAGGTAGCACTACTCCAAGTGATGAAGCAATGGTGAAGATCATGACAATGGTGATGGCATGGTGATGGTCAAATGCTTAAACTTGAAAAAGAAGAAAGAAAAAAACAAAAGGCTCAAGGCAAAGGTATAAAATGTAGGAGCCATTTTGTTTTAGTGATCAAGACACTTAGTGAGTGTGATCACATTTAGGATAGATAGTCATACTATTAAGAGGAGTGAAACTCGTATCGAAATGTAGTTATGAAAGTGCCACTAGATGCTCTAATTCATTGCATATGCATTTAGGATCTAGTGAAGTACTAACACCCTTGAAAATGTTTGAGAAAATATGCTAACACATGTGCACAAGGTGATACATTTGGTGGTTAGCACATTTGAGCAAGGGTGAAGAAGACAGAGGAGATTCCAGCATCGGTCAAGTGACCGGACGCTGGATCTAAATGCACCGGACGCTGACTGCATGCGTCCGGTCACACTGACCTGGTAGTACAGTAGCTAGGGTATACCACCGGACGCTAGGCTGTGTCCGGTCGAGGTGGACTGGACATGTCTGGTCGAGGAAAAACGGATTTTGACCCTTACTGTACTTGACCGGACGTTGAGGCTCCAGGGTCCGGTCAGTAATACCGGAGCGTCCAGTCGGCACTTAGCCGTTGTGATTTGATGGTTCAGTTTTAACTCAGAATGACGCTAAGTCCAGGGTCCGGTCAGTCTAACCGAAGTGTCCGGTCAGAGCGCATTTTGTCCAGTGAAGGGGTATAACGGCTCTATTTGAAGGGGGCTTCTATTTAAAGCCCCTTGGCCAGCTAAAGCTAAAATCTTGCACATTTTCATTGACATAGCAACCTTGTGAGCTTAGCCAAAACACTCTCACTCATCTCCATCATTGATTCATCATCTTTGTGAGATTGGGAGAGAATCCAAGTGTATTGCTTGAGTGATTGCATCTAGAGGCACTTGGTATTCGTGTTGCGCTGCGGATTACACTTGTTACTCTTGGTGGTTGCCACCACCTAGATGGCTCGGTGCAGCAGTGGAGGATCGGCATGAGTTGGTGATTGTTCGTGGCCATCTCCAGTGATTGTGAGGGGAGTTGTACCTTCCCCGGCGGAGCATCAAAAGGTAACTCTAGTAAATTGCTCGTGTCATTGAGTTACCTCACTTGTGGGTCGGTTCTTGTGGTGTCCTATCATGTGGATGAGGTTTGTGAAACACCTCTTAGCCGCTGAACCACCAAGTGTTGGTCGACACAACGGGGACATAGCGTGTTGGCAAGCACGTGAACCTCGGGAAAAAATCGATTGTCTCTTGTCTTCGGCATTCTCCCGGTGATTGGCTATATATTCATCTTGTGATTAGTTCATCCCCTACATGTCGGTATAATCACCCTACTCACTTATTTACATTATTTCAAACTAGTTGATACAAGCTCTTTAGTGTAATTAGAATTGAGAGCTTGCTTTATTATTCACATTCATCTAGTTGAGCTCTTTAGAGTAGCAAGGTTGAGAGCTCTTAGTGAGTAATTACATAGCAAGTTTGTGTGCCTAAGTAATCATTGCAACTAGAATTGTTGGATAGGTGGCTTGCAACCATTGTAGAGCTAGAGCAAGTTTGCATTACGCTATTTGTCATACTAATCAAATTGCTCTAGTTGATTTGTAGATTTTTAAATAGGCTATTCACCCCTCCCCTCTAGCCATATTAGGACCTTTCAAGTGGTATCGGAGCCATGGTCACCGTTTGATTGAAGGCTTAACAACCTTGGTGTCAAATTATGGCTCAAGTTGTGTTCAACCATGTGGGGGGCAAACCACCGTTCTTTGATGGCACATGCTATGATTATTGGAAGAGAAAGATGAGGATGTATCTTGGTTCAATCAATGATCAAGTATGGGAAGTAACCGAAAATGACTATGCTATCATTGATCCCAATGATCCAACCAACCAAGATTAGATCAACAAGCAATGCAATACAATGGCTCTCAACACCATATACAATGCCATTGATTCCAAGGTGTTTGAGCAAATCAAGGATTGTGAAAGAGCAAATGAGGTGTGGAAAAGATTGGAAGAAACATATGAGGGCACACTGGAGGTGAAGAGTGCCAAGTTGTACATTCTCAAGGACAAGTTGACAAGCTTCAAATGAAAGATGATGAGAGCATTCCGAAGATGTTCCATCAGTTACAAGTAATTGTCAATGACTTGAAGGCTTTGGGAGAAAAGATCAAGAATGATGATGTCTCTCACTGGTTCTTGATGTGCCTACCTCCAAGGTTTGAAATATTGAGATTACTCATCATTAGAGGAGGATTGAAGGAGATCACCCCTAACCAAGTACTAGGTGATGTTATGACATAAGAGACTTACTGTGTGGAAAGGGAGGGGGATGACAAGGAGGACAAGATGAAAGAAGAAGACAAGAAGAAGAAAATCATAGCATTCAAGGCTAGCTCCTCATCATACAAGAACAAGGGAAAGTCCAAGAAAGAATCAAGTGATGATGAGGATCTTAGTGATATTGATGATGAAGCTATGGCTCTCTTTGTTCGCAAGATGGGCAAGTTCATGAAGAAGAAGGGCTATGGTGCAAGAAAGAGAAGAGATCACACAAAGAGCAAAGAATATGTGAGAAGATGTTACAATTGCAAGAGTCCCGATCATGTTGTAGCAAATTGTCCTTACAATAGTGAAAATGATGAAGATGAAAAGAAGAAGAACAAGAAGGACAACAAAGAAAAGAAAGAAAAGAAGGAGATGAGGATGACCTTCCAAAAGAAGAAGAAAGGTGGAGGCTATGTGGTCACATGGGATAGTGATGGCTCTTTGAATGATGATAGCTCTAGTGATGATGACAAGAAACATCTCAAGAGAGCATTAGCAAGCATCGCTATCAACAAGAAGCTATCCATCTTCGACACTCCATCGACATGCCTCATGGCAAAGCCTACCAAGGTAAAATATGATAAGAGTGATGATGAATGTGAAAGTGATTCTTGTAGGGATGATGAGGAGTACACCAAGGTGGAGCTCTTGGACATGTGTGAGCAAGTGCACGCTCGCAATGAGATGAAGAGAAAGGAGTGCAAAGAATTGTGCAAGAAGCTAAAATCTCTTGAGCAATCCTTTGATGAGCTCAATGCCACTCATGAGAGGCTAATGGAAGCCCATGAGAAGCTTGGCAAAACTCACTCTAAGCTTGAAAAGGCTCACTCCTCTCTCATTGAGCATGTCAAGAAGAAGGAAGCCAAGAAGGAGCAAGTTATAGTAACATGTGATGTGGGACTAACATGTGATCTTATTGATGAATCTTTTCATGAACCCATTATTGTTGCTCCTACTAACACTACTTGTAGCACTACTACTTCCACTTTACCCTTGAGTGATGGTCTCACTTGTGATGCCTCACTTATGGTGGAAAATGAAACCCTTAAGAAGGAGGTGAATGAGCTCACTCGTGCCTTAGGCAATGCCTATGGTGGAGAAGTCCACTTGCTAAAGTGCTTGGGTAGCCAAAGATTTTCTCTCAACAAAGAGGGATTAGGCTATACCCCTAAGAAAGGCAAGGTGGCCTTTGTCACTCCCAAAGCTAGCTTTGTGAAGGGCAATGGTCGGTTTTGCAATAGATGCAAGCAAGTTGGGCATATAGAGCAAAATTGCAAGACTAATAAGAACAAGCTACCTAATGTATCCTCAATCAAATTTGATTCTTGTTACATGCTTTATAAGGGTGCCAATGGTGTGAAGGCTAAGTTCATTGGTGTACCAATTATGGGCCCAAAGAAGAAGGCCATTTGGGTACCAATGACCTTGGTGACTAACCTACAAGGACCCAAGCAAGTTTGGGTACCTAAAAAGAATTGATCTTCTTTTGTAGGTAAATTATAAAGCCGGAGGAAGGCATTGGGTGCTTGATAGTGGGTGCACACAACACATGACCGGTGATCCAAGAATGTTCAATTCAATCAATGAAAGCAAGAGCAATGGGATTGATAGTATCACATTTGGTGACAATGACAAAGGCAAGGTCAAAGGGCTTGGTAAGATTGCAATATCCAATGATTTGAGCATTTCCAATTATTAGTAGAGAGCTTAAACTTCAACCTATTGTCAGTAGCTCAATTGTGTGATCTTGGTTTCAAGTGCATATTTGGTGTAGATGATGTAGAGATCATAAGTGTAGATGGCTCTAACTTGATATTCAAAGGATTTAGATATGAGAATCTATACTTAGTTGATTTCAATGCTAGAGAAGCTCAATTGTCAACATGTTTGATCACTAAGTCTAGCATGGGTTGGTTATGGCATAGAAGGCTTGGTCATGTTGGAATGAAACAATTGAACAAGTTGATTAGGCATGACTTAGTTAGAGGCTTGAAAGATGTCACATTTGAGAAGGATAAGCTATGTAGTGCATGTCAAGCCGGAAAGCAAGTTGGTAATACACATCCTAAGAAGAGTATGATAAGCACATCTAAGGCATTTGAGTTAATGCACATGGACTTATTTGGACCAACCACATACACTAGCATTGGAGGAAATAAATATGGATTTGTGATTGTGGATGATTTCACTAGATACACATGGGTATTCTTTCTTGGTGACAAAAGTGATGTGTTTGCAATATTCAAATCATTTGTCAAGGGCATTCACAATGAGTTTGAAACAACCATCAAGAAAGTTAGAAGTGATAATGGTAGTGAATTCAAGAACACTAGAATTGATGAGTTATATGATGAATTTGGAATTAGACATCAATTCTCGGCCAAGTACACTCCTCAATCAAATGGCTTAGTTGAAAGGAAGAATAGAACCTTGATTGACATGGCAAGATCAATGTTGAGTGAGTACAATGTGAGTCATTCATTTTGGGCCGAAGCAATCAACACGGCTTGCTACTATAGCAACCGACTCTATTGTCACCCCATGATGGAGAAAACACCTTATGAGCTATTGAATGGAAGAAAGCCCAACATAGCATACTTTCGGGTTTTTGGTTGTAAATGCTATATATTGAAGAAAGGCACTAGATTAAGCAAGTTTGAAAAGAAATGTGATGAAGGTTTCTTGCTTGGTTACTCCACTACTAGCAAAGCTTATAGAGTTTGGAATTTGGCTAGTGGTACTCTTGAGGAGGTTCATGATGTGGAGTTTGATGAAACAAATGGTTCCCAAGAGGAAGATGAGAATATAGATGATGTAAGAGGCACTCAATTGGTCAATGCAATGAAGAACATGGACATTGGTGAGTTAAGGCCTAGAGAGGTGATTGATGTTGAAGATGACAAGAACCAAGTGCTCTCTAACTCAAATGTGCAAGCTAGTGGTTCTCATGATCAAATCCAAGCAAGCACTAGTGATGGCAATGTGCAAGATCAACAAATGGCTAGTTCATCATCATCAACCAAGTAATCAATCAAATGCTAGCAATCAAGTGCAAGTGCTTCAACCAATCAATGTTGTAAGAGATCATCCATTGGACACTATCATTGGTGATATTTCAAGAGGTAGTGCAAACTAGATCAAGATTGGCATTCATTTTGTGAGCACTTCTTATTTGTGTCATCCATTGAGCCTAAGAAGATAGATGAAGCTTTGAATGATGTTGATTGGGATCAATGCTATGCATGAAGAGCTAAACAACTTCACAAGAAACCAAGTATGGGAGTTAGTTGAGAGGCCTAAGGGATCATAATATGATTGGAACCAAGTGGATCTTTTGGAACAAGCAAGATCAAGATGGGATAGTGATAAGAACAAAGCAAGATTAGTGGCTCAAGGTTACACTCAAGTTGAAGGTCTTGACTTTGGAGAAACATATGCCCCGGTTGCAAGATTGGAAGCAATTAGGATCTTGCTAGCTTATGCTTGTGCCCACAACATCAAGTTGTACCAAATGGATGTGAAAAGTGCATTTCTCAATGGGTACATCAATGAGCTTGTGTATATTGAGCAACCTCCTAGTTTTGAAGATGAGAAGAAACCCAACCATGTGTTACAAGTTAAGAAAGGCTTTGTATGGATTGAAACAAGCACCTAGAGCATGGTATGAGAGATTGAGGAATTTCCTACTCTCTAAGGGATTCAAGATGGGAAAGGTTGACACCACTCTCTTCACCAAGAAGCTTGAAAATGACTTGTTTGCAATGCAAATCTATGTTGATGATATCATCTTTGGGTCAACAAATCAAGAATTTTGTGAGAGTTTGGCAAGATGATGGCAAGTGAGTTTGAGATGTCTATGATTGGAGAACTTAGTTACTTCCTTGGTCTTCAAATCAAGCAAATGAAGAATGGCACATTTGTAAGTCAAGGCAAGTATATTAAGGACATGATCAAGAAGTTTGAAATGGATGAGAGTAAAGCTATTAGTACACCAATGGGGACAAGTGGAAGCTTGGATAGTGATACTAGTGGCAACATGGTGGATCAAAAGATGTATCGGTCTATGATTGGAAGCCTACTCTATGTGACCGCATCAAGGCCGGATGTGATATTTAGTGTATGCATATGTGCTAGATTTCAAGCCTCACCAAGAGAAAGTCATTTGAAGGCGACTAAGAGAATATTGAGGTACTTGAAGCATACACAACATGTTGGATTATGGTATCCCAAAGGAGCAAGATTTGAGTTGATTGGATATTCAGATTCTGATTATGCGGGATGCAAAGTTGAGAGAAAGAGCACATCGGGCACATGTCAACTATTGGGAAGATCACTTGTATCTTGGTCATCAAAGGAGCAAAATAGTGTAGCACTTTCAACCGCCGAAGTAGAGTATATTTCGGCCGGTAGTTGTTGTGCTCAATTACTTTGGATGAAGGCTACTTTGAGTGACTTTGGAATCAAGTTCAAGCAAGTGCCATTGCTATGTGACAATGAAAGTGCTGTAAAGCTCACCAACAACCCGGTTCAACACTCAAGAACAAAGCATATAGATGTCCGTCATCATTTCATAAGAGATCATCAACAAAAAGGGGACATTTGCATAGAGAGTGTGGGCACCGAAGATCAACTTGCCGACATATTCACCAAGCCACTTGATGAGAAGAGGTTTTGTAAGCTAAGGAATGAATTGAACATACTTGACTTCTCCAATATGTGTTGATGCACCCCCATTATATGACATGCCTCTCCTTCAAGCAATCCAAGGTAAAAGTTGATTGGCATGGCATACATCCTTGCTAAGGACATGATTAGTGCATCTAGACATATTTCACATTTGAATAGGTTCTTTCATGAAAATCAAATGAATTGGATGCTTGTATGGTACCACTATTGCCTGTATGTTTGAAATGATCTAGTGGTAGCATATGACATGTTTGTGGACTTGTAAACCTAGTGTTTGATTTAGAAAATGAGCTATAAGTATTTAACTCAACATGGTACAAGATAACCCTTATTTGGAGGTGTGAAAAAGCTTGTCCTTGGATCAAACCGAGTTAAATATCCTTTGCAAGTAATCTAGATTGAACCAAATTGGGAAAATGATCCTCATTTCACATGGTCTCACCCCAACATATCTATAATTTGAGGCCACCTTTTGTGCAAATTGTTGACATTAATAATCCTACCCTATCTATACTTTAAGCCTTTGTGGTCATTGATGACAAAGGGGGAGAAATAGTGTACAAAGATAGTGAAACAAAGGGGGAGAGATAATATATGACAAAAGAAGGGGATCAATTAAAATTTTGAGCATACAAATAGGGGGAGCAAGCTCATAAACTTGTATGGTGCATTTGAATGAGCATTACATATGTTTGCTTGCATGGCATAATTTTTTAATTTCAAATATCCATGATTGTGTGGTTTATGCTAGTTGTAGGTTTGAATGTTGAAATGAAAAACTAGCATGCATAGGCTAAGTAACGAGACTTATGTTCATTCTATGGAAACTAGACCCTTGCATGTAATGTTGATCTCATGGGGTATTCTAGTTCTTGTATATGTCTAGTTACTAATGGTGCTAAGGATGGTATATTAGTGCACTCCGATAGGTATCACGCTTCGAAGGTCCATCTCTTATACCTTAGCATCATTTGGTAGAAATTGTCTCCTATATTTCCTATCTAAGCATATGTGCAAGCAGCTACAATCCAAACTCTTAGCACATATGTAGGGGGAGCAATTGCTATCATATGGAGTTCATGAAACTTGTCCATATTCTTTACACATGGTAAATATGCTTGGGCAAGCAACATGGATTCAAATGAACTTTAATTCATATCTTTGTATAAGGGTTGTCATCAATTACCAAAAAGGGGGAGATTGAAAGCCCTAGTTTGGTTTTGGTTAATTGATGAAACCCTAAGTGCTAACCTAGTTTATCAAGATGATTATGAGATAGGTAGCACTACTCCAAGTGATGAAGTAATGGTGAAGATCATGACAATGGTGATGGCATGGTGATGGTCAAATGCTTAAACTTGGAAAAGAAGAAAGAAAAATCAAAAGGCTCAAGGCAAAGGTATAAAATGTAGGAGCCATTTTGTTTTAGTGATCAAGACACTTAGTGAGTGTGATCACATTTAGGATAGATAGCCATACTATTAAGAGGAGTGAAACTCGTATTGAAATGCAGTTATCAAAGTGCCACTAGATGCTCTAATTCATTGCATATGCATTTAGGATCTAGTGAAGTACTAACACCCTTGAAAATGTTTGAGAAAATATGCTAACACATGTGCACAAGGTGATACATTTGGTGGTTAGCACATTTGAGCAAGGGTGAAGAAGACAGAGGAGATTCCAGCATCGGTCAAGTGACCGGACGCTGGATCTGAATGCACCAGACGCTGACTGCATGCGTCCGGTCACACTGACCTGGTGGTACAGTAGCTAGGGTATACCACTAGACGCTGGGCTGTGTCTGGTCGAGGTGGACTAGACGCGTCCGGTCGAGGAAAAATGGATTTTGACCCTTACTGTACTCGACCGGACACTAAGGCTCTAGGGTCCGGTCAGTAATACCAGAGCGTTCGGTCAGCACTTAGCCGTTGTGATCTGACAGTTCATTTTTAACTTAGAATGACACGTGGCATAAATCAGTGGACCGGACGCTGAGTCTAGGGTCCGGTCAGTCTGACCGGAGCGTCCGGTCAGAGCACGTCTTGTCTAGTGATGGGGTATAACGGCTCTATTTGAAGGGGGCTTCTATTTAAAGCCCCTTGGTCGGCTGAAGCTAAAACTCTTGCACATTTTCATTGACATAGCAACCTTGTGAGCTTAGCCAAAGCACTCCCACTCATCTCCATCATTGATTCATCATCTTTGTGAGATTGGGAGAGAATCCAAGTGCATTGCTTGAGTGATTGCACCTAGAGGCACTTGGTATTCGTGTTGAGCTGCGGATTACGCTTGTTACTCTTGGTGGTTGCCACCACCTAGACGGCTTGGTGCAGCGGTGAAGGATCGGCATGAGTTGGTGATTGTTTGTGGCCATCTCCGGTGATTGTGAGGGGAGTTGTACCTTCCCCGGCGGAGCGCCAAAAGGTAACTCTAGTAAATTGCTCATGTCATTGAGTTACCTCACTTGTGGGTCGGTTCTTACAGTGTCCTATTGTGTGGAAGAGGTTTGTGAAACACCTCTTAGCCACCGAACCACCAAGTGTTGGTCGACACAATGGGGACGTAGCGTGTTGGCAAGCACATGAACCTTGGGAGAAAATCGATTGTCTCTTGTCTTTGGCATTCTCCCGATGATTGGCTATATATTCATCTTGTGATTAGTTCATCCCCTACACGTCGGTATAATCACCCTACTCACTTATTTACATTCTTACAAACTAGTTGATACAAGCTCTTTAGTGTAATTAGAATTGAGAGCTTGCTTTATTATTCACATTCATCTAGTTGAGCTCTTTAGAGTAGCAAGGTTGAGAGCTCTTAGTGAGTAATTACATAGCAAGTTTGTGTGCCTAAGTAATCATTGCAACTAGAATTGTTGGATAGGTGGCTTGCAACCCTTGTAGAGCTAGAGCAAGTTTGCATTACGCTATTTGTCATACTAATCAAATTGCTCTAGTTGATTTGTAGATTTTTAAATAGTCTATTCACCCCGCCCTCTAGCCATATTAGGACCTTTCACCCACCAAGATGTGGGGTCCACTTGTCTTTGAGCCATCCCAGGCCTTCCTCTTCGGAAGCCTGGACTTCATCGCCGACCGACTCGGCGTACTCCACCTCCACGAGGAGACTCGTGACCCGGCACCCATCAGGGAGACGTCCACCATCGACTCTGGGACGCACGACTTCGACGGCGTGGCATCTACGCTTCATTCTGAGCAAACTCTCTGCTCAAACCCCACTGTAAGTAATATGCGTACTACTACTCGCTCTTTATTTACTATCTCTAACTAATCACCCAGAGGGAATGTACCGCCCATGCCACAAACATCGTATGATTGGTTCCCCTATGGCCTCGCGTCCTCTACGGACGCATATGCTCGGGGGCTCTGAAGGATGCTGGGACCATCCCCCCTCATGTCCGAGTTCATGGGAATGGCAGGCTGCGTTCCTACCATTTCCCATAAACTCTTGGATGGTGAGGGCGAGAGTGATGGTTCCAGCATCGGTGACGTGGTGCCCCGGCACTGTCCGTCCTAGGAGTGTGCTATGGCGGACGCTTCGGGACAGCCGCCGATGGTTGCGGAGTCTACACAAACTCACACCCCTCCGGACCCACGTGTGGGGACCCTCGCGTCTACACAAGCACATGTCAAGGAATTACGACAACGACAACAAAACCAGCCGCCGCCTGCACCGACGCCGTCAGTACAGCCCGTTGCGCCCCATGCGCATGGCCCGGTAGGCGGCACCTGGGGTCGTGCCCATTAGGTCCAACACGACATCATGAACGAGGGGAACGATCTCCCTCAATTCGCCCAGGCTGGCCAGAACATCGCCGCTATGGCAATGCTTCTGCGTGGCGTTCCCGAGCCCGCCGACCCCCAAGAGCGGGTAGTCTACCGGAACCTCTAGGTTCTAGTAGAAGCCACTGCCGTCCAATAGGCAGAAAGGTCCACGTCGCAACTCCAACCCACGCCCTCTCTCCCCACCGGGGAGACGAGGACACACCAGACGAATCGCTCCATTCACTCGCCGCCACAACCATCAGGCCCGGCTCGGGGTGTGGCAACCGTGCCCTAGTCCAACCTAGCGCCTGCTCCACATGAACCGCCAGTACACAAGTGGCCCAATCCACACTAGAACGCTCGTAGCATCATCAACCGGCATTAGGCTCATCACGATAATGATGTCCACCATAAGGCAGCAGGCGACACAGACCCCAGCCAAACCATTGAGGGAAGTAGAGAAACATGCCCTAGGCGTGGTCGCCAGCTAGATGATCGAAGCCCTAGCCCTGAGGGCCTGGGGCCATGGTCCTTCAGCTAGCGTATCTGGAGAGCACCATTCCCACAGCATTTCTGGCCGCCCACCAACATCACCAAATACACTAGGGAGACCAACCCAAGCATTTGTCTCGAAGACTTCCGGCTCGCCTGTCGGGCCGGAGGAGTGGATGATGACTATTTCATCATTTAATACCTTCCCATTTACATGGGGGAACATGTTCGGGCATGGCTCGAATTCCTTCTGCACAACAGCATCCACGACTGGACGTACCTCAAGAGGGTCTTTATCGGGAATTTATAGGGGACGTACGTCTGCCCAGGAAACTCCTAGGACCTCAAGAGCTATCAGTAGGAGCCTAATGAGTCCCTATGGGATTACATCCATAGGTTCTCCCAATGATGCAACTCGCTCCCTGATGTCATCGATGCAGACGTCATTAGTGTGTTCCTCTCTGGGATGAACTACGAGTCCCTAATCCATAAGCTTGGCTGCTTGAAACCCCATACCACCCGCGACCTGCTCGACGTCGCCACCAACCATGCCTCTGGCGAGGCGGCAGTCGGAGCGGTCTTCGGTGGAGGCCAGGACAAGCTCAAAGCCAAGCGCACGGACCCGGACAAAGGCCCCTCCACGTAGAGGGGCAAGAAAAACAAAAAAGATCAACGTCGGTCGGACAACCCCACGCTGGTCGTCATGGCCGATCGCATGGCCAAGCAGCCCCCAACAGGGACTACCTGACCACTTCAACAGACTCATGGATGGTATGTGCCCCAACCACGCCTACCCCATCAAACACCTCTACAAGGAGTGCGAGCTCCTCAAATGTTTCCTCCAATAGGCCGGCGGGACAAAGGAGGGAGACGGCAAGGAGCCGGTAGCCAAGAAGGGAGGCATGGTAGGCAAGGATGGAGATGGTTTCCTGAGCCTGAAGAGTGCATCATGATCTTCGGCGGGTCCGACGCCATCTGGACTAAACGCCAGCATAAGGTATGCTACTGGGAGGCATGCGCCACCGAGACAGCCGACCCCTCCTTCCTCAGCTGGTTGGAATCCCCCATCACGACCATCCCTCCTACGTTGCAAGATCGGGACACTACCCGCTCGTCGTTGACCCCATCATCCGTAAGAAGCGCCTCACCAAGGTGCTGATGGACGGGGCAGCAGCCTCAACATCCTATACATTGACACCCTCAATGCCATGTGTATCCCCCGATCAGAGCTATGCCTGGCGGGCTCCCCCTTCCAAGGGGTAATCCCAAGAGCGCAGGCATACCTGCTCGGACAGATCGATCTGCCCGTCACATTCGGTAGTCGAGCCAACTTCTGCTCGGAGGTCCTCACCTTCGAAGTGGTGGACTTTCTAGGGTCCTACCATGCCATCTTGGGGCGGCCATGCTACATAAGATTCATGGTGATCCCCAACTACACCTACCTCAAGCTAAAGATGCCGGGACCAAACGGTGTCATCACCATGAGTAGCGCCTTCTCGCACGCCTTCGCGTGCGACCATGAGCACTACGAGCTCACCACCATGGTCGTCAACTCAGCCAAGCTCCTGTAGCTCGAGGAGTCATCAACCCTAGCAGTCCCAGACTACAACAAACCGACCTCTTCGATGGCCTTCCACCCACTCGAGGAAACCAAGGTGGTGGGTGTCGACCCCACCGACCCAGTCAAGATGGTGCGAATCGGGACCCAACTCCTGGCCCAATAGGAATACGAGCTCGTTGACTTCCTACGCGATAATAGCGATGTCTTCGCATGGCAGCCTTCTGACATGCCAGGGATACCACGGGAGGTCACCGAGCACGCACTATGCCTTATCCCAGGCTCAAAGCCCGCCAAGCAACGCATGTGTCGTTTCGACGACAAGAGACGTAGGGCCACAGGCGAAGAGATCGCCAAGCTCCTGGCAGCCAAATTCATCAGGGAGGTTTTCCACTCTGACTAGCTCGCCAATCCTGTCCTTGTCAGAAAAAAGACCAGGAAGTGGAGAATGTGCATTGACTATACTGGACTCAACAAGGCATGTCCAAAGGATCACTTTCCCTTGTCGCGCATAGACCAGATAATTGACTCCACCTTAGGTTGCGAGATCCTCTCCTTTCTGGATGCCTACTCAGGCTATCACCAGATCATGATGAAAGAGTCCGATCAACTCGCAACCTCATTCATCACCCCATATGGTTCGTACTGCTACGTGACCATGCCTTTCGGCTTGAAGAACGTTGGCGCCACCTACCAAAGGTGCATGCAGCAATGCTTCGCTGACCAAATCGACCCGCCTGATCAGCCTGATCAGGCTGAATGGCCAAAACCAACAATCGCCATCTATGTTGATAACATAGTGGTCAAAACAGCTTGAGCGTGCGATCTAATCATAAACTTGGCCGCGACGTTCGTGAACCTCCGAAGGTTCAACATCAAGTTGAATCCCGAAAAATATGTTTTTGGGGTTTCGAAGGGGAAGCTGCTTGGATACATCGTATCTGAGCATGGCATCGAGGCCAACCCTGAAAAGATCACAACCATCTCCAACATGGGTCCTGTACATAATGTCAAAGGTGTGCAGAGGCTCACCAACTGCCTGGCTGCCCTAAGCCGCTTCATCTCTCGGCTCGGTGAATGGGGGATGCCACTCTACAAGCTCCTCAAAAAGACAGACGCCGTCATCTATACTGAGGAAGCACAATAGGCTCTCAAAAGCCTCCAAACATCCTTGACATCGGCCCTAATCCTCATCGCTCTCGAATGGGGAGAACCCCTCCTCCTTTACGTCATGGCAAGTAACCATGTGGTGAGCGCCGCCCTAGTCATCGAGAGGGAGGAACCAGGACACCAGCTTAAGGTACAGTGACCCATATACTTCATTGAAGAAGTACTTATCGACCCTAAGGTCTGGTACCCCTAGGTGTAGAAACTCCTATACGCCGTACTAATGGCGACCAGGAAGCTCCTACACTACTTCACCGACCATAAAGTCACAGTCGTCACTTCATACCCGCTCGAAAACATCATCCGCAACCGCGATGCCACGAGATGAATCTCTAAGTGGGCACTTGAACTCATGGGCCATGACATCAGATATAGCCCCCACACCGCTATCAAGTCTTAGGCTCTCGTGGATTTTGTCGCCGAATGGATGGAGGTCCAGCTACCGACCCCGGATATCACCCATGAGTACTGGATAATGTACTTCAATGGGTCTGTAATGGCGCTTGGCTCAGGGGCCAGAGTGGTTCTGATCTCCCTGAATGGGAGTAGGCTCCGCTACGCCATCCGCCTCCACTTCTTAGCTTCAAACAATGCCGTGGAATACGAGGCCCTTATCAACGGGCTCCATATCACCATTGAACTCGGTGCTACGTGACTCTACGTCTGTGGTGACTCAGAACTAGTCGTTGATAAGGTCATGAAGGAGTCCTCCTACAAAAGCCCCCTCATGATAGCATACTATTAAGAGGTGCGCAAGCTTGAGGACAAATTCTAGGGGATCAAACTGCATCATGTCCCTCAAAGGGACAACGATGCCACCGATTTCCTCGCGAAATTGGCTGCTAGGCGGGATCCATCCCTAGGTGGGGTCTTCGTCAATGACATCCACGAGCCATCCGTCCACATCCTAGAAGGTCCGACCCGAACACACCCCGACACCTAGCCGGCGCTCGGGGGCTCCGACCCCGATGCCCAGCCAGCGCTCGGGGGCTCTGACCCTAGTACCTCTACGTCACCCACGAACGTCACTATACTGACACTTGATCAAACTGACTGGTGAGTACCGCTACTCGCCTACCTCCTTGAGGAGGTTCTCCCACCCGAAAGGACTGAAGCCCGATGGATCACTCGACGCGCAAAGACCTTTGTCGTGCTCGGTGATGAGCTCTACAAACAGAGCCCATTAGGAGTACTCATGAAGTGTATCCCTATAAACCAAGGAAGGCAGCTCCTCCTTGAGGTCCATGCCAGCATTTGTGGGCATCACGTGGCCCCAAGGTCGCTGGTTAGAAAAGCCTTCCACCAAGGTTTTTACTGGCCAACCACGCTATGAGATGCGGAGGAGGTCATCTGCAGGTGTGAAGGATGCCAGTTCTACGCTCGGCAAACCCATTTGCCAGCACAAGAGCTCCAAACCATCCCCATCACCTGGCCGTTCGTGGTCTGGGGCCTCGACATGGTAGGACCCCCGCAAAAAGGCCCTAGGCGGTTTCACTCACCTACTCGTAGCGATCGACAAATTCACCAAGTGGATAGAGGCCAAACCCATCACCAACATCCGGTCGGAGGAGGCAGTCAAATTCTTCCTCGACATCATCTACCGATTCGGTGTTCCTAACTATATCGTCACTAACCACGGGACTAACTTCACCAGAAAAAAGTTCCTAGACTTCAGCGATGGATACGGTATCAGGATCGACTGGGCTTTGATTGGGCATCCACGAACTAACGGTCAGGTCGAACATGCCAATGGCATGGTCCTCCAAGGACTTAAGTCACGCATCTTCAACCGACTCAATAAGTACGCTGGGCTATGGGTAGCAGAGGTTCCAGCAATCCTCTGGAGCCTAAGAATGACCCCCAAACTGATCCACGGTATTCACACCCTTCTTCCTGACCTACGGAGCTGAGGCAGTGTTGCCCTCCAACCTCAACCAGGGCACACCAAGAGTAAAGGCTTTTGACCATGACCGAGCCATGGAGGCTCAACAAGACACGGTTGACCTACTCAAAGAGGCCCACGAAACGACCGTCATCCGCTCCGCTCGCTACCAACAAACCCTCCATAGGTACCACGAAAGGAAGATCAGGGGAAGGATACTCAAAGTCGGCGATCTCGTACTCCGGAGGACCCAATCAACAAAGGAAAAACACAAGCTCTCTCCACCATGGGAAGGGCCCTATACGGTGATCGAAGTAATCCAACCGGGCACCTACCGACTGGAGGACAACAACGACAATGCTCTCACCAACACTTGGAACATCGAACAGCTATGTCATTTTCCCCTAAACTTGGTCTAACCACCTTTTTTTAGTTAAACACATGCTCCTGTAAGAGCACCCCGACCCGAACACTTTTCAGCCTAGGTCTTTCGGGGGCTCCATAAGGGAACAATAATAAAGATTACCTCCCCTTTTCTTTTTACTATCACGTAATAAACAACTTTGTCCCCGAACAGAAACACATTCCATGTCTTTGATTACCCTACGTAACTCTGTTCTTACTCCCAACCGAACGCACCCCACCTTTCCCTATGGATACGAGCAGTCGAGCCCCGTAGGCCACACCCCGGACTCCCAAGGTCGCACCCTACGGGATAAACGGGTAGGTACGAGAGAGAAAGGATAAGAACGAAGGTTATGCTAGGATATAAATAAAGAAAGGATATCGTGGTTCTATCACAAGGACAGTACTGATGTATTCATTAATACAAAAAACTGCTCACGCGGGGACTCACCCACAAACTTAACTTTTACATTTTCTACTACTACAAATACCACTGTGATCGCTAGGGATCCGCTCGGTCCCGCTCCCTCGGCTTTGACAAGCACAAAGGGTACCTCAAGGGCGTCGCACCCATAGATGCTCAATAGAAGAACATGGAGCTCCTGACCTTCTCAGGCAGACGAGGCAGCTACCAAGGTAGGAGGCAAAGGGATGCCCCATGTGGGCCATGCTAACTCTATCAAGGTGAGCATGTGTTCATTAATACAAAAACTATTCACATAAGGACTCACTCGCGATTGACAAGCGTAGGTCCCGGTCGGACATTTCCGACTGAGGCTCTCTGAGCCCTGTCACTCCAGTCATCAAGGTAAACACTATCAAACCCCCTCTATTTCCTTATAAATCATTTCATACATCCGTATGTGCATCTCATTCCATACGCCCGCGCCTCCCGGACGATTTAGGCCCTAAATCGCCCGGGGGCTCGGGAACTAAGCATCGCACGTGCAGCGAAATGCACCAGAATGCTCTGTGTTGTGTCACGAAGCAGCGGTTGCCTCATTCAATATGAGCAAACAATAGAGCCAGGGGAGAAAACCGTAGATGAGCACCATGTGGCCTTCGCCCGATCCGACAAATCGGGTCATCTCAACCTTCTCGTTCGATCCTGAACCTCTTGCCAAGCCCACATGATCTCCATCAAGGGGAGGTCATTAGGCCACCCGGGTCGGTCTCTGGAATGACCTAGGCATCTGCTGGGTTGTAGGTAAAGGAGTAGCGGAATGTCACAAGAAGGCTATGTCGACCCCATCATGAACGACGGACCTAGATTCCACTCGATCACACCCGTTAGCGAACTCACCAAGCTAGTCTTCGAGCCTGAGCGATTGGGACAAGCGACGAAACTCAGCCCCTCCATTTGTGAGGAACCGGATGGGGTAATGCACACAAACTCACATCAACCCCCACGAAGGCCCGACAGGGCTCGGGGGCACAAGCCAAAACCTTGGGACCATGACTCCGAACTCGCGTCGACAGGATCTATGACATCCGGCTATGGCTTGGGACCACGACTCTGAACTCACATTGATAGGATCTATAACATCCGGCTATGGCTTGGGACTGCGACTCCGAACTCGTGTAACAGCTTCACTTTCGACTGCACTCCAAAAAAATCCGAGGATCGTGACTCCGAACTCGCATAACAGCTTCACTTCCGACTACGCTCCAAAAAAATCAGAGGACCACGACTCCGAACTCATGTAACAGCTTCACTTCCGACTACGCTCCAAAAAAAATCCAGGGACCGTGACTCTGAACTCACATAACAGCTTCACTTCTGACTGCGCTCCAAAATCCAAGGACCGTGACTCTAAACTCGCGTGAAAATTAATTGAACTAACTACCTCGGCTGCCTAGGCTATGCCGAGGCCAGGGATCCATGACACTAGGACCCATGGGCTCGGTCTCATCCGTCCCCTGAACTAACCATTTCGAAACCACAATGCGCATCAACGCCAGGATCAGTGAGCTCTCTGACTACCAAACTAACTCCCTCACCCGATCCACGGTGCGCATCAACGCCAGGATCAGTGAGCTATCTCACACTCAGACTAACTTCCTCGCTCGATCCGCGGTGCGCATCGACGCCGGGATCAGTAAGTTGAAAAACACCTCGGCTGCACAACGACGCCTTGGTTAACAAAATTCCATCTTAGACAAAAAAACATGCACACACACACACGCTAAAACAACACCCCCAGACGGTTCCACTTGAACCGCCTGGGGGCTCGAGGGCTACACCCGCGGGTGCGCTCACGCGCACCCACTGACAAAACAAAAAACTTCCCCTAATAACACATAACACCCCCCAAACGGTTCTACCTGAACCACCTGGGGGCTCGGGGGCTACACCCGTGGGTGCGCTCGCGCACACCCATTGATAAGACAAATCCCCTACACAATTCTACCCGAATCGCCCAGGGGTTTGGGGGCTCGAGGGCCGGCTTCTACACCAAGGCTTGGCCCAAGAGTCTAAAAACAATAGGGCAAAGGAACGGTCCAGCAACCGACCAGAAGGCCAGGCCAAAGAAGAGCAACGCCCGCTCGTCAGCTACTTCGGCCCACCTATCCGACTAGAGCGCTCGATTCAGGCTCCAGCCATCTCCTGATGGCCTCTCCGATCGGAAGGCCTACCCTGAGCCCTACTTCCAACTCTGACCCCGTGTCCCTCCGACCGAGGCTCGTAAGAACCCTACTCACCGCTCTTCTCCGACCGACACACTCAGAGCCAACTGGAGCCATCCGACCGGGGATGCCCGTTCGGTAGGAACTAGAAGGCATGCAGAGAAAGGCAAGGCAAGGCTCATAAGTCAAAACCACTATACCTAGGACCATACCCTGCACAAAATAGTACTCTGCAGCCACCCTGACACAAACAGTATTGTAGGCACCGACATCTCCCTCTATAGTATTGTAGGGGCTGCTAAAACTCCCATACGGTAAGACCCCCCGTGTGTCTCTGGACATCAATAGCGGTATGGGCACCAGGATTTACCGTACCGGGTGAACATAGCAAGACTCCTCACATGCCTCTAGGCATCAAATAGTATTTACAGGTACCGACATCTACCATCCCTAAAAAAGGCAGCACGACCTCCCGTGTGCATCTAACATTCTACAGTGACATCAATAGTATTGTAGGCGCCCACCATTATCTAGTACCCGCCGGTATGGGCAACAAGGCTTGGTAAGCATGGACAACAAGGCTCGATAGCATACGCACCCTTTCCCTCTCACTTGTAAAGCCGTCCCCTTCATCTATAAAAGGGGGTGCGCTTCCTCCAACAAGGGGGAGACCGATTCCAGTAGATCAGAGTTCCTTAGATTGATAGCTCACAACCACAGAACCACCAGGTTCAGACCTCAAGCATCTGCTTGAACACTTAGCTCATAGCGAAGTTCCTGTCTCTCTCGGCCCTTCCGGTCGGAGCCGACCGAACCTCTTGTATACCCCATCTTTCTCCCTCTCATTTGTAACCCCACTATAAACTTTGAGCACCTAGGTTTAGGAATAAAATCACCAACCAACCTTGACTAGATGTAGGGCACATTGCCTGAACCATTATAAATCCTGTGTCATTGAGTGCTAGGCCACCTCCGATCACAACGTACAACAAAACTACAAATATTCACTAGTTGGTCATATTATGCACCGACACAAGTGAACCTCGGTAAAAAATCATTGTGTTCATCATTTGATTCTGAGGTGATTGTTCTTCATTGTTATTCATTTTTGTGATTAATTGGCTCCTTTCTCGACATGGCGGTATAACCTTCTTGCTCACTCTCTTTATATTACCGCAAACTAGTTGTCAAGCTCTTTAGTATAGCTAGTTGTGAGAGCTTGTTAGTTTGGTTAGTGTGGCTCTTTAGTTGGCCTTTGAGAGCACATTAACTTAGTATAGTGACATAGCTATTGTGTGGATAGAAACTATATCAACTAGAATTGTGGTAGGTGGCTTGCATTTTTAGTAGGCTAGCGCAACACTTGCTTCGCCTCATAATTGTCTAACCGGTTTGCTAAGTGTTGTTGTAGAAATTTTTAATAGGCTATTCACCTCCCTCTAGCCATTAGGACCTTTCAAGTGGTATCAGAGCCGAGGTCACCGTAATTTGAGGCTTAACAACCTTCGGTGTAAAAATGGCTCAAATCAACAACACCAAGAAGTCACCCCAATTTGATGGCACAAATTATCCGTATTGGAAATCAAAGATGACCACACATATCAAGTCAATCAATAGAAAAGTGTGGAAGGTGGTAGAAACCAAAATTGAGATTAATGATCCGAAGAATCCCACCGCGGCCGAAGAAGTGCTTCTCCAAAACAATGACATTGCTCTAAGTGCCATTCATGATGCAATTAATGAGAGAACATTTGAGCAAATCAAGAATATTGAGATGGCTCATGAGGCTTGGAAGAAGTTGGAAGAATCATTTGAGGGCACTCAAGCCATGAAGGGTGCAAAGGCATACATTCTCAAAGAGAAATTTGCAAGCTTCAAGATGAAGGAGGATGAGAGTATGCCGGAGATGTTCCATAGGCTTCAAGTGCTTGTCAATGATCTCCAAGCACTTGGAGAAGAGGTGAAGGACAAGGACTTCTCCCACAAGTTCTTGAGATGTTTGCCTTCAAGATTTGGCACATTGGTCACTATTCTAGTGAGGAGCGGTTTGGACACCATGACACCAAACCAAGTGTTGGGAGATATAATGACCGATGATACATATAGGGATGATGATGAGAAGGAAGAAAAGAAGGAAAAGAAAGATGAGAAGAAGGATGAGAAGAAGAAGAGTGTGGCATTCAAGGCCACATCATCCAAGGGCAAGGCAAAGCAAGAAACATCAAGTGAAGATGATGGCTCATGGGATGATGATGATGATGAAAAGATGGCTCTCTTTGTCAAGAAATTTGGCAAGTTCATGATGAAGAAAGGGTACCATGCTAGAAGAAAGAAATCTTCATCCAAGAACAAGGAAGAGTCAAGAAGGTGCTTCAAATGTGGAAGCAAAGATCATCTTGTTGCTCAATATCTATACAATAGCGATAATGATGATGACAACAAGAAGAACAAGAAGAAGGACAAGAAGGAAAAGAAAGATAAGAAGGACAAGATGATCTTCAAGAAGAAGAAGGGTGGTTCATATGTGGTCACTTGGGATAGTGATGCTTCCTCAAGTGATGATGATGATAGTGATGATGACAAGACCACCAAGAAGAAGGCACTTGCAAGCATTGCTATCAATGAGAAGCCTTCTCTCTTCGATACTCCATCATGCTTCATGGCTAAGGCCACTAAGGTACAAACTTGTGATGATGGAAGTGATGATGAACATGATAATGAAAATGATAGTGATAGTGATGATGATGAACCTACTAAAGATGAATTATATGACATGCTAGAAGATGCTAAAGAACACTTTGACATTAAGAGAAGGGAATGCAAGAGCTTGAATAAGGAGGTAAAAGCCCTCAAGCAAGCGCTTGATGAGCTCAAAGCAACTCACGAGAGGCTAGAGGAAGCCCATGAGAAGCTTGGCAAGGCTCACAAAAAGCTTGAAAAGGCTCATTCCTCTTTGCTTGATGAGCAAAATAAAAAGAAGTATGTTGAAACTTGCAATGTAGGCTCAATTTGTGATATAATTGAGGAATCATTGTCTATGCCTATCATTGTTCCTCCCACTAACCCTTCTTGTAGTACTTTTACTTCCACCTCATCTAGTAGTGATGGTCTCACTTGTGATGCCTCACTAATGGTTGAGAATGAGAACCTCAAAAAGGAGGTCAATAAGCTCACTCACACCTTGGCTAAGGCCTATGGTGGTGAGGACCGCTTGCTTATGTGCTTGGGTAGCCAAAGAGCTTCTCTCTATAAAGAGGGATTGGGCTATACCCCCAAGAAAGGCAAGGGGGCCTTTGCTCCTCTCAAAACTAGTTTTGTGAAGAACAATGGTTGGTTTTGCACTAGTTGCAAGCAAGTTGGTCATAAAGAGAATGAATACAAAAACAAGAGCAAAAATGCTAATGTATCCTTCATTAAGCTTGATTCTTTCTATATGCTTACCAAGGGTATAAATGGTGTGAAGGCTAAGTTCATTGGTAAACCATGGATGGGCTCAAAGAAGAAAGCCATTTGGATACCAAAGAGCTTAGTGACTAACCTTCAAGGACCCAACCAAGTTTGGGTACCTAAAAAGAATTGATCTTCTTTTGTAGGTTAATTACAAAGCCGGAGGAAGGCATTAGGTTCTTGATAGTGGGTGCACTCAACACATGACCGATGATGCAAGAATGTTCAACTCAATCAAAACCAATGGTAATGATGGTTATGATAGTATTATATTTAGTGATAATGGCAAAGGCAAGGTCAAAGGGCTTGGTAAGATTGCAATATCCAATGACATGAGCATATCCAATGTGTTGCTCGTAGAGAGCTTGAACTTCAATTTGCTATCCGTGGCTCAATTATGTGATATTGGATTCAAATGCATATTTAGGGTAGATGATGTAGAGATCATAAGTGTAGATGGCTCTAACTTGATCTTCAAAGGCTTTAGATATGAAAATCTATACTTGGTTGATTCCAATGCTAGTGAAGCTAGATTATCTACATGTTTGTTCACTAAGCCTAGCATGGGTTGGTTATGGCATAGAAGGCTTGGTCATGTTGGAATAAAACAATTGAATAGATTGGTTAAGCATGACTTGATTAGAGGCTTGAAAGATGTTGTGTTTGGAAAGAATAAGCTTTGTAGCTCTTGTCAAGCCGGAAAACAAGTTGGAAACACCTATTCTAGGAAAAGCATGATGAGCACTAGTAAAGCATTTGAGTTATTGCATATGGACTTATTTGGGCCAACACAATACACTAGCATTGGTGGAAATAAATATGGCTTTGTGATAGGGGATGATTATACTAGATACACATGGGTATTCTTTCTTACAGGACAAAAGTGATGTGTTTGCAACATTCAAATCATTTGTTAAGGGCATTCACAATGAGTTTGAAACAACCATCAAGAGAATTAGAAGTGACAATGGTAGTGAGTTTAAGAACACTAGAATTGATGAGTTGTGTGATGAATTTGAAATTATACATTAATTCTCGGCCAAGTACACTCCACAATCAAATGGTCCTTGTTGAAAGGAAGAATAGAACACTCATTGATATGGCAAGGTCTATGCTTAGTGAGTACAATGTGAGTCAATCCTTTTGGGCCGAAGCTATCAACATGGCTTGCTATTGTAGCAACCGCCTCTATTGTCACCCATTGAAAGAGAAGACACCATATGAGCTCTTGAATGGTAGAAAGCCCAACATTGCATATTTTCGGGTCTTTGGTTGCAAATGCTATATCTTGAAGAAAGGCACTAGATTGGACAAGTTTAACAAGAAATGTGATGAAGGATTCCTACTTAGTTATTCCACTATAAGCAAAGCATATAGAGTTTGGAATTTGGATAGTGGTACTCTTGAGGAAGTTCATGATGTTGAATTTGATGAAACCAAGGGTTCACAAGTAGAGAATGAGAACTTGAAAGATGTTAGAGGCATTCAACTTTCAAATGCCATGAAGAACATGGATGTTGATGAATTGAGGCCTAGGCAAGTGAATGATGATGAAGATGATCAAGTGCAAGTGCTCTCCAACTCAATTGTGCAAGATGATACAAATTAAGTTAGTACAAGTGGCTCTCATGAAAATGAACAAGATCAAGTGGCTAGTACATCATCTCAACCCAATGATCAAGCAAGTGCAAGCAATCAAGTTCCAATCCTTCAACCAATCAATATTACAAGAGATCATCCATTGGACACTATAATTGGTGATGTTTCTAGAGGTGTACAAATAAGATCTAGATTGGCTTCATTTTGTGAGCATTTCTCATTTGTGTCATCCATTGAACCAAAGAAGATAGATGAAGCATTGAAGGACGTTGATTGGGTGAATGCTATGCATGAAGAATTGAATAACTTCACAAGAAATCAAGTATGGGAATTAGTAGAGAGACCAAAGGGACATAATGTGATTGGAACCAAATGAGTCTTTAGAAACAAGCAAGATCAAGATGGGATAGTGGTAAGGAACAAAGCAAGATTGGTAGCACAAGGCTATACACAAGTTGAAGGTCTTGACTTTGGAGAAACATATGCCCCGGTTGCTAGATTGGAAGTAATTAAGAATCTTGCTAGCCTATGCTTGTGCCCACAACATCAAGCTCTATCAAATGGATGTTAAGAGTGCATTTCTCAATGGTTACATCAATGAAGAAGTATATGTTGAGCAACCTCCCGGTTTTGAAAGATGACAAGAAGCCCAACCATGTGTACAAGTTGAAAGAAGGCATTGTATGGCTTGAAGCAAGCACCTAGAGCATGGTATGAGAGATTGAGGGACTTTCCTACTCTCTAAAGGGTTTATGATGGGCAAGGTTGACACCACTCTTTTCATCAAGAAGATTGGCAAAGACTTGTTTGTGTTGCAAATCTATGTTGATGACATCATATTTGGATCAACCAATCAAGACTTTTGTGATGAGTTTGGAAAGATGATGGCTAATGAGTTTGAGATGTCCATGATTAGAGAGTTGAGTTACTTCCTTGGTCTTCAAATCAAGCAATTGAAGAATGGTACATTTGTGAGTCAAGGCAAGTATATCAAGGACATGATCAAGAAGTTTGGCATGAGTGATAGCAAAGCTATTAGCACACCAATGGGAACAAATGACACTTGGATAGTGATGCAAGTGGAAATATGGTGAATCAAAAATTGTATCGGTCTATGATTAGAAGCCTACTCTATATGACCGCATCAAGGCCGGATGTCATGTTTAGTGTATGCATGTGTGCAAGATTTCAAGCCTCACCAAGAGAAAGTCATTTGAATGCTACTAAGAGAATATTGAGGTACTTAAGCATACACAAAATATTGGTTTGTGGTATCCCAAAGGAGCAAAGTTTGAGCTAGTTGGTTACTTCAACTCGGATTATGCGGGTTGCAAGGTTGAAAGGAAGAGCACCTCGGGCACATGTTAATTGTTGAGAAGATCACTTGTTTCATGGTCATCAAAGAAGTAAAATAGTGTTGCATTATCAATCGCCGAAGCCGAATACATATCCGCCGGTAGTTGTTGTGCTCAAGTACTTTGGATGAAGGCCACTTTGAGTGATTTTGGAATCAAGTTCAAGAAAGTGCCATTGCTATGTGACAATGAGAGTGCAATCAAGTTGACCAACAATCTGGTTCAACATGCAAGAACAAAGCACATTGATGTCTGCCACCATTTCATAAGAGATCACCAACAAAAAGGGGACATTTGCATTGAGAGTGTAGGCACCGAAGATCAACTTGCTGATATATTCACCAAGCCATTGGATGAGAAAAGGTTTTGTAAGCTAAGGAATAAGTTGAACATATTGGATTTCTCAAATATGTGTTGATGCACCCCCACTCATATGGCATGCCTCTCCTTCAAGCAATCCAAGGTAAAAGTTGATTGGCATGGCATACATCCTTGCTAAGGACTTGTTTAGTGCACTAGACATCTTTCACATTTAATAGGCTCATTCATGAAAATCAAATGAATTTAATGATTGTATAGTACCACTATTGCTTCTATGCTTATTTTGATCTAGTGTAGCATATGACATGTTTGTGGGCTTGTAAACCTAGTGTTTGATCTAGAAAATGAGCTCTAAGTGTTTAACTCAACATGGTACAAGATAACCCTTATTTGGAGGTGTGAAGAAGCTTATCATTGGATCAAACCGAGTTAAATATCTTTGGTAAATGATCTAGATTTGACCAAATTTGGGAAATGATTCTTACCCCATTGATTGACATTGATAATCTCAACCTATCTATAATTTAAGCCTTTGTGGTCATTGATGACAAAGGGGGAGAAATAGTGTACAAAGATAGTGAAAAGACAACACAAAGGGGAGAGAAATAAAGATACAAGTGATAGGGGGAGAACTTGACATAAGGGGAGAGATATGACAAAGGAAAGGGATCAATTAACAATTAAAATTTTGAGCACACAAGTAGGAAGAGCAAGCTCATAAACTTGTATGATGTATTTGAATGTGCATTCCATATGTTTGCTTGCATGGCACAAGTTTTAAATTTCAATATTCATGCTTATGTGGTGTACGCTAGTTATAGGTTTGAATGATGAAATAAAAATCTAGCATGCATAAGTTTATCTAGTGATTTCATTTCCAAGTGTTTTGAAGTGGTATCGAACTAACCATGGTGCTAAGGATGGTATAATGGTATACTCCGATTGGTATCACGCTTCAAAGGTCTATCTTTTATACCTTAGCATCATTTGGTAGACAATGTCTCCTATATTTCCTATCTAAGCATATGTGCAAGCTTCAATCTAAACTCTTAGCACATATGTAGGGGGAGCAATTGCTACCATTTGGGGTTCATGAAACTTGTCCATATCCTTTTACACATGGTAAATATGCTTAGGCAAGTAACATGGATTCAATTGAATTTCAATTCATATCTTTGTAAAAGGGTTGTCATCAATTACCAAAAAGGGGGAGATTGAAAGCTCTAGTTTGGTTTTGGTGAATTAATGAAATCCTAAATGCTAACCTAGTTTATCAAGTGATCAGGAGATAGGTAGCACATTCCAAGTGGTGAAGCAAATGAAGATCATGACATGATGATGGTGATGCCATGGTGATGATCAATTGCTTGGACTTGAAAAGAAGAAGGAGAAAAACAAAAGGCTCAAGGCAAAGGTATAAATAGTATGAGACATTTTGTTTTGGTGATCAAGACACTTAGAGAGTGTGATCACATTTAGGTTCGATAGCCATACTATTAAGAGGGGTGAAACTCGTATCGGAATGCGGTTATCAAAGTGCCACTAGATGCTCTAACTCATTGCATATGCATTTAGGATCTAGTGGAGTGCTAACACCCTTGAAAAATGTTTGTGAAAATATGCTAACACATGTGCACAAGGTGATACACTTGGTGGTTGACACATTTGAGCAAGTGTTAGGAACTTCACCGGTGGAGTGTCCGTCTGTAGAGTGCGGACAGTTCGACGGTGCCACCGGCGCCCTAGACAGAAAAAATGGAGGTCACTATAAGTGACCGGACGCTGGTCTCTGAAGGACCGGCGTGTCCGGTCAGTAGCAGCAGAAAAAGCGCAGCGTCGGTCATCGACCGGACGCTGGCGCTGAAACGACCGGGCACTGGCTGACTGCGTCCGGTCACACTGACATGGTCGTGCATAGAGGAGTCGCCAAGTGACCGGACGCTGGATGTGTCCGATCAAGCATGACCGGACGCGTCTGGTCGTGAAAAGTCGTATCTGGATGCTTACTAGAAACGACCGGACACTGGGGGTTCAGCGTCCGGTCACTTTGAGCTGCAGCGTCCGGTCATCATATGACTATTGAGATCGGGCGTTTAGTAATTAAAGAGAGGGACACGTGGCACGCATCACGTGACCGGAGCGTCCGGTCACCCCGTGTTGTGCCCAGTGAAGGGGTACAACGGCTCTATTTCGTGGGGGCTTCTATTTAAGCCCCATGACCGGCTCAAGCTTACTCTCTTAGCCATTTGTATTGACATAGCAACCTTGTGAGCTTAGTCAAAGCCCTCCCACTCATCTTCATCATTGATTCATCATCTTTATGAGATTGGGAGAGAATCCAAGTGCATTGCTTGAGTGTTTGCATCTAGAGGCACTTGGTGTTCGTGTTTCGCTACAGGATTCACTTGTTACTCTTGGTGGTTGCCGTCACCTAGACGGCTTGGAGCAGCGAGGATCGTCGAGCAAAGGTTGATGATTATCTCTGGCTCCGATCGTGGTGATTGTTAGGGGTTCTTGACCTTTTCTCGGCGAAGAGCCAAAAGGTACTCAAGTGAATTGCTCGTGGCTTGTGTGATCCCCATCTTGTGTTGGTTGTGTGGCACCCTATCGAGGATTAGCGCATGATGCCAATTAGCGCGTGAACCTCTAAATGAGTGAATCGCCACAACGAGGAATAGCTTGCCGGCAAGCAAGTGAACCTCGGTAAAAAATCATTGTGTTCATCATTTGATTCCGAAGTGATTGGTCTTCATTGTTATTCATTTTTGTGATTGATTGACTCCTTTCTCGACACGGCGGTATAACCTTCTTGCTCACTCTCTTTATATTACCTCAAACTAGTTGTCAAGCTATTTAGTGTAGCTAATTATGAGAGCTTGTTAGTTTGGTTAGTGTGGCTCTTTAGTTAGCCTTTGAGAGCACATTAACTTAATGTAGTGACATAGCTATTGTGTGGATAGAAACTATATCAACTAGAATTGTGGTAGGTGGCTTATATTTTTAGTAGGCTAGCGCAACACTTGCTTCGCCTCATAATTGTCTAACCGATTTGCTAAGTGTTGTTGTAGAAATTTTTAT
Organism: Miscanthus floridulus; assembly: GCF_019320115.1. Classification (NCBI taxonomy): domain Eukaryota; kingdom Viridiplantae; phylum Streptophyta; class Magnoliopsida; order Poales; family Poaceae; genus Miscanthus; species Miscanthus floridulus. Next base: position 36,975,935 of record NC_089598.1, read on the forward strand.
TAGGCTATTCACCCCCCTCTAGCCATTAGGACCTTTCACTCCTGCCATTGCATTAAAAAAAAGATTCCACCAAAGTTTTTCAACATAGAAAGAACAACATATGCCTTTTTAACAATGGCAGCTCCCAGACTGGTAAGGAAAATGGCTGTGATAGGCTCGGTGAGCCAACATAAACACCTACCCACTCTTATGAAAATAAAAATAAAAACAGAGAAAAAAATTTGCAGCCTTAAGTGCAGTGAGACAGCATATAACACCCACCCACTCTTATGAACACTCTTAGCGATGCATAATACATGAACCCGAGTACTGATGTTTTTGTTGAACAAATTCTACAAACTGTTAATTCTTGTTCATTGCTTACACAAAGGGCAGAAAAGCACAAAGTTTTTTCTGGCTCAAACAAGAAATGCCTAACTGATTATTATGTGACTTATTCCGAAGTGATCAGAACAAACATCTCAATTGCTTATATACGAAATAACAGAGCAACTGGTAAACTTCCACAATACCAATTCTACAGGTTGGATACGGCCCAACCAGCCCAACAAGGTGCAGGCGGCAGCTCGACCTGACCGGCTGACCCTAGCCCCTCCTCCCCCGCTAATGTTTCCCGCCATTTCGTCCCTCCATTTCCCGCCACGGCGCCACCCCGCCTCGCTCTGCTCCCCAGATCCCTCGCCCTCTTTCCCTCTCCGCTCGCCCAGGCCACCTGGTCGCCGGCTCGCCGCCCCCCGCTCACCGATTGCCCTCAGCTGTGCAGCGAGCAAGCAGCGGCGAAGCGATGGAGGAGGAAATCCGAGCGGAGTTCCAGAAGAGCGGCTTCTCCATCGGGGGAGCCAGCCCCGAGGACGCCGCCCAGATCCTCTCCACGCGTAAGCACAAGCGTCCCCACCTTCCCCCTTGCCCTTACCTGGTTCTGAGTTGGTGTTGATTTATGTTTATATATATGGGTGTGGTGTGTGGTTCTGCTTGCAGTGCTGACCTACTGCATCAACTACAAAATGAGCCCCGCGGACCTCGTCTCCAACTGGGAGGTCTATTACCTCAACAGGTCAGCTCATCCCTGATAAGAATGTTGCCAATAACAATACTGTAACATCATCTTAGATTAGGCTAGTCTTCGTGACTGTAGGTTACTAGGTCGTTTGAGTGCTCTGCAGGAAGGGCGTCTGCTTTCTATGAAATTTGATGATAAACATCTCAACACCAATGGTAGCATCTTTTGCTGTTGAATTAAGCATGCCATCTGTATGGCTGTGCTGATTATTATGGATAAGATGCTCTTGGCTCAATGTTTATTTTTTTGGCTGGAGCATAAACAACCACTTTCTATTAACTGTGATCAAATTTTGTTTGATGTCTTGATGAGTCATTAAATCCCATCAACATTTAGGTATGACTAAAATCTTGCAGCTCATGTTCAATATTCTCCTGTCTGTATTAAGAGATGCCTCCCCGATGATTATGATTCCAGGGTCCATATATTTCTTTTTTGTTCTTTTACATGATGCAGCATTGCAGCTAAGGAAACTGAAAGAACTAATTTATGCAGGCAATTGGATGGCTTAAAGCTTGAAAGCTCGTATCTTGATGGTTTTCTGTCACATCTTCAGAATGAAGTTAAAGACAGGATAATAAAAGAAGAAGCCAACCTTCACATTTACTCCAGTAACGATGTCGACATGTTAGTTCCACATATCAGATTCATTTACGTGCATGCTTGTCACAGAAGTACCTTTGTTTCTTATTTCACTGTCAAGAAAAAAAATATATAAGTATAATGTAGAAGTAACTGTTGCAGGCTCTTGAGCAATTCACATGCAGATGAAGTGGCATTTCATGACACGCCAGGCTCTAAACAGGAAAAGCCACCTGAAGAGTCATCTAACTCTGAGTTAACTCCTCTGACAAGTGACAGACCATCATCCAGCAGAGTGGCCAAAACAAATGCTGATCGTATTACCCCTTTTGCAACACGAGTAAATAAATTTACCCAGCAGTATGTTCTCAATGCTGACAATGCAGTTAGTATGCCAAGTAAAAATGCTGAAATCACAGAAGATGAAGTAATTAGAAGAATTCAGCCAAGTCAAAGATGTTCCTTACAAGTTCAGCGTTCACAGCCTGAACCAGGTTGCAGATTCATGTATGACAGAATGGAAGACAGAGTAAGGGTATTGCTAATTTGTTTTATTAATTGTCATAAGCATCTGCTCTTTGACTGCATCACTTTTCCAGTTTAATTATTTGGAAGATCGGATACAAAAATCGGCAAGCTTGTTTTCTGCATCTGGGTTTTGTGGAGAACCGGCAGATGCTACCCTTGCTTCAGAGGTAATTGCACCGCCTAGTTTTGTTCTTTTAACTACTTAACTCATCATCACCCCTTTTCTTGATAGGATATCCAATTATTTGCCCACTGCAGGAGAAAATGTTTGCAGTCGGTACAGTAGCTTGTGATGGTGAAGGTCATTTGAATGAAAAGTCTATCTTGCTACAGGGCAGGTGAGTGTGCTTCTTGGACTCATTCATGTGATGATCTTTGTTTAGTCACCATTTTATTATTTCTTTTGGCTAACTACAGAAACATCTTTTTCTAGTGTTCAACACTCCAGGGGACAGCGTGTGCGCCTTGACTTGAAGGATCTTGATCACTTCTCTTTGTTTCCTGGGCAGGTAAGCACAGCCAGTTCCAATGCCATATACATTATCTACTGAGTTAAATTAACACAAATTTAAATAACAGGTGGTGGGTATCGAAGGCCACAATCCCAGCGGACACTGTTTCATTGCATCGAAATTAATTGATTCCATACCAGTCTCTGTGGATGCTCAACTTCCTAGTGCTAAGAAACAAGCTATTGATAATGAAAGCAACCAAAATTCTGACGCTGGCACTCTGTCAAGAGCATTGTCATCGGTTAGTTCCTGTCTGTTTTTTGTTTGAAATAATGCTGCATCAAACATATCTGTTTAACAAAGAATTAGTATATTTCGTCCAAGCTTAAACTGATATCAGTTCATTGTTCTTCTATTTTAATTATGAATAGCATGTTTATACTTTCTTCATTTATTGCATGGACATGCTCAATCAAAGGAGAGTAGGCCAATCATTAATGATTTAAATAATTTCCATTTTGTTGTTCGGCTAGTATTAAAGCCGGCAGAAGCTGTTTTGTTGTGAGAGAAAAATACTGTAGATTCTAGCTGATAAGCCGGCTGATAAGTTCAAGCGAACAGCCCCGTCTTGAGAAAAAAATTTACCTCATGTCTTTTACAGGTCATCGCAGCAGGCCCCTATACAACAACCGATAATCTGTTGTTTGAACCACTGCAAGAACTTCTTTCATATGCTTGTCGTAAGCAGCCTGAGCTGCTCATATTGGTGAGTCCTCTCAATTCTGTACATGGGACAACATATTGATGTTTGAAATGTTCTTCTACTGTACACATCAATTGTACTTTCGCAGATGGGACCCTTCATTGACTCTGATCATCCTGACATAAAAAAAGGAACTGTTGACCAGAGCTTTCATGACATTTTCCATTTTGAAATTCTGAGAAAGGTAGGTAAATGCTGATTTCTGAAGGTGTAATGCTGGCACATTGCCAAATGCAATAGTTATTCATGTGTGTTATATTTTTTTGTTCAGATTCAAGACTTTACCCAGTATCTGGGGAACACTGTCCGTGTAATTCTCATTCCATCAGTGCGTGATGCTCACCATGACTTTGTTTTCCCTCAGGTTTGTAATTTTCCTTATTGAGATTTAGATCTGATTTAATAATTCTAAACATGTTGCTGTATCATTACTATCAATTAATGTCTGCAAAGTTAGATGTAAATTTTGCTGAGATAGTGCAACAAGTTTACTTCCAACGTACTAGGCTTTATAGTCTGGTAGTATGTGCAGATCAATTGTGTTATTGTTATTTAAGCCTTTTTTTAATGTTCTCAGCACAAGCATCTCTAATGATATATCTGTACTGTCGCTACTTGCAGCCTGCATTTGATTTGAATTTTCCAGAAGATATCACACATCAGGTATATGTGTTACTCTGTAAGATTGCTCTTGTGAGGTATTTGGTAATAATATTCCTTTGTTTTTAAAAGGTTTACATACATTATGCAGATTACTTGTCTGGCAAATCCATGTCTCTTCAGTTCTAACGAGGTACACTATGTTAATAGTTGTAATGAATAATGTAATGGTTGGAGCATGCAAAATATATATGGTTTTCCTTGTCTATTATCAAATAGGTATGCCTTTATTTTGGTTTAGTTATTTTTGTTATTGTCCTGCAAAATAAAATTGAGACATGGTCATTGAACTCAAAAGAATCTTTTTCTCCATATTGTGATCTTAATATGCTCCTCATCTCTGCATTTTCTCTCATGTTGCATTGTCTAGAAGAATCCATTCAATGCTTAGAGATTACCAGGCCTACCGCCACACTGTTCCTGTGTTTGCTCATGAGATATTCTCCAAATTTGTAACTTATTGGGAAATGTTTTTTTTCTCGAACACGAAGGAGAGCTGCATGCCATTATATTAAGAATGGAAATGGTTTTCTTAATACTTCTCATGCATATTTTGAGCAAAATTCATCTTATATGTTGTTAGAAATGTGTTGATAAGTGTAGTCTTACCCGAAAATGTTTGCTTTCCTTCTTTCCAGATACATTTTGGCTGTTGTACAGTGGACATTCTGAAACAGCTTAGTGGTGAGGAAATCTCTCGCAAGCCACCTGTCGGAAAGCCTGGAGACAGGATTGGTAGACTTGCCTCACACATATTAAAGCAACAAAGGTGATCCATTTGGCTTTTTCATGTTGTATCAGTTGGGACGGATTGTGTGCAGTTTATGAGTTCTGATGTAGCACTCTTCCTACAGTTACTATCCTCTATATCCTCCTGCTGCTGGTGTGCCATTAGACTTCTCACTTGCTAAGGAAGCACTGGAGATCTCATCAGCACCAGATGTTCTCCTTCTTCCTTCTGATCTTGCACCATTTGTGAAGGTAATAACAAGTTTTTAGTACAGGCAGCACATTTATTGTAAACTTCTAATTGATATTCATATATTTGAATTCTGCCCATCCGCGAGCTCATTGTTCAAAAGTCAACTGTATATTCACGTCTGTTTCCTTCTGAATGGAATGATACTGAACAGCTATTATGTCCAGGTGTTTTCCCTTGGAGAAGGTAGCGACGACCAGAAACGGTTTATCTGTGTGAACCCTGGGAGGTTGGCAAAGGGTATTGGTGGGGGAACATTTGTGGAGCTTTACTACAATGAGGGCATCGACAAGACCAACGCCTCCATCATCCGCATATAGGATTACTTTTGGGGCATATCACCTAACATGAAAAGAGGCTCTGATTCATCCGCTGCAGAAAATTACCCAAGGCTTCTCTTGTTTGCCACACCAGAAGCCCACCAAAAGGAAGGATTGAAGCGGCAAGATTTATTGTTGTGGCAAGCTTTCTTGGGGACACGTAAATTGAGCTTTGAAAGCCATCTCAACGTTTGTTATCCCAGAAAGTTTTGCTTAACATATGGCATTCCGTTGTAACCAAGTACTTAAAGTCCCTAGTTTGTTTTTGGTAATTGAGTGATAACTAGTGGACTAATTCTTTACTTGAGTTGATAAGTGTAACACCTCAGGTGTTAGGAAAGGTCATTAACGCTAGACATGTTGTCGTGTGCTGCCCATGTCCAGAGTACGCTGCCCATGCCCGGTACAAATTTAGCATGCGCCCCATTAACACTTTGAAAGAATATAGCAAGAATCTAAACGAATACAGGAAACGTTGTTCTTGTTCTTGCACTATTTTTTCATGTATCCCGTATGCTTGCACTTGTAGCAATAGTTGCCATTGCTCTTCACAAATTGAGTCTTGTGAGAGACAAGCATTCTTGTCTTAGGGACATAACAAGACCTTCCTTGTTAACGGAAAATCTTTGGCTCCCTAGGCACTTAAGCAAGAGTGCCTCACCGCCATAGACCTTGCCTAATGTGCAGGTGAGGCAGGTGAGCTCATCAACCTTCTTATTGTCTCATTCTCAACATCAATTTTCATGCTGATTTGGATTTTGGGCGCTACGTGCACGCTATTTTTGTAATTTCAACAATTTTCTGCAGTTGCAACGCCAGAACTGAGTAATGAAAGCGCATTTGAAGACTTTTGTGTTATCGTTATTCACCGCGAGCGCACATTGGTTAGCGTCGCGAATATATCGGAACGGCACCAGCGGCCCTTAAACTAGGCATGGGTGTCATCTAAGTCCACAAACTCCCAAAACACACATTTCAGGTCATTAAACTTGGCACATGGTACGTCACAGGTCCTAATAGGTCAAGATTACACCCGTTGGCTGACGTCTGGCACAAGCGATGCCAGACCAACTCCTTAACTTGACATAGTGTGTCATCTAGGTCCCTAAATTTTTAAAATGCACATCCATATACATAATTTAAAATATATAAAAAGTTACATATATAATAAACATTTCAATAACTAAATATATCAAAAATCAGTAAAACTCTAAATAATATTTATCAATAAATAGTTTAAAATATATATATATAAATATTTTCACCAATATATGAATAATTGAAGTACCTAAAATTATTATGATTAGAAATGTTAAAACTAACCTTTATATATCATTAATAATATTATTATTATATAGTGCTATTAGCCATAGAGATAAGTTTTAAATAGTTGAAATGATGTATATTTTTATATATTAAAGTTGATATTATTTACATTACTAATTAGTAATAGAGATACATTATTTCCCGGTTATCCACAAATAAAAAAAGTACCTGTAAAGTCATCTAAAACTTATATATATGACTAATTAGTAATGTAAAAAAAATCAACTTTAATTTAACAAAAAATATGCATCATTTAAACTATTTAAAACTTATCTCTATGGCTAATAGCATTATATAATAATAATAATATTATGTATATAAAGGTTAGTTTTAATATGAATAATTCATATTAATTTTGTGTACTTTAATTATTCAATATATTGGTGAAATTATTTTATGTATTTTATTGGAAAATATTATTTATTGTTTTATTGATTTTTGATATATTTAGTACTAAAATGTTTATTATAATGTTATTTTTTCATAGATTTTAAATTATATATGTAGATGTGCATTTTAAAAGTTTAGGAACCTACTAGATGACACACTCAGTTAAGTTTAGGGGCTAGTCTTGCATCGCTGGTGCTAGCGTGAACCGCCATGTCAGCAAATAGGTCTACCTGTGACGTACCATGTGTCAAGTTCAAGGATCTGGAAGTGTATTTTAGGAGTTTGGGACCTAAATAACACCCTCTGCCAAATTTAAGGGCCGCCGGTGCACTCTCCTCCTCTGGTTTCGATTCGAAGGTTTCCGCCACTCGTGTCTTGTGGTTACCCAAACGCCCGCAGCGCATTCTAGTTTCTAGCTCGCCACGCCACCCGAGCGCCATCTCGCATGCAATTCACGAAAACGCCGGTGATGGGCGAGCCACCGAGGTGTGGCTTCACATTCTGATTGGTAGCGATCTACATGGTTGGTGGTGGTTCTGTTTAGTCACGACTCGCATTGGGCAGAAACAGATAGCGCCCAAGCGCGCGAACACTAGGCACGCGGCGCGGCACTGACGCTATCAACCCCAAGATGGCTCTTGTTACCGATCGCTGCGCCGCGCACCACCAGAAACCAGAGCAAACAGAGTTCCAGACGAAGCAGACAACTCCAGTACTCCCTTTTGTAGATGCTAGCGCAGCAGTTTCTTAATTTCATCGACGTATAATAACTTATTTATCTTGCAGCAAAGCAATTCGGAGGTTCACGGCCAGGCACGCAATTCTCAATTTCTCATGCGATTGGAGAAATCAGAACACAATCAGAGACCCAAAAAAAAAAAGCTCCTAGTTTTACACACCGAATCCTAAGCCGCCTGTCAGTCGGCTCCCCCAACCACGCGCGCACGACGAGAAGTGCTACACCTTTTCCACCTCCCGGTAGCCCCCGCGCGGCCGCCTCCTGCCGTCGACAGCCCACGGCAACGCAGCCCACGGGCGCGGTGGTGGTGCCGCTGCATATCAACATGGCGCGCCGCCCTCTGCCACTTACGGGAGCGGCGGCGGCCAAGGGCACGGTGCCGCCGCAGATCGCGACGGCGTGCCGCCCCAGCAGCCGCACCCCGTGGCGGCGGTCCTTCTTGGGCCACGGCGGCGGCGTCAGCGACGGCGACGGCGACGGCGACGGGCTGACTCTGTTGGCGCTCGTCGCCTTCTTCGCGCTGCTCACGCGATGGTGGTGGAGGTGGCCGCCGACGTTGTTGTGGCGGTGGCCGTGCGCGTGCGCGCCCGGCGCGGTGCCGGTGTCGCCCCCGGCGGCGCTCTGGTTGTGCTTCAGGACGAGCCGCTGCAGCTCCCGCCGGATGCACTCCACCTCGTACGCGTCGAGGAGCGTCGTCGGCTTCTTCTTTGCCGCTGCCGCCTCTGCCGCAGCGGCTTGCCGGGAAGGTGCAGCTGCGGATTGCTCCATGAAGACGATTGAGCGAGATAGAATCGAAACCGGGTGCGCTCTGCTCTCGTGGGTGCGTACTGCCGCCACGGACGACGGACGGCGCCACGTATAAAAAGTAAGCGGCTGACAGGGTGCGCAGGCGTAATCTTGGCATTGCCTTTTTTTTACTCCTATATACTCCCTCAATTCTAAATTATAATTCGTTTAATTTTTTTACATTAAATTTGACCGCTCGTTTTATTCAAAAAAGTTATATAAACATAGTCAAATTTAAGTTATTTTTGAAGAACTTTTATTAACAAAGCAAATCACAACAAAAGAAGTGATATTTAACATAAATTTTCGAATAAGACGAGTGATCAAATTTATGATAAAAAAGTCAAATAAATTATAATTTAGAATGGATTTAGTACTATACTAACAGTGGAGTGGTTCGTAAATCTGGCAGACCAGCGCCAGCTCGATTAGTCCAGTCTCATTATCTGTTTGCAAGCTAAAGCACTTAGGAAAGTACACACAAGCATGCATAGATATATTATTGCATTGGCCAGTCAAAACCATGCAAAGCTAACCAGGGGGCGCACCCTCCGATGATCGTTGATCGATCGATGGTACGCATCATCGAGGTCACGTAATTCCCTTCCAAGCTTCTGGGTAACATTTTTGAAAATGTCAGTGAACAGTTTTTTTTTAATATCAGAAATAGCTTGGATGTCCACAAATTAATTAATATATACACGACATAAACAGATTTGGAAACAATCATGTGACAATGTCAATGACGTTATGAGCCAACAATAGGTGCTAAGAAGGTGACAACTCATTTGTAAATTATGGACCTGTTTGGCACAACTCACAATAAGCTACTGTAAGCTGTTTTATTTGTCAAACACTCATTTCTAAAATAGTTTGATCCATGAAGTTGTTTTTCTCCCCCCTCTCACAAAGACATGAGTTGGAATGAAGCTAAAAAAATTAGCTTTTCCTAACTCTCTTCCTCATTTCTCTCTCTCATCCATGTATAAAGTTGTTGGTGAAGCTGTTTTGCCAAATAATTTTTCTAAAACAGCTCAGTTTCACTTAGAAAGTTGCTTATGAAACTGTTAAAAATAATAATTTTACTAGTGAAGTTGAGCTGTGCCAAATAAGACCTATATATGTCTACCTCAGCTAACTTATTATAGGAAACCTGTTTACAAATTAAATGTTCAAGTTCTACATACTTAACCTGTGTGTTTGTATTTTTCTATATTTATTTTAGCAATTCATGTGCTATTTTTAGTTAGATTTATTTTAGCAAATTAATGGATAGCAATGCTTTAGACTGTCTCCAACAAGTGACCTATATGGGCACCCAAACCTAAAATGGATAGCAAGAGACCCAAAATCGGCCTCCAACAGAGTACCTATATGGGAGACCCATTTTAGGTTGTCTGAGAGCAACAACCCAAATATGAGCATCATCTCTCCTGAAAACCTATTTACAGAAAGGATTCTCTTTTGGGTCCTGTTGTTGGAGACGATGTGGAATGGGTATTAAACCCTTTGCCTGTAGTGCTACCCAAAGATCGAATGGGTCTTGTATTTTGGGCGTTATTGTTGGAGATAGTCTTAGTGAAGCCATATGCTATTTGATCTCCAAAAGGAATCACCAACAATTTCTTAGATACTTGCTCTCTAACAAAATGATAATCAACTTCTATACTTGTTCAAGCATCAAAAATTAGCTAAAAGATATTTGGTATCAAGATTATCACACTATAACTTGGCTGTGAGAGGACATTGTATACCATTTTTTTGAAGTAAAATCTGAATCCACATTACCTCTGCTAAGGTCCCGTGAACATCCAAGAAGGGGTATCAGTTGCCAAAACACGTGACTCTAAGTCCATGTTAGAGCTCCACCATACGCTCCTAGTCACTGCATATCTCGCCCGGTCATGGTGTTGGATTTGACACGCAAGGCATCCTCCAACCAAGGCTAATGCTATGAGTCACGAAGTCTCACCACCATCACATGGCTATTCCAAACACCTTGACGCCATGTACACTACGGAGTTTCTCCACACAAGGGAGGGGGTCTCCTTGTCCTGTGCACACCGATGCAATGATGTTCCACACCAAGAACAAAGGTCTCCACCTAGGAGGCCACTACACCTTCGCTAGAAGGTCACAGAGATCTCAAGTGCTCCGGCTTGTAAGAAACATAAATACTAGCAAGGTTTAATGTGTTTGTGGTTGATTAATAACATATATAACCATTAGGACTAACATTTTTGCTAGTATACAAGGTGGATTAGTTCTTAGGATGCAAAGATGGACTTGGGCTAGGCTACGGTGAAGATCATGGAACCAACACCTCAAATGAAGATCAAAGAAGAGCATTGAAGACCCTAAAAGACAAGCAAGAAGGTCAAGACATCATACAAGTGAAGCCTAGACAATTGGACGCAAAGAAACACACTCAAATGAGCACCCGAGCTTTCTGGTATGCACTAAAACTCTCATTTGTGAGCACAAGAGAAGTGGAGTGGGCCCAGATAGCAGCCTTAGACAAACATGGAAGCAGTGCACGACGTACCTCCTATGGGGACACCGGAATTCAACACCAGAGTGTGAGTATAGAGACATTGCATAGGCACGGTGGAAAAGAAGAGAGCACTAAAGCTCTCCAGTGATGCACCGAAGATTAAATGTGCGGTCCAAAGAAGTCTCGGTCTCTAGACAACGCACCGAATAAACAACTAGATAAATGAGGCTCCCAATGGGCGACAACGCCTAGTCCACATAGCAGGGCGCCAGATTTATTCGGTGTTGTCACCGAAGCTATCTGGTGCTCACTGCTTTGAAACCAGAGCTTATAACGATTAGTTGAGTTGGTTGGAGCTATATATACGCTAGGCCTGGTAATGGGTTATGATCTGCCCCTAACCCCACTTCAATCCTAGTTGAATTAGAACTGGGTCCAACTCCATTCCAACCCCTACTGGTCTTGTTCAGCTCAATCCAACATGATCCTTAGAATCACCTATCCAAATCAATCACGACCCTGGAGGGAGGCAAATAGGGTAGCACTCTTCGTTCTCTGGTCCCACTTTCTTCCATTTTCATTCCTACACATGTGAAATTTTAAGACAAGTGGAAATTTGTTATTTGAATAAAATATGCTCATGCCATGCTCATTTTCTTTTATTCTAAGGTATGTTCACCATGTTCTCAAGATGTAAAACCATGTCATTTTTAACGTCAACACATGAAGCCTTCACCACAATTTAAGGCCACACCTTCGAGCACACTTGTGCCTACAACCCCGGTTTCCTCAGTGGGGCGAGCATGGAAGGTGAGTTCAACATTGTCTTTCGTGCAATTGGATGTGGTTACCTTGGCAAACCCACGAGCAAGATTTCTCAAACCATGGCACTGACGATAGTCTGGGTGCTACCGATGGGAAGAAGCAATGAGGGAGAACAAAAGAGAGCACACGATTCAGAGATTGTGACAGAGAATGGATGGGAATTCCAATTTCGCCCTTCAAGACTATACTGAAATAACAACATTACTCTTATTTGAAAAAATAATTAAAAAAAATCCATAACTTCTATTTTTGTACTCTTCCCACCTATATGTTAGTAGGGTCTCCACCTATTTGATACTTTTAAGAACTTTTATATTGTTGGTATTTGTTAACGCAAACAGAGAAATCCGCAAGCGCACGAAAACCATTGTAGCTTTCACTCAGGAGTATTCCAGGGTATCGTATTTATCCTCAGGGAAGCAATGGTTAAAGAAGCTGATAAATAAACATCATGTATCTACTAACTAGTATACTGACTAGACTAATATGGGGGTAAGTGATAAAGATTGGGTTTTTGTATAATGACACACACAGGGAAACTCCATGGTAAGATAAAAGAGTAGACAAGCTAATCTAGGAGGACAACGGGTGAGCTCAAGGTTCCTTTATACTTCTCTAATACTGTGGTTCTATTCTAGAGCAGACCAAAGGGATTAACTAAACAAAGGATAAAGCATAGCGATCACACCATAGCACTTTGGAGCAGTAGTACCTTTCCGACCCTCGAGGGAGGTGAGAAAACGTGGTCGGGGGAAGGCTGCCAAAAGCTCTATAAAAACACCAACCCGAACATGGTGGATTACAAAGGCCTGGTCGGAGCTGTCACCTCCGGGGCTACCACAACTATCCGTGGGGTTGGACGCAAACTAAGGTAACCTATAGTTTAGACACCATATCTACACTATCGATTACTACTATAGTCAAATACTATAACTAGAGCACTCGATCGAGCGAAGATCCCATGCTAAGGTGCAGAACCACTATACTAATGATGCCTAGCTAAACCACTAAGGCGTGAACTAGATAACCAAGAAAGATATTTTAGTAAATAGAGAAGGTAAATATATTGATACTTGAGTCTTACAAAGAAGCGATACAAAATTATACCAAACCTCTGAGGACTCCTTCAGAACTTGAGCATATTTCCCTAACTCCTAACTAGGCTAAGCTACTTTTACATCTTTGAAAAATAATAGAGAGAAGAGTCCTTGTGGTGTGTTGAATGAGAGGAAGTGAGGGGGTATTTATAGTTGAGAGGTGGAATAAGGGCCACTCCTTATGCCATGTCATCAATCTATGTGACATTGTTTATTAGCCCTTGGATCAAACGGTCCTTGAATTGATGGTGGAGATGAAGTATAATTGTGCTTCTCTGCATGAGAACATGCATAAGGTCGGTGGTTCCTGTGTGTGGGTGTGGGTGTGGGTGGGTGTGTGTGTGTGTGTGGGGGGGGGGGGGGGGGGGGGGGGGGGGTGTTCAAAGTGTGGGCCGCCCCTGCCTCCTTGCTGGGCTGGCTATTCTGTGGATGCATGCTACTGCTGGTAAACAAATCACTGCATTTGCTTGTAACCTAAAAAGTTAGGAGCATGGCTGCATGATGTGGTCGATATTGATTGCTTTTCTTTGGGAGCATGGTGTACGGCTCTTGGATGACTTGCAGAATATACATTTGATTATTTCTTCATGTTACCAGACTTGCATATATTCCTAAATAATATTATTTCTTGTATATTTGAGTATATCTGCAAAATAACTCCGAGCACCAAAACTTAAGGAACTTGTTAAATAAAATAATATTTTGCTATGATGTAGCATTGAATGTTGTTATTTTAGATTAATTTGACGGTTAATTTATACTGTATGAGTTAATGACCGCCAACATACATATCTCCTATTTTAGCACCATTCGATCTTGCCATGTGGACGATCCATATTTTTCCACCTCAAAGTCAAAGACGTGAATTCGGCAAACAAGTTCCACCAATTCAATCAACTGAGTTAGGTCCCATTCATATAAAAAAATGTTACGTTGGGATGGATTTATATTAGCCTTGGGTAGTGAGAATTTCAATTCTCGTACAAATAATATCTCTACTATAATGGACCAATTCAAATCCAAACTATTTTAAGTACACAAAACAATACGTCACCACTGAGAGAGTCCAACCACTGTGCATCCAGAAAATTATACATATAATTTCAACATCATTAAAATCTATGGCTCGTAATTCTCTCTCATAGGCTTCAACTCGATCAGATGGCAGATGTTATTTAGATCTCCAGGCTTCAACGCACCCACCGCCCAGGCTTCAACGCACCCTCACCGTCCCCAGCACTCCCTCCTAGTGACGAAGCCAGAAAAAAATTTAGGAGGGGTTGAACAAAAGAATAGAAACTTTTTTTCTTCTTTTAACCTTAGCTCCTCATACCTAACACATATATGCATAAAATTTTAAGAGAGAACTTAGGAGGCTCCACGTGCCCAGAATCAGTAGAGCCCCCGTGGCTTCGTCACTCCCTCCACGACGAGGGATCGAGTCCCACGAGGATCCTGGGTTCGAACCCCACGCCCTCCAATCGATTTTCCTGAAAAAAATAAACTGGCAGATGAGATCACGCCCGCTCTATCTAGGGTCATCCATAAATTTGCTTTTTTTGCTTTCAAAATTGTTTCCAGCTCAATCATGTCCACGTCGTATCTATGGCAAAGCAGGCGCCGCTGCTGGTGTAGGTGCGACGGGCCCGGGAACGGCGATCGAGGCGCGCTCGCCGATTGGGGTGAGGCGCGCCGCTGCTAGGCGAGGCCGCCGTCGGGCGAGGACGTGTCGAGGCGGGAGGCCGCGGCGGCAAGGGCGACCAAGAGCGGTGAGCTCCCCAAGTCACTCGCCGCCATCTCCTGAAGGACGTCGCGGCCACCGCCAGGAGCAGCGAGCTGTCCAAGGCGGTGGCTGGCGCCGAGCTCTCCATGGCCGCCATGCACTCATGAGGGATGGATGGTGCGCTACAGTCGCCGGAAGATCGGCAGGTTCTTCTTCCACACGTGCTGGTCGAGAGCAGGCTGCTCGCCTACTACAAGCCCATGGACATGGTACGACTCGATTGTTTCAACATCGCCTGATTACTCGACATTAAGTTTTTTATTGTTTTTCCTTATTGTTATTATTTTGTCTTAATAATACATGAGTATGATTTCAGGGAGTTCAAGATTCCCAATCTGTTGGAATTCAATAGCAAAAGTATACGAATGCTTGTAATTCTGCAGGATGAAGATAGTCAAATTCTTCTTTTTTGCAAAAGGAGCAGACAGGTAGGATTTGTACCATATTTTTAAATTCGGTGATGCTCTTTGAATTTATTTTTGGCTAAGCCTTTACATCAAGCCATCTGCATTCAGATTTTGATATTTTGTTATTAGCTTAAAAATGTTGAGAAGCAAATTTTACATCTGATTACTTGGTGCTGTCAAAATGTTTGGCCTGTTTGTTCTATCCTTTTCAATGCCACCATTTTTTTGGGCTCCAGCTTGACTATCCTTTTTTGAAGTGAAAGCTTGACTATCCTTGATTGTTCTTTGCTCCCCGGTGCACTCAAGTCGCTGCTGATAGATGGGAATTGCAGGATGGAGGATACGGGGCTCAAAAATCATCATGTGCAAGTGAGTTTGCCCTCCAGTTTTGTTTACTAACTTCAATGTGAATGTTATGTGGTCAGTGATTTTCATGTGCACGGTGCAAATGGTACTGCATCTAGATGCAGGTTGCAGCTCTTCCAGTTGCCTGTCGAGTGCCCTCGTTGATGCCTCTGTACATCCTGTATTTTGTTCCTCCCAGTGATACTTGAATATACAGTTCATGCTTTCTGGTCAGCATTTCACTACTACACTCACACCTTTCACAGCTACGTCGTAACCCCCATCGCAGTCTAATTTTAGCCTCGGCAGTAAGCTGTCGGCAGTGATAGTCGTAGTCATCACTGTCCCTATCTTAGACCGTCTGCGGTGTACACTCACACCGCCATATTAGCTTATGACCCGTCCGTGATAAGGTCCTTACTGCCGTCGCATTGGAGCACGACCCAGCTGTGTTGGTATACACTAACACCGCCGTGTTGGCTTATGATCCGTCCGTGATCAGGTCGTTATTTCCGTCGCATTGGAGCACGACCCGCATGTGTTGATATACACTAACACCGCCGTGTTGGCTTATGATCCATCCGTGATCAGGTCGTTGTGTCCGTCACGTTGTACCATGACCCGCCTATGTGGGTGTACACTAACACTGTCGTTTTGACCATTGATCAGGATCACGATCGCCTTGCACAACGACCCGATTGTGTGCAGTGCGTGTTCACCATCGCTTTGGCGCTCGACGCGTCTATGTCGAGGTGGACATCACCATCATTTCAGCGTATGAACCGTCTGGTCATCGGTAATGGTCACCGTTGCATTGCAGTACCATTCGACGGTGATACACTATTCACCCCTGCCGCATGAGACGAATAGCAGCGGTGTTGGCTGTCTGCTTCACCAACGGCGAGTGTTATGGCGGTGATGACAAAACAGACAATGGCCCTTACATCCGACGGTGACATAATTGTATAAGGTTTTCACAATTTATTTACTAATTCAGATGGGCTTAATAACTTACTGAACACACACCATTTATCATGTCCACAATGAAGAGTACTTTTTATAATAAGAAGCGACACTAACATAACAACTGTGTCAACTCAAAAATTAACACAAGTGGTACATAGATAGAAGAATAAAGGTTCTGCTCCCTACAGACTTACATAATGAAAACGATGTAGATGTGCTCCGCTCCTTCAGATTGGCACTCCCGCTTGCAAGGCAAAGCTTCCTTCAGCTTGGTAGCTCCTTCAGACCGGGAGGCCGGAGCCGACTAGGGAACGACTGACCGAGGACACCCGCTCGATAAAGACCCAGGAAACGGATAGAGCAAGTAAGGCGGGGCGCTCCAGTCAAACGCAATACCAAAGACCGTACCCTGCACACCTATAGGACAGTACTGTCAGGTCATGTCAGAAGGGTACTTTATAACATTCCAGACATGTCAGAGCACCAACAGTGTTGTGGGCGTCGACATTTTACCTACAGTATGATAGGCACCGACATTTGCCATACTAGAAGAACATGGTGGAACCAACCGCATACATCCAGCCATCAACAGTATTATGGGCGCCGACAAACCACCTTGTACCCGATGACATGGGCAGCAAGACTAGGTAGCACACACACTCCCTTTGTCTCACACACACTCTCTCTCTCTCTCTTGTAAAGCCGTCCCCTTCATCTATAAAAGGGGATGCACTCTCTCCAAAAAAGGATGATCGATTCGGACGATTCGAACAACCAACAACGAACAACAGACGGATCATTCCGATACTCTCTGCTAGCTTTGGACACTTCAAAGCCAAACAGAGCATATGTTCGAACACTTAGCGCACGTTGGAGCTCACATCACTCTCGGCCCTTTGGTCCGGAGTCCGACCGGACCTCTGATACCCCCCATCTTACTCCCACTCATTTGTAACCCCACAGCAAACTTTGAGCACCTAGACTTAGGAATAAAGTCACCGACTGACTCAAACTGGACGTAGGGCATGTTGCCTGAACTAGTATAAACCCTATGTCATTGAGTACTAGGCCACATCCGATCACAACGTACGGTAAAACTACAAATATTTACGTGTTGGTCACTTTTCGCACTGATTGTTGGCGCCGTCCATAGGGAAGATGTCGTACATTCATGCCTTTGGTCATCGGATGGCCCACTTTTCCGCCATCTTTGACATGGCGGGCTCAAGCGATACGACTCACCTTGGCTTGCTAGAGTTTCCCGTGCTCCCACCTATTGGGATGTGGGTTCCTCTCATCTTTGAGCCATCTCAGGCCTTCCTCTTCGGAAGCCTAGACTTCGTCACCGACTGGCTCGGCGTGCTTTACCTCCACGAGGAGGCACTTGTCCTGGCGCTCATCGAAGGAGGAGCGCCCTCCGACGGCTCTGGACCACCCGTCAACTTCAACGACAAGGCACCTCCGCTTCGCTCTGAGCCTACGCTAGGCTCAAACCCCACTGTGAGTAACGTACATACTATTATTTACTCGCTATTTTATATTTTCTGCCGACTCTCCGGAGGGACCCCATTGTCCCTACCGCAACCGCCATGCGACCGGTTCCCCTACGACGTCATGTCCCCTATGGACATGTATGCGCGGGGACTCCGAAGGATGCTGGCGCCGCCCCCTCTCACATCCAAATTCATGGGGATGGCGAGCTATGCTCCTGCCTCTTTCCACGACCTCATGGATGATGAGGTTGAGAGCGACGGCTCCAGCATTGGAGACGTTGTGGCACCCAGCCACCCTCTGTCCTAGGAGTGCACTATGGCAGACGTCCTGGGATAGCTGCCAGTGGTAGAGGAGTCTCTACAGACCCACACCCCTCCGGACCCTCATGCGGAGTCCCTCGTGTGTGCGCAGGAGCACAACAAGGAGCTACGATAAAGGTGACAGAACCAGTCGCCACCTACGCCGGCGTGCTCGACACACCACATTGCGCCCCTGCGCATAACCCAGCAAGTGGCGCCTGGGGTCGCGCTCGCCAGGTTCAGCACAACATCATCAATGGGGGGAACGACCCTCCACAATTCGCTTGGGCTGGCTAGAACATCAACGCGGTGGCGATGCTTCTGTGCGGCCTTCCTGAGCCTATCGACCCATAGGAGCAGGCAGTCCACTAGAACCTCCGGGCGCTGGTGGAGACCACCACCGTTCAATAGGAGAAAAGCTCCACATCATGACACCGACTCACGGCCTCTCTCCCCACTAGGGAGTAGGGACGCACCAGACGAATCGCTCCATCCGCTCACCACTATAGTCACCGAGCATGGAATAGAAGGGCGCAGCTACGCTATGGCCTGACCCGGCGCCCGCTCCACACCAGCCGCCTATGCGCGAATGCCTCGGGCCAAACCGAGATGCTCGTAGCGTCATCAGCAACCGACATCGGGCCCAACATGATGATGACGTCCATCGGGCGGCGGTAACAGCAGGCGACACGGGCCCTGGCCGAACCATCAAGGGGAGCAGTGAAACGCACCCTAGGTGCGGTCACTAACCCAACGACCGGAGTCCTAGCCCAGATGGCTTGGGACCATGGGCCTTTGGCCGATGCATCCAGAGAGCGTCGTTCCCACAATGCTTTCGACCACCTACCAACATCGCCAAATATACCGAGGAGATGAATCCCGGTATATGGTTCGAAGACTTCTGGCTCGCCTGCTGAGCTAGAGGAGTGGATGATGACCACTTCATCATTCAATACCTCCCCATCTACATGGGGAACATGTTCGAGCATGGCTCGAATTCCTCTTACATGACAACATTCGTGACTGGGTGGACCTCAAGAGGATCTTCGTCGGGAATTTCCAAGGGACGTATGTCTGCCCTGGGAACTCCTGGGACCTCAAGAGCTGCCAATAGGAGCCCAACGAGCCCCTGTGGGATTACATTCGTAGGTTCTCAAAGTTATGCAACTCCTTTCCTGATGTTGTCGACGTGGATGTCATCAGTGTATTCCTCTCTGAGACAACCTGCGAGTCCCTGATCCACAAGCTTGGCTGCCTGAAGCCTCGTACCACCCACGACCTGCTCGATGTCGCCATAAACTACGCCTCCGAGGAGGAGGTGGTTGGAGCGGTCTTCAATAGAGGCCAGGACAAGGGCAAGACCAAGCGCAAGGACCAAGACGAGGGCCAATCCACGCAAAGGGGCAAGAAGAACAAGAAGGATCGGCACCAACAGGCCAACTCCGTGTTGGTTGTAGCAGCTGATCATGTGGGCAAGCAGCCCTAGCAAGGCTAGCCTAACCACTTCGACAAGCTCATGGATAGCCCATGCACCAACCACGCTTATCTCGTCAAGCACCTCTACAAGGACTGCGAGCTCCTAAAGCGCTTCCTATGATGGGCCAGCAGGACAAAAGAAGAAAAGGGCAAGGAGGCAGCAGCCAAGAAAGAAGGCGCAACGAGCAAGGATGGGGACGACTTTCCCAACCCTAAGGAATGCATCATGATCTTTGGGGGGTCCCATGCCATCTACTCCAAGTGCCAGCACAAAGTGCGCTATAGAGAGGCATGCGTCGCCAAAACAGCCATCCCCTCCTTCCTTCGCTGGTCAGAATCTCTGATCACTTTTGATCAGAGGGACCATCCTTCCCATGTTGCCAAACCAGGTCGCTACCCACTTGTCGTCAACCCCATCGTCCGCAAGAAGCACCTCACCAAGGTGCTGATGGATGAAGGTAGCGACCTCAACATCCTCTATGTCGACACCTTCGACGCCATGTGCATCCCCTGGTTAGAGCTCTGCCCGGCGAGCTCTTCCTTCCATAGCATGATCTCGGGAGCATAGGCGTACCTACTGGGGTAGATCGATCTACCTGTCATATTTTGTAACATCCCCACCCAGGGCTTAACAGGATTAATAGGATACTCATAAAAACAAGTTGTAACTTCTTTTCTGGAAGCCCATCTCTAAAGAACTCTAAGGTTAAGCGTGCTTGGCCTAGAGCAATTTCAAGATGGGTGACCGATCGGGAAATCTTTCCTGGGTGCGCATGAGTGAGGATAAAGTGTACAGAAAAGACTTGTGTGGGTCTGTGAGGGCAGTCTATGTCCTAGAAAAGCTGCCAGATGTAAGCAGGCCCGGCCTCATAGAGGCGGGACGTTACAGAATGGTATCAAAGTTGACTCTTGCGGTTTCACAAGCGTGTGTGTCGTAGTTGCGCAGGCATGGTGTGCATGGCTGGTGTGGTCCTAGAGTGGTCACACAGCATGGCACATGCACTGGCATTGGACACATGGATGTGGCCAAGAGGGGACGTTCCTAGCTTGGGATTGATCGATGAGGACGTCGGTCTCTTAAGGGGGGTGAGGATGTAACATCATGGCCTAGGGCTTAACAGGATTAATAGGATACTCATAAAAACAAGTTGTAACTTCTTTTCTAGAAGCCCATCTCTAAAGAACTTTGAGGTTAAGCGTGCTTGGCCTAGAGCAATTTCAAGATGGGTGACCAATCAGGAAATCTTTCCCGGGTGCGCACGAGTGAGGACAAAGTGCGCAGAAAAGACTTGTGTGGGTCTGTGAGGGTAGTCTATGTCCTAGAAAAGCTGCCAGATGTAAGCGGGCCTAGCCTTATAGAGGCGGGACATTATAGAATGGTATCAGAGCTGACTCTCATGGTTTCATAGGCGCGTGTGTCATAGTTGCGCAGGCATGGTGCGCATGGCTGGTGTGGTCCTGGAGTGGTCACACAGCATGGCACATGTGCTGACACTGGACACACGGATGTGGCCAAGAGGGGATGTTCCTGGCTTGGGATTGACCGATGAGGACGTCGGTCTCTTAAGGGGGTGAGGATGTAATATCCCGGCCCAGGGCTTAAAAGGATTAATAGGATACTCATAAAAACAAGTTGTAACTTCTTTTTTGGAAGCCCATCTCTAAAGAACTTTGAGGTTAAGTGTGCTTGGCCTAGAGCAATTTCAAGATGGGTGACCGATCGGGAAATCTTTCCCGGGTGCGCATGAGTGAGGACAAAGTGCGCAGAAAAGACTTATGTGGGTCTATGAGAGCAGTCTATGTCCTAGAAAAGCTACCAGATGTAAGCGGACTCAGCCTCATAGAGACAGGATGTTAGATGTTTGGCGACCGAGCGAACTTCTGCTCGGAGGTGCTTACCTTCGAGGTGGTGGGCTTCTCGAGGTCTTACCACACCATCTTGGGGTGTCCATGCTACGCCAAGTTCATGGCGATCCCCAACTACACCTACCTAAAGTTAAAGATGCCAAGATCGAGCGACATCATCACTGTGGGTAGCACCTTCTCGCACTCCTACATGTGTGACCACGAGCATTATGAGCTCGCCACTGCCGTCATCAACTCATCCAAACTCCCACGGCTCGGAGAGTTATCGACCCCAGTAGTCTCGGACTACAACAAGCCAACCTCCTCGACTACCTTCCGCCCACTCGAGGAAACTAAGGCAGTGGGGATTGACCCCACTGACCCAACCAAGACGGTGTGGATCAGGACCCAGCTCTCGACCAAATAGGAATGCGAGCTCACTGACTTTCTGTGCACCAATCATGATGTCTTTGCATAGAAACCTTCTGACATGCTGAGCATACCATGAGAGATCGCTGAGCACACATTACGCCTCATCCTAGGCTCAAAGCCCGCCAACCAACACCTGTGTAACACCCCAGGTGTTTGTCACCAGTTAAGCAATGGGTTTAAACTCAACCATGGCATGTTAAGTGGTGTTGGAGATGTTAGGTCAAACATATGAAAGTGAGCCACCACTTAAACTTGGACCATGCACCATTGCTTACATGTTGCCCTTTCTAAAAAGTATGCTTGAGTAATGCTAGATGTACTTGTTTCATATGTCTCACATCAATATCCATCTATATTGATCCATGGAAAAGTTTCGTGAAGTTTGGAATCAAGAAGTCACATGAAATGACAAGTTATGTCCTTGCCTGAATTGTTTTATAAAGTGAATGGAATTCTATATCATCAACCAAACCTTGGAACCTTGCCCAAATGACTCTAGATGAACTCTACAACAAAAGTCATGCAGGGTTCATGTTGAGCAGAAGTCAAGAAAATACCTCCATTGGTCTAAAACTTGGATTTAAGCTTTACCATGATGCTACTTTGACCTGTGTTGATCAATCACTTATAGTGCTTGCATGGAGTTGCACCTTAAATCAAAGTTGAAGTTTGTGTAGAGTAGAACAAACTTTGTTTAATGGTCAAGAGCTAGATCAGCTTTGAAGCAAGTCAAACCGAGCCCTCAAGTTGGAATCCATGGCTGTTTTGGAGCTCAAAAATTTGGCTAAGTCCCTAATGGACTAAAACTGAGATTTCAGTTTTCATTTACCCTGCTTTGGAGCCTTGTATCTCTCCAACCAGGCCGAATCAGACTTTGACGCTTTAAGAAAAGTTGGAGATGTCGCGTAGGTCTACAACTTTTATTACTACAGCTTGTGCCAAAACTAACTGGTTTAGGAGATATGTAGGGACGAAGATTGAGATTTTAGGCGTATTTTCGAGGTAGTATTGCTGTTTCAGAATTTTTGAATTTGGAGTTCGGTGGCCGACTGTGCAGTCTGCTTGCTGCCGCGTGGCCTCCATGCATGCGCGCTGCTCGCCAGCTCGCCCCGCGTGCACGATGTGGAGAAGCCGAGCGCCCTTTCCTTCTCTCTCACTCTCATTCTCTGTCTCACTCTCGCTCTCAGCCATGGACAGCCGAGCAGAGCACCGTCGTTCTCTTTTCTCAGTGCCTCACCACCAGCTGCAACCACCATCTCCACCTCATCCCCTCCACCTCACGCACGTAGCGCCGTCTCCTAGGGCTACCGATGCAGCTGGCAACGCTGCCACCAGCAGGGTCGCCGCGGCCACCGCTGGCGCACATGGCCTGGAGGCTGCGGTCCACTGCTGGCCGGGCCGAGACCTGGCGCGAGTGAGGCCCGACGCCGCCAAGCGCCAGCACGGGTTCCCCGGTGCCCCATCGCCACTCCACCGCCGCCGACGAGCAGCCTCCGTCCGAAATCGCAAGCTTCCCAACGACCTCCCTGCTATGATTCGCGTCAGGGACCTCATCTTGAAATTCGAGGAAAGGGAGGGACCTAACTGCATAGTCTGTGACTCATATGAATAGTGCCTTTTGGATCTATTTGTTTTAAATTGGCTAGAACTTTGGAAATTCATAGTAAATCGTAGAAAAATTGTAAAATAGCAAATTAGGACTTTTTGGAATCCTTGTGAAATTCTTTATGCACTAGATCTATAATATGTCAAGTTTTAGTTTGAAGTTTTAGCTGTAAAAATGGATTTGTGCAGTTAGGGTTTGAATGCTAGTCTTACTTGTCTTTTTCATAACTGCAGATGTTGTGCTCAAATAATTGTGAAATTTTTGTGGAGTGGTACTAAGGTTATTCTTGAGGTCTGGTAAAAATTTCTATATTTTAGGCTTGATAGTTTAAGAGTTATAAAAATAACAAATGCCCTGTTTTGATTTGCTCCTATTCTGAATAGGACTGCATGTTTGAATTAATTGGCTTAATTAAGTTATGAATCATGACTTTATGATAATACATGAGTTGTAGTACTTTTATTAAGCTTTTCAAAAAGCTAAGTATCATGATTTTTGCTTAAGTAGATCTTGAGTTATACTCGCTTGAATCTCTCTGGCTGTTTCTGCCCAAATCCAGAGAGGGTTTCCTTGTTCTTACTGTGGGGCCTTCTTAATAGTAAAATTAGCTTTAGGTGTTTACAACAAAGTTGTTTATAATTTGCTAAGATTTCTAAAAAGTCTATAACCACATTTATTGGACATGTATAACTCCATTTATAGCTGTTTAAAGTGGCATGTCAGTTTCTGTCTATGTTTTGGACAGAGATGCAATTATTGGATTTATTGACCCTTCTAACTGTAGAATCATCTTAATATGAGAATAAGAAAGTTGTAGGTAACTTCCTAAGCTTTTCAAAAAGTTATAGTTCATGTTTGTTGGAGGTCTAGAACTCTAGTTATGCTTCTCTGAAGTTCATATCAATTTTCTGCACCACTGCTGTTAGGCTGCAGTTGCAGTTTTGCTTGTGCAATTATTTTTGTGGTGTAAATGATTCTTGCTATGGTTGTAGTGAATACAAAAGTTGTAGAAAATTTCATAATCTTGCTTGTGTTCAAATTGTAAGACCATAGGCCTGATAGTTTAGGAGTTACATGACTTTTAAGTCTTCTGTCAAGTTTTGATTGTATTAGGAGCAGATCTGAAAGATGCTAGTATTTGATCTAGTTAGGATTTGAATAAGAAAGTTGTATATAATTCATGTATCTATCTTCTGTTAAAATTTGGTGTCATTTGGCCAAGTAGTTTGTGAGTTATGCCTATTTAAAGTTGGGTGTCAGAAATGGCTACTCTCTGTCAATTGTGGACTAGTTTCTGTAAATAAGTATATTTGACTTAGTTAACTTGAGAATCATGCTAAGATGATTAAATATGAATTGTAGAAAATTTCATAAGCTTTCCAGAATGTCTTATTGCATGGCTGTTGGATTTGTATAACTCTAGTTATGATCCAAACATGAAGCTATTGTTTTCAGTCTAGAAATAGACATGCTAGTTGTGGTTGCTTACTCCATGTGTTGCTAAGTTTGGCTTATGCCCTTGTTGATGGTCAAGTTATGATACTTGTGACCTTGTTAAACTTGTGTCATGCTTGATGTGCTTGCTCTCTATGGTTAGTTGTGTGATGTTAGTTAAATAGTTATTGGTGTCTATGTCTTGCATAATCTTGTGTTGGTCTTGAATGCTTATGTGAGGCATCTTGTGTTACCATTCATCACATTCATACACATGCATCTTGCATCTCATTTAGGTATGCTAGATGAACCACGTGAAGGATGTGGTGTGGAGCCAAACTCGAAGATTGGGTTTGGTGGATCTATCCTGAAGATGGAAGGACTAAGCAAGTGGTAGGACCGAAGATGTCACCAAGTCGGTGCAAGCTAACTGAACTGACTTGTGTCGGATTCCAGGCAAGCCCCGGAGCATTCTAAGTTTCCTAATATTTTACAAATGATTACTTAAGTACTTATGATTGATGCATTAGGTTATAAGAGTTGAATGGAACCGCTTGATGCATATAAATTCCTTGTCCAGATATATACACCATTAACCCTGTGTAGGTCCAAGATCGAACATATGCTTAGCCATGCTTAGACCGGTAGAAGTCGGGTGATTTCCTGTCACCTGCGAGATATAGGAGGATACCGGAGCACGGTTGGCTATATTTGCTATCGTGGAAAAGAACTATGGGGTAAAAGTAAATCGAGGCCGGGCGGAGTCTATGTGTAGGTTGACTCATGTGATTCCGTCTGTGTCGATTAAGGACCATACCGTTGTTGGCGCTTCTAACAAGATTGAACGCATGCCTATCACTTAGCTGGCCAGATAACTCGTTCCGACCGCAAAGCCGAGTAGCTCAACTCAGGCCAGGACCCGTTCTGTTGTGCGCTCCTTGCGGGGGGCGATCAGACTGAGCCCAAGGGCAGGCTAGGCCTGAACGTCCTGGCATCTGGTGTCCCAGATTGTGTGGCGCGGTACGGATCCGCGAAATGTGGACCTGAGTTATACCAAAGGTGACCTAAGGTGACCGTTGATCTAGTCTGCCTGGGTTTGTGTTAGGAATAAATTCCTAGCTGGTTAAAATCGATTCGAATCGCCATCTCTCCCGGATAGTGAGAAACTTGGCTAGTCCCAACATCGTAGTAATTGTATTATGGAATGTGATGGTTCGGATAAACATGGAATTACTACACCTGCTATGGTTACTATTGTATGCTCTAAAAAGATATACCACATGTTTGGCATAGGATAGTTGCTAATCTAGAGATGGATAGTTATAATTAACTTGATAAAGGAATCATAATTGTACAACTAAGTCAATCGCTTTTATGCAAAATGTTGTCAAGCTACCTCCACTTATAAAGCCTTGCATACTCCTTGGAGTCAATTTTATTTCTAGTTTATGATGGGTAAGTCTAGCTGAGTACATTCGAGTACTCAGGGTTTATCCCACCATGTTGCAGGTGAGGTTTTGGCCTGCTGAAGATGGTGGTTAACCACCGGTGGGCTCGGTGATTCTATATTTGCTTCTCATCTACATGCTTTTGTCTGAGGATGTCACTTATGCTAGCAACGTATTTGGAACTTATATTAATGTAATCATTTGAAAGTTATGCTGTTTTCACTAATCGGTTTGGAAATCCAAACTTGTACTATTATTTATGAACCTATTTGTAATATTATTTCCGCTGCAACTCTGCGTATGTGATGTGTATTTGCTTAATCACGCGATCTTGGTTGTGATGTTAATTTATCGAGGTCCTGCGTGACACTCGGCGGACTACCGGGTTTATATAAGTGAGAGTATGCGTGTGTCAACGTGTTAAGCGAGGACAGCCGTACTTGATCTTGTATAAATTGGGCGGTTCTGTCACAGCTGGTATCAGAGCGAGATTAAGCATAATACTGTCAGGTATATAGTTTTAAAAGCCAAAGTTTTGGTTTTAAAAAGTCTATTTTAACTAAAACTTTAGCTATAGGCAATTTGTCAAAACTTAATTGTAAAACTATGCTAGCGACATCCTCCTTTATGCCTAGTTAAGGACTATTAGGTGGCTATCTAAGTACTAACTTTGAGGGATGTACTTTATTGCAATTTTACTTTTGTTGTCTATACGGTGTGCTATTGTATGGATACCATTCGCTTGAATGGTAATGTATGGATCAATTGCCTCTACACCCTGGTAAGTGTGAGTTGTGAGAGCATGACCATCCAACTATCGGTCTAGGGGAGAGTTAGCTATGGTTACTGGAATATTTACATGTTACACACATGTATCTATGAAGGTACTTAATTGTGGGTATATCTATCGGGTAGCTATGGATACCGAAGTATATATATCTAGGGATGTATATATGGAAAGTATCTTAGTTTACTGCTTTCATTGTGTGCTTATTTATCTTTTGTGGGAATGGGTTGCAATGAATTTGCCTGTAGGTACGCTAACTACGAATGCGTAGATTGAATGTAGCTGACGACTAGCTATATATCGAGAGAGTACGTGTTATGCCACCAACATAGAACATGATTGCCGCCTTAGGCTAGCAATTTTGTAAGGACGAATAGGACGATCATGCATTATGATTGTGCTTGTGCATAAATATGCTTCCCTCACTTTGCTCAAATACTAAGTAACTTGTGGTCCATGTGTGGTTACTATCTTCCCTGTGTGAAGCTAGATTAAATGCCTTGTTCCATGCTGCTTGAATAGCTGTGCTTGAAGATAGTTTGTGATTAGCTTCGCCTTATATGTTTGCTTCCAAAGGAAATAAATGATAACAATACTTTACCACCATGTTTTGCGTGATATGTGTAGCAGTGTTGTTGTAGGTGACTACTTGTTAGGTGTGAGCTTTGTGCTTAGTAATAGCCGCTTAAGCTAATTAGATTGAGTGTTTTGAAATGCTTGCTTAAGACCAAGATGTAGGTGTGGATGCTCGTTATCTAGGTAGTGCCGTAGCTATCACCCCTTTTGTCCTCGGTAAGCATATGAGTGTTGAAGAGCGCTATCCTAGAACAACGTCCAAGTTTTGGTAATCTCATGGTTGTCGTCTCCAATTAAGTTCTCTCTTAGGAGCCTAAGCCTGTATACGTGGTTGCTAGCCATTGAACGTTGTGCTATGAAGACCTTTATCCATGCCTTTGCTTGACCTTAGGCCCAAGTTTAGTTCCCTTGAATGCTTGCATGTGTCATGGTTGTCCCACTCTTGTGTGAAAGGACCTTGCTCCAAAATCCTTATCAAACTTCATTGCTCCTTCTCCTCCTGATGATCTGGTGCAACTTTAATCGCTGTCTACCCTTGCTTTGGAACCTTGTCCTCACTAATCATGTCGTTGCTTTATCAACTGAATTCTTAGTCAGTGCTATGGCTATGTCCCTTGAATCTCGTTTGTTTTGTCTCCAACCCTTTCAAGTCTCTAAATATTTATTAGTCTTGATCTCATGTTGCTACTCGACAAGACCAAATCTCATGTTAATCTTTATCTGGTAATCACTTGGGTGGACACAAGACGTATATGGAAATTTGGCAAGAAGTCCCCTGCTTAGTTGTCTTTGGCAATTAAGCTATGCTCTCTTGTGTTGTGTTTTGATCTTTGGATCCCCTACTTGTTGACTCCTAACCTTGTGACTACCTTTGTTGCTATCCCTTCTTCGCATAGTGCTTGCTCCTATGCAACCCAATTTGTGCCACGTGAGATTTCTTGTGGGTTGTATGTTCAGTAATGGTGCCACGATTAGCGATCTACGGTGCTGTGATGAAACTAGGAGCCTCCTGTGGGCGTGCACACAAGGTTGTGCTGCTCGGCACGCACTGGTATCGAGGTTTCTAGTCATGATCCATTGCAAAACTGCACCTATGTGTTATTTTCACATGAGCTCTTCCTTGGTTATCTCTCCTTATCATGTCAAGAGATCTATATGTCGAACTAGATGCAATAGGACTCCCTTTTGAAGTCGTCCAAAGGATAACCTTGAAGAACAGGTCACTAACCTAAACATTAACAGACTGTAAGAGGTGGTAGACAAGTGACTCTACTCGACATGACTGTCCCTATAATGATGTCAGTCATCTAGTGAGCAACTTATGTCATTTTTGTTGGATCAGAAAGGTGCACCACACTTAAGGTTGAACAAGTTATCAGTCAAATGATAAATGGACCAATATATTATGTGCTATAATAGGTCACCTAGTATATATGAGTTCCTATCCAAGTTCTCAATCTTTAGGTGCATAAGGATCACGTAGACGAACCGACCTTCCTTGGTGTGACCCCTTTCTGCTGACTTCAATGCCGACCATCTGTATGCTTTGACCACAATTTTTATTATCAAGAGTGAAGATTTGGAACCTTTTTAGTGTTGAGGGACAACTGATTAGTTACCAGTAGGAAAGTTAGTCTTCATTTAGGTAACGACTAGTTGGTAACTATGAAGACCAGATCTCATAGAACGATGTTGATCAAGGAAACAACAACTTCAGACAACAACTTACGACGAAGAGCAAGTATCAGAAAGTGTCGTGACCAAATTAGCCTCTTTGATACTTCAAAGTTAAGTAGCCTAATGCTATCACTGATGTTGGAAACTGGATGACAAGTTTCTCTTCCCTTAAAAGTCCTTCGCATTGAATCTCGGGACACGATTCCTTTAAGGGGGGAGGGCTGTAACACCCCAGGTGTTTGTCACCAGTTAAGCAATGGGTTTAAACTCAACCATGGCATGTTAAGTGGTGTTGGAGATGTTAGGTCAAACATATGAAAGTGAGCCACCACTTAAACTTGGACCATGCACCATTGCTTACATGCTGCCCTTTCTAAAAAGTATGCTTGAGTAATGCTGGATGTACTTGTTTCATGTGTCTCACATCAATATCCATCTATATTGATCCATGGAAAAGTTTCATGAAGTTTGGAATCAAGAAGTCACATGAAATGACAAGTTATGTCCTTGCCTGAATTGTTTTATAAAGTGAATGGAATTCTAGATCATCAACCAAACCTTAGAACCTTGCCCAAATGACTCTAGATGAACTCTACAACAAAAGTCATGCAGGGTTCATGTTGAGCAGAAGTCAAGAAAATACCTCCATCGGTCTAAAACTTGGATTTAAGCTTTACCATGATGCTACTTTGACCTGTGTTGACCAATCACTTATAGTGCTTGCATGGAGTTGCACCTTAAATCAAAGTTGAAGTTTGAGTAGAGTAGAACAAACTTTGTTTAATGGTCAAGAGCCAGATCAGCTTTGAAGCAAGTCAAACCGAGCCCTCAAGTTGGAATCCATGGTTGTTTTGGAGCTCAAAAATTTGGCTAAGTCCCTAATGGACTGAAACTGAGATTTCAGTTTTCATTTACCCTGCTTTGGAGCCTTGTATCTCTCCGACCAGGCCGAATCAGACTTTGACGCTTTAAGAAAAGTTGGAGATGTCGCGTAGGTCTACAACTTTTATTACTACAGCTTGTGCCAAAACTAACTGGTTTAGGAGATATGAAGGGACAAAGATTGAGATTTCAGGTGTATTTTCAAGGTAGTATTGCTGTTTCAGAATTTTTGAATTTGGAGTTCGGTGGCCGACCGTGCAGTCTGCTTGCTGCCGCGTGGCCTCCATGCATGCGCGCTGCTCGCCAGCTCGCCCCGCGTGCACGATGTGGAGAAGCCGAGCGCCCTTTCCTTCTCTCTCACTCTCATTCTCTGTCTCACTCTCGCTCTCAGCCATGGACAACTGAGCAGAGCACTGTCGTTCTCTTTTCTTAGTGCCTCACCACCAGCTGCAGCCACCATCTCCGCCTCATCCCCTCCACCTCACGCCCGTAGCGCCGTCTCCCAGGGCTGCCGGTGCAGCCGACAACGCTGCCACCAGCAGGGTCGCTGTGGCCACCGCTGGCACACATGGCCTAGAGGCTGCGGTCCACTGCTGGCCGGGCCGAGACCTGGCGCGAGTGAGGCCCGACGCCGCCAAGCGCCAGCACGGGTTCCCCGGTGCTCCATCGCCACTCCACCGCCGCCGACGAGCAGCCTCCATCCGAAATCGCAAGCTTCCCGATGACCTCCCTGCTGTGATTCACGTCAGGGACCTTGTCTTAAAATTCGAGGAAAGGGAGGGACCTAACTGCATAGTCTGTGACTCATATGAATAGTGCCTTTTGGATCTATTTGTTTTAAATTGGCTAGAACTTTGGAAATTCATAGTAAATCGTAGAAAAATTGTAAAATAGCAAATTAGGACTTTTTGGAATCCTTGTGAAATTCTTTATGCACTAGATCTATAATATGTCAAGTTTTACTTTAAAGGTTTAGCTGTAAAAATGGATTTGTGCAGTTATGGTTCGAATGCTAGTCTTACTTGTCTTTTTCATAACTGCAGATGTTGTGCTCAAATAATTGTGAAATTTTTGTGGAGTGCTACTAAGGTTATTCTTGAGGTCTGGTAAAAATTTCAATATTTTAGGCTTGATAGTTTAAGAGTTATAAAAATAACAAATGCCCTGTTTTGATTTGCTCCTATTCTGAATAGGACTGCATGTTTGAATTAATTGACTTAATTAAGTTATGAATCATGACTTTATGATAATACATGAGTTGTAGTACTTTTATTAAGCTTTTCAAAAAGCTAAGTATCATGATTTTTGCTTAAGTAGATCTTGAGTTATACTCGCTTGAATCTCTCTGGCTGTTTCTGCCCAAATCCAGAGAGGGTTTCCTTGTTCTTACTGTGGGGCCTTCTTAATAGTAAAATTAGCTTTAGGTGTTTACAACAAAGTTGTTTATAATTTGCTAAGATTTCTAAAAAGTCTATAACCACATTTATTGGACATGTATAACTCCATTTATAGCTGTTTAAAGTGGCATGTCAGTTTCTGTCTATGTTTTGGACAGAGATGCAATTATTGGATTTATTGACCCTTCTAACTGTAGAATCATCTTAATATGAGAATAAGAAAGTTGTAGGTAACTTCCTAAGCTTTTCAAAAAGTTATAGTTCATGTTTGTTGGAGGTCTAGAACTCCAGTTATGCTTCTCTGAAGTTCATATCAATTTTCTGCACCACTGCTGTTAGGCTGCAGTTGCAGTTTTGCTTGTGCAATTATTTTTGTGGTGTAAATGATTCTTGCTATGGTTGTAGTGAATACAAAAGTTGTAGAAAATTTCATAATCTTGCTTGTGTTCAAATTGTAAGACCATAGGCCTGATAGTTTAGGAGTTACATGACTTTTAAGTCTTCTGTCAAGTTTTGATTGTATTAGGAGCAGATCTGAAAGATGCTAGTATTTGATCTAGTTAGGATTTGAATCACACCTAGATGATAATAAGAAAGTTGTATATAATTCATGTATCTATCTTCTGTTAAAATTTGGTGTCATTTGGCCAAGTAGTTTGTG
Organism: Miscanthus floridulus; assembly: GCF_019320115.1. Taxonomy (NCBI): domain Eukaryota; kingdom Viridiplantae; phylum Streptophyta; class Magnoliopsida; order Poales; family Poaceae; genus Miscanthus; species Miscanthus floridulus. The sequence goes on from NC_089598.1 coordinate 37,008,451, forward strand.
AGTTATGCCTGTTTAAAGTTGGGTGTCAGAAATGGCTGCTCTCTGTCAATTGTGGACTAGTTTCTGTAAATGAGTATATTTGACTTAGTTAACTTGAGAATCATGCTAAGATGATTAAATATGAATTGTAGAAAATTTCATAAGCTTTCCAGAATGTCTTATTGCATGGCTATTGTATTTGTATAACTCTAGTTATGATCCAAACATGAAGCTATTGTTTTCAGTCCAGAAATAGACATATGCTAGTTGTGGTTGCTTACTCCATGTGTTGCTAAGTTTGGCTTATGCCCTTGTTGATGGTCAAGTTATGATACTTGTGACCTTGTTAAACTTGTGTCATGCTTGATGTGCTTTCTCTCTATGGTTAGTTGTGTGATGTTAGTTAAATAGCTATTGGTGTCTATGTCTTGCATAATCTTGTGTTGGTCTTGAATGCTTATGTGAGGCATCTTGTGGTACCATTCATCACATTCATACACATGCATCTTGCATCTCATTTAGGTACGCTAGATGAACCACGTGAAGGATGTGGTGTGGAGCCAAACTCGAAGATTGGGTTTGGTGGATCTATCCTGAAGATGGAAGGACTAAGCAAGTGCTAGGATTGAGATGTCACCAAGTTGGTGCAAGCTAACTGAACCGACTTGTGTCGGATTCCAGGCAAGCCCCGGAGCATTCTAAGTCTCCCCATATTTTACAAATGATTACTTAAGTACTTATGATTGATGCATTAGGTTATAAGAGTTGAATGGAACCGCTTGATGCATATAAATTCCTTGTCCAGATATATACACCGTTAACCCTGTGTAGCTCCAAGATCGAACATATGCTTAGCCATGCTTAGACCGGTAGAAGTCGGGTGATTTCCTGTCACCTGCGAGATATAGGAGGATACCGGAGCACGGTTGGCTATATTTGCTATCGTGGAAAAGAACCATGGGGTAAAAGTAAATCGAGGCCGGGCAGAGTCTATGTGTAGGTTGACTCATGTGATTCCGTCTGTGTCGATTAAGGACCATACCGTTGTTGGTGCTTCTGACAAGATTGAACGCATGCCTATCACTTAGCGGGCCGGATAACTCGTTCCGACCGTGAAGCCAAGTAGCTCAACTCAGGCCAGGACCCGTTCTGTTGTGCGCTCCTTGCGGGGGGCATCTGGTGTCCTAGATTGTGCGGCACGGTACGGATCCACGAAATGTGGACCTGAGTTGTACCAAAGGTGACCTAAGGTGACCGTTGATCTGGTCTGCCTAGGTTTGTGTTAGGAATAAATTCTCAGCTGGTTGAAATCGATTCGAATCGCTGTCTCTCCCGCATAGTGAGAAACTTGGCTAGTCCCAACATCGTAGTAATTGTATTATGGAATGTGATGGTTCGGATAAACATGGAATTACTACACCTGCTATGGTTACTATTGTATGCTCTAAAAAGATATACCACATGTTTGGCACAGGATAGTTGCTTATCTAGAGATGGATAGTTATAATTAACTTGATAAAGGAATCATAATTGTACAACTAAGTCAATCGCTTTTATGCAAAATGTTGTCAAGATACCTCCACTTATAAAGCCTTGCATACTCTTTGGAGTCAATTTTATTTCTAGTTTATGATGGGTAAGTCTAGCTAAGTACATTCGAGTACTCAGTGTTTATCCCACCATGTTGCAGGTGAGGTTTTGGCCTGCTGAAGATGGTGGTTAACCGCCGGTGGGCTCGGTGATTCTATATTTGCTTCTCATCTACATGCTTTTGTCTAAGGATGTCACTTATGCTAGCAACGTATTTGGAACTTATATTAATGTAATCATTTGAAAGTTATGCTATTTTCACTAATCGGTTTTGAAATTCAAACTTGTACTATTATTTATGAACCTATTTGTAATATTATTTCCACTGCAACTCTGCGTATGTGATGTGTATTTGCTTAATCACGCGATCTTGGTTGTGATGTTGATTTACCGAGGTCCTGCGTGACACTCGGTGGACTATCGGGTTTATATAAGTGATAGTATGCGCGTGTCAACGTGTTAAGCGGGGACAGCCGTACTTGATCTTGTATAAATTAGGTGGTTCTATCACAGCCTGCATCGCTTTGATGACGAGAGGCATAGGGCCATAGGCGAGGAGGTCACCAAACTCCTAGCAACTGGATTCATCAAGGAGGTGTACCACTCCAACTGGCTTACCAATCCTGTTCTTGTCAAAAAGTAGACCGGTAAATGGAGAATGTGTGTTGATTATACTGGTCTCAACAAGGCATGTCCGAAGGACCATTTTCCTTTACCATGCATAGACCAGATAGCTAACTCCACCTTAGGATGTGAAATCCTCTCCTTTCTGGATGCCTACTCAGGCTATCACCAGATCATGATGAAAGAGTCCGACCAGCTCACGACTTCGTTCATCACTCCATATGTTTCATACTGTTATGCAACCATGCTTTTCGGTCTAAAGAATGCTGGCGCCACCTATCAATGGTGCATGCAGCAATGCTTCACCAACCAAATTGACCTGCTCAACTAGCTTGACTAAGTCGAGCGGCCAAAACCAACAATCGCCATCTATGTTGATGACATAGTGGTCAAAATGGCTCAAGCTTTCGACCTGATCACAAACTTGGCCGCAACGTTCATGAACCTCTGAAGGTTCAACATCAAATTGAATCCCAAAAAATGTATTTTTAGGGTTCCAAAGGGGAAGCTGCTTGGATACATCGTGTCTGAACGTGGCATCGAGACCAACCCCAAAAAAATTATGACCATCTCCAACATGGGCCCTATATGCAACATCAAGGGCATACAGAGGCTCACCGGCTGTTTGGCCGCCCCGAGCTGATTCATCTCCTAGCTCGACGAATGGGGGATATCTCTCTACAAGCTTCTAAAAAAGGTGGATGCTTCTGTCTGGACTAAGGAAGCATAGTAGGCTTTGGAGAGCCTCAAAGTGTCACTGACGTCGGCCCTAATCCTCGTCGCTCCCAAACGTGGAGAACGCCTCCTCCTCTATGTCGCGGCAAGCAACCACGTGGTGAGCGCCGCCCTAGTCATCGAAAGGGAGTAGCTAGGACACCACCTTAAGGTCCAACGACCCGTATACTTCATCGGGGAGGTACTCACCGACCCCAAGGTCCGATACTCCTAGGTGCAAAAACTCCTATACGCCGTGCTGATGGCGACCCAGAAGCTCCTGCACTACTTCATGGACCACAAAGTCTTGATCGTCACTTCATACCCACACAGAGACATCATCCACAACCGCAACACCATGGGACAAATCTCCAAGTGGGCACTCGAGCTAATGGGCCATGACATCAGGTATATCCCCCATACCGTTGTTAAGTCTTAGACTCTCGCGGACCCTAGACGTCACCCACGAGTACTGGATGATGTACTTCGACGAGTCCATAATGGCGCCCGGCCCAGGGGCCAGAGTGGTTTTGATCTCCCCGGACGGGAGTAGGCTCTACTATGCAATCCACCTTCACTTTTTAGCCTCAAACAATTCCATGGAATACAAGGCCCTCATCAACAGACTGCGCATCGCCATTGAGCTCGGCACTACACAGCTCTACGTCCGTGGCGACTCAGAGCTGGTCGTTGACTAGGTCATGAAGGAGTCCTCTTATAAAAACCCCCTCATGACAGCATACTGCCAGGAGGTGCACAAGCTCAAGGATAAATTCTAGGGGATTGAGCTACACCATGTCCCCCAAAAGGACAACAATGCCGCTGATTTTCTTGCAAAATTGGCTGCCACATCGGCCATGTCCTTTCTACTAGTGGGGCGACCCAACGGTGGAAGAAGGTGTGGAACACTCGCACCCTATCAAGGCCATGCCGCAATAGCTTTTGGAGCTTCACCCTGATGATCTCTAGCTTGTTCTGCTGGCTGGAGGGCCCCACAACCAGCTCTCCTGCCTCTCTAGTCTCTTTTCGGTGAACAGTGGGAACAACGCCTCCACCGGGTTCCTTATGTAGAACCACTCCCCATGCCACCCTCGATTGGAGTCATAGGGGGTGTATGTGGGGTAGGAGCTCAATGGACTCAGCTTCTTCTATAGGGTGAAGCCACCAACCAGCGCGGTCCTGGCTGACTTTCCCTCCGACAAAGCCTGCCCGATGAAGATCCACTGGAAGAAATCCACGTGTGGCTCCATCCTGAGGAAGGCCTCGTAGACCATGACAAAACCGATGATGTGTGGCACCCTAGTCAGATTGAGGTGCTATAGCTCTAGGCCCCACTCATTAAGGAGCCCACGTAGAAACCAGTGCGTGGGGTATCCTAGCCCATGCTCATGGAAGGCGAGGAAGAAGACGACCTCGCTGGACCAAGATCACAGAAAAGCCTTCCCCATGGGAGCCCTCTAGTGCGCCATCTCCTTCAGTAGAAGCAGTCCCTTCTTAGTGAAGGCAGCCAACACCGTCTCATCCACATTCGATGGTCTCCAGCTCGACATTGTGCTCTAGATTCATGAACGGATCTATGAGTTTCTCCTCTCCCTCGCTTTACCCTCTCTCTCGCTTAGGAACTGCCATGGCACATGAACACACTAGGCGAGGAGGAAGAAGGAGGAGAGGCGGCAGTTGGAGAATAGGCAAAGGAACAGGACAAAAGCCCTCTCCCTTCCCCTATTTAAGGAGGAGGCACAACAGTTGGGGAAAGGTGAAGGATTGGGGTGAAAAAACCTCTCCCTTCCCCCATTCAATGTTGATGGGATGTGGTGGGACGTGTCCTGACCGATAGGATGCGCCCTGCCCGACGAGATGGTGCCTAGTTAGACAAGACGTGACCTTAGCATGGCCCACCACTACTACATGCTGAGTGTAGGAAACAAGGTGCAACCGCACGTAGGCAGCCCTCCACCTTCCCAGATAGGAAATAAATGGGCCCAACAATAGGATCTCCGCCTAGGAGGGACCACGAGTTTCCTAAGTCGACCGGATAGCTTAGGCAAACACCAAGAGATAGGTAAGGAGTAGAGGGATGCCCCATGTGGGCCATACCGACTCCGTCATGAACAATGAATGTGGATCCCATTCGAACATATTCGATAAGAACTCCTCAAACCTGTCACTCGAGTCATCAAGGTAACTCTACCGATCCCTCTTTCTTTATTTTTTCTGATGCATGATCATTCATTCATCCATTCCCATACATGCATTCACACATTCATTCATACAATCATTCATTCATCCCATACATTCAAAGCATCGCATATGCAATTGATGCATCACAACGCTCTGTGTTGTGTCACAAAGCGATAGTTGCCTCATTCAACATGAGCAACGACTAACCAGGGTTTGAAGGTTGACCTACGAAGGGCTTGAGGCCACCTCATGTCAACACAGAGCCAGGGGAGAAAATGCAGATGAGCCCTAGTGGCCCTAGCCTAATCTGCTCTGAAGCAGACATGGTCATCTCAACCTTCTCGTTCGATCCTAACCTCAAACCATGCCCACAAAATCTCCATCGAGGGGAGGCCAATGGGCCCTTGAGTCAGTCTCTGGAATGAACCGAGCATCTGCCAGGATGTGGGTTAAGGAGTAGTGGAATGACACATGAGGGCCATGCCAACCCCGTCACAAACAATGGACCTGGATTCCACTTGAACGTACCTATTAGCGAGCTCACCGAGCGCATCTCTCGAGCCATTGAGACAAGCAACGTTAGCTCAGCCCTTCCAATTGTAGAAACCATGGATGGGGTAACACACGGAACTAGACCAACCCCTACCAAGCCCAATGAGGCTCAGGGGCTTAGGTCACCTGACACCGACTTGGGAAATCAATCGACTGCACAGGTTGTGAGCGAGACAAACATGGGCAAACACCCTAAACGACAGTCTATGGCCCTAGGAAAGAGTACCAAGATTCTTAGCCTCCAACCGACTCATTAGTCGGACGTAGGCTCAGGGGCTACAATCGCACACACCCGCTATCAAAACCAAAATTCCCCGGCTGGCAAAATGAAACTCATGGGTTAGACCCAAATTGCCCGGGGGATCGGGGGCTAGACCCACGGGTGCACTCACGTGCACCCGCCGTCAAGATGAAAAATCCCCTAGATGATTCTACCCGAATCGCCCAGGGGCTCGGGGGCTCCTATCAGGTTCATAAACCTAGGGTCCCTCATGGACCTGCTACACAGCAAAAGCTCGGCCTAGCAGACGATGTTGTTGAAAGCTCTAGTTTGGTTTTGGTGAATTGATGAAACCCTAAGTGCTAACCTAGTTTATTAAGTGATCATGAGATAGGTAGCACATTCCAAGTGGTGAAGCAAATGAAGATCATGACATGATGATGGTGATTCCATGGTGATGATCAAGTGCTTGGACTAGAAAATAAGAAAGAGAAAAACAAAAGGCTCAAGGCAAAGGTATAAGTTGTAGGAGCCATTTTGTTTCGATGATCAAGACGCTTAGCGAGTGTGATCACTTTTAGGATCGATAACTGTACTATTAAGAGGGTTGAAACTCGTATCTAAATGCAGTTATCAAAGTGCCACTAGATGCTCTAACTCATTGCATATGCATGTAGGATCTAGTGGAGTGTTAACACCCTTGAAAACATTTGTGAAAATATGCAAACACACATGCACAAGGTGATACACTTGGTGGTTGACACATTTGAGCAAGGGTTAGGAACTTCACCGATGGAGTGTCCACCCGTAGAGTGCGGATAGTCTGATGGTGCCACCGGCGCTCTATATAGAAAAAAAGATAGAGGTCACTATAAGTGACCAGACGCTGGTCTCGATAGGACCGATGTGTCCGGTCAGTGGAAGCATGAAGATGCTGGCGTCGGTCTTCGATTGGATGCTGGGTCACTTAGTGACTAGATACTGATAGGGTGCGTCTGATCCTACTAACGTGGCAGCGCACAGAGGAGACACCAAGTGACCACACGCTGGATGAGTCCGGTCGGGCATGACCGGACACGTCTGGTCGAGATTTTTTGTGAATGGAAGCTTACTGGAAACGATCGAACGCTGAGGTCCTATGTCTGGTCACTTTCAAGTAGCACGTCCGATCACAACTTAAATGTACCGATGACCGTTGAGATCGGACGATCAATGTTTGTAGCAGGGGCCACGTGGCACACATCGTGCGACATTGAGCGGAGGTTGGTGATTGTCTCCAGCTTCGATCATGGTGATTGTGAGGGGTCTTGTGCCTTCCCTAGCGGAGCGCCGAAAGGTAATTCTAGGGATTGCTTGTGTCATTGAGTTACCTCACTTGTGGGTAGGGTCTTGTGGTGTCCAATTGTGTGGACAAGGTTCGTGCAACACCTCTTAGCCACTGAACCGCCAAGTGTTGGTCGACACAATAGGGACTAGCGTGCCGGCAAGCACTTGAACCTTGGGAGAAAAATTGGTTGTCTCTTGCCCTTTGGTATTCTCCCAGTGATTGATTTAGTATTCATCTTGTGATTGGTTTACTCCTCTACATAGCGGTATAATCATCCTACTCGCTCATTTATATTCTTGCAAACTAGTTGTAGAAAGCTCTTTAGTGTAATTAGAATTGAGAGCTTGCTTTGTTGTTTTAAGTTCATCTAGTGGAGCTCTTTAGTGTAGCAAGTGTGAGAGCCCTTAGTGAGTAGTGACATAGCAAATTGTGTGTCTAGAGATTATAGCAACTAGAATTGTTGGATAGGTGGCTTGCAACCCTTGTAGAGCTAGAGCAAGTTTATATTTCGCTATTTTTATACTAATCAAATTGCTCTAGTTGATTTGTAGATTTTTAAATAGGCTATTCACCCCCCCTCTAGCCATATTAGGACCTTTCTGTTGTGAACGATGCATAACTCATGGGCCTGCCCAAAAACCTAATGACAGGCCAGAAGGGCGATCCAGTCTAGCCAAGGTGGACCGGCGCTTGCCTTCGACTCTGACCCGCGTCTCTGACTAGAAGGCCTGGCCAAGGAGGACCGGCGCTCGCCTCTGACTCTGACCTACCTCTCTGACCAGAAGGCCTAGCCAAGAAGGGATGACGCTCGCCTCTGACTTCGGCCTACCTCTTTGACCAAAAGGCCTAGCAAAGGAGAGGACGATGCTCGCTTCTGACTCTAGCCTACCTCTTCGATCGGAAGGCCTAGCCAAAGAGGAACAACGCTCGCTTCTGGCTCCAGCCCACCTCTCCGACTGGAAGGCCTAGCAAAGGAGAGGACAACACTTGCTTCTGACTTCGACCTGCTTCTTCGACTAGGAATACATCGAAAACCTCTACTTATAGCTCTTCTCTGACTAGGAGACCGGAGCTGACTAGGGAATGACCGGCCAAGGATGCCCTCTCAGTGAAGACCTAGGAAACAGACAGAGCAAGTATGGTAGGGCGCTCTAGTCAACCACAATATCAAGGACCATACCCTGCACACCTATAGGATAGTACTGTCAGGCCATGTCAGAAGGATGCACCACAACCTTCCAAACATGTCAGAACATAAACAGTGTTGTGGGCGCTGACATTTATCCTACAGTATGGTAGGCGCCGACATTGGCCATACCAGAAGAACACAGTGGAACCGACCACATGCATCTAGCCATCAATAGTATTGTGGGTGCCAACAAACCCACAATACTGTATGGGAGGTGACCGAGAATGACTATGCTATCATTGATCCCAACAATCCCACCAACCAAGACAAGACCAACAAGCAATGCAATACAATGGCTCTCAACACCATATACAATGCTATTGATTCCAAGGTGTTTGAGCAAATCAAGGATTATGAAAGAGCTAATGAGGTGTGGAGGAGGTTGGAGGAAACATATGAGGGCACATCGGCGGTGAAGAGTGCCAAGTTGTACATTCTGAAGGATAAGTTGACAAGCTTCAAGATGAAGGATGATGAGAGCATTCCAGAGATGTTCCATCGGTTGCAAGTAATTGTCAATGACTTGAAGGCTTTGGGAGAGAAGATCAAGGATGATGATGTCTCTCATTGGTTCTTAATGTGCCTACCTCTAAGATTTGAGATGTTGAGATTGCTTATCATAAGAGGAGGATTGAAGGAGATTACCCCTAACCAAGTACTAGGTGATGTCATGACACAAGAGACATACCGTGTGGAAAGGGAGGGGGATGACAAGGATGACAAGAAGGAATAAGAAGAAGAGTATAGCATTCAAGGCTAGCTCATCATCATCCAAGAATAAGGGAAAGTCCAAGAAAGAATCAAGTGATGATGATGATCTTAGTGATATTGATGATGAAGCTATGTCACTCTTTGTACGCAAGATGGGAAAATTTATGAAGAAGAAGGGTTGTGGTGCAAGAAAGAGAAGAGATCACACCAAAAGCAAAGAATATGTGAGAAGATGCTACAATTGCAAGAGCCCTGATCACATTGTAGCGAATTGTCCCTACAATAGTGACAATGATGAGGATGAAAAGAAGAAGCACAAGAAGGACAAGAAAGAAAAGAAGGAGAAGGAGAAGAGAATGACCTTCCAAAAGAAGAAGAAAGGTGGAGGCTATGTGGTCACATGGGATAGTGATGGCTCTTCGGATAGTGATAGCTCTAGTGATGATGATAAGAAATCTATCAAGAAAGCACTAGCAAGCATCGCCATCAACAACAAGCCCTCCATCTTCGACACTCCATCGACATGCCTCATGGCAAAGCCTACCAAGGTAAAATATGATGTGAGTGATGATGATGAATGTGAAAGTGATGCTTGTAGGAGTGATAATGATGATGATGAGGAGGAGGAGTACACCAAGGAGGAGCTCTTGGATATGTGTGAGCAAGTGCACATTTGCGTTAAAATGAAGAGAAAGGAGTGCAAAGAATTATGCAAGAAAGTCAAATTTCTTGAGCAATCCTTTGATGAGCTCAATGTCACTCATGAGAGGCTAGGAAGCCCATGAGAAGCTTGGCAAAGCTCACTCTAAGCTTGAAAAGGCTCACTCCTCTCTCATCGAGCAAGTCAAAATAGAGGAAGCCAAGAAGGAGCAAGTGATTATGTCTTATGATGTGGGACTAACATGTGATCTTATTGATGAATCTTTTTATAAGCCCATTGTAGTTGCTCCCACTAACACTTCTTGTAGCACTACTACGTCTACCTCACCTTTGAGTGATGGTCTCACTTGTGATGCCTCACTAATGGTGGAAAATGAGACCCTCAAGAAGGAGGTGAATGAACACCTAGAGAAAAATTGCAAGATTAACAAGAACAAGCTACCTAATGTATCCTCAATTAAATTTGATTCTTGTTACATGCTCGTTAAGGGTGTCAATGGTGTGAAGGCTAAGTTCATTGGTACACCAATTGTGGGCCCAAGGAAGAAGGCTATTTGGGTACCAAAGACCTTGGTAACTAACCTTCAAGGACCCAAGCAAGTTTGGGTACCTAAAAAGAATTGATCTTCTTTTGTAGGTCAATTATAAAGCCAGAGGAAGGCATTGGGTGCTTGATAGTGGGTGCACACAACACATGACTGATGATCCAAGAATGTTCAATTCAATCAATGAAAACAAGAGCAATGGGATTGATAGTATCACATTTGGTGACAATGGCAAAGGCAAGGTCAAAGGGTTTGGTAAGATTGCAATATCCAATGACTTGAGTATCTCCAATTTGTTACTAGTAGAGAGCTTGAACTTCAATCTATTATCGGTAGCTCAATTGTGTGATCTTGGTTTCAAGTGCATATTTGGTGTGGATGATGTAGAGATCATAAGTGTAGATGGCTCTAACTTGATTTTCAAAGGATTTAGATATGGGAATCTATACTTGGTTGATTTCAATGCTAGAGAAGCTCAATTGACAACATGTTTGATCACTAAGTCTAGCATGGGTTGGTTATGGCATAGAAGACTTGGTCATGTTGGAATGAAACAATTGAACAAGTTGATCAAGCATGACTTAGTTAGAGGCTTAAAAGATGTCACATTTGAAAAGGATAAGCTATGTAGTGCATGTCAATCCGGAAAGCAAGTTGGTAACACACATCCTAAGAAGAGCATAATGAGCACATCTAAGGCATTTGAGTTGATACACATGGACTTGTTTGGACCAACCACATACACTAGCATTGGTGGAAACAAATATGGATTTGTGATTGTGGATGATTTCACTAGATACACGTGGGTGTTCTTTCTTGTTGACAAGAGTAATGTGTTTGCAACATTCAAATCATTTGTCAAGGGAATTTATAATGAGTTTGAAACAACTATCAAGAAAGTTAGAAGTGACAATGGTAGTGAATTCAAGAACACTAGAATTGATGAGTTGTGTGATGAATTTGGAATTAGACATCAATTCTTGGCCAAGTACACTCCACAATCAAATGACCTAGTTGAAAGAAAGAATAGAACTTTGATTGATATGACAAGATCAATGTTGAGTGAGTACAATGTGAGTCATTTATTTTGGGCCGAAGCAATCAACACGGCTTGCTATTATAGCAACCGACTCTATTGTCACCCCATGATGAAGAAGACACCTTATGAGCTATTGAATGGAAGAAAGCCCAACATAGCATACTTTCGGGTTTTTGGTTGTAAATGCTACATATTGAAGAAAGGCACTAGATTAAGCAAGTTTGAAAAGAAATGTGATGAAGGCTTCTTGCTTGGCTACTCCACTACTAGCAAGGCATATAGAGTTTGGAATTTGGCTAGTGGTACTCTTGAGGAGGTTCATGATGTGGAATTTGATGAAACAAATGGTTCCCAAGAGGAAGATGAGAATCTAGATGATGTAAGAGGCACTCAATTAGTCAATGCAATGAAGAACATAGACATTGGTAGGATGAAAATGGATCGGATACGGATAGATATCACTGATATTACATTTGTTTTCATATTTCTGTCCGGATTCGGATTCGAATACGGATAGTGTCAGCTATGTCGGATAGGATACGATTGGATATCGACATCATAAATATGCAATTTGAGTATTTGGATACGGATACGGTATCGGATGTTGGATATCTGGACTCAGATACAGACAGATCTTAACCCCTCTAAATGGATTCGGTTTTGAATACGGTCAGAAAATATCCGTACCATTTTCATCCCTAGACATTGGTGATATAAGGCCTAGAGAAGTGATTGATATTGAAGATGACAAGAATCAAATGCACTCTAACTCAAATGTACAAGCTAGTGGTTCTCATGATCAAGTTAAAGCAAGTACTAATGATGACAAAGTGCAAGATCAACAACAAGTGGCTAGTTCATCATCTCAACCAAGTGATCAATCAAATGCAAGCAATCAAGGGCAAGTTCTTCAACCAACCATTGTTGCAAGAGATCATCCATTGGACACTATCATTGGTGATATTTCAAGAGGTGTGCAAACTAGATCAAGATTGGCTTCATTTTGTGAGCATTTCTCATTTGTATCATCCATTGAACCTAAGAAGATAGATAAAGCTTTGAAGGATGTTGATTGGGTCAATGCTATGCATGAAGAGCTAAACAACTTCACAAGAAACCAAGTATGGGAGTTAGTTGAGAGACCTATGGATCATAATGTAATTGGAACCAAGTGGGTCTTTTGGAACAAGCAAGATCAAGATGGGATAGTAATAAGGAACAAAGCAAAATTAGTGGCTCAAGGTTACACTCAAGTTGAAGGTCTTGACTTTGGAGAAACATTTGCCCTGGTTGTAAGATTGGAAGCAATTAGGATCTTGTTAGCCTATGCTTGTGCCCACAACATCAAGTTGTACCAAATGGATGTGAAGAGTGCATTTTTCAATGGGTACATCAATGAGCTTGTGTATGTTGAGCAACCTCCTGGTTTTGAAGATAAAAAGAAACCCAACCATGTTTACAAGTTGAGAAAGGCTTTGTATGGATTAAAACAAGCACCTAGAGTATGGTATAAGAGATTGAGGGATTTCCTACTCTCTAAGGGATTTAAGATGGGAAAGGTTGACACCACTCTCTTCACCAAGAAGCTTGGAAATGACTTGTTTGTAATGCAAATCTATGTTGATGATATCATATTTGGGTCAACAAATCAAAATTTTTGTGAGGAGTTTGGCAAGATGATGGCAAGTGAGTTTGAGATGTCCATGATTAGAGAGCTTAGTTACTTCCTTGGTCTTCAAATCAAGCAAATGAAGTATGACACATTTGTGAGTCAAGGCAAGTATATCAAGGACATGCTCAAGAAGATTGAAATGGATGATGCTAAAGCCATTAGTACACCAATGGGGACAAGTGGAAGCTTGGATAGTGATGCTAGTGGCAACATGGTGGACCAAAAGATGTATCGGTCTATGATTGGAAGCCTACTCTATATGACCGCATCAAGGCCGGATGTGATGTTTAGTGTATGTATGTGTGCTAGATTTCAAGCCTCACCAAGAGAAAGTCATTTGAAGGCAACAAAGAGAATATTGAGGTACTTGAAGCATACACAAAATGTTAGATTGTGGTATCCCAAAGGAGCAAGATTTGAGTTGATTGGATATTTGGACTCCGATTATGCGGGATGCAAAGTTGAGAGAAAGAGCACATCGGGCACATATCAACTATTGGGAAGATCACTTGTGTCTTGGTCATCAAAGAAGCAAAATAGTGTGGCACTTTTAACCGCTGAAGCGGAGTACATTTTGGCCGGTAGTTGTTGTGTTCAATTACTATAGATGAAGGCTACTTTGGGTGACTTTGGAATCAAATTCAAGCAAGTGCCATTGCTATGTGACAATGAGAGTGACATAAAGCTCACCAACAACCCGGTTCAACATTCAAGAACAAAGCATATTGATGTCCACCAACATTTCATAAGAGATCACCAACAAAAAGGGGACATTTGCATTGAGAGTGTGGGCACCGAAGGTCAACTTGCCGATATCTTCACCAAGCCACTTGATGAAAAGAGGTTTTGCAAGCTAAGAAATGAATTGAACATACTTGACTTCTCAAATATATGTTGATGCACCCCCCATTATATGACATGCCTCTCCTTCGAGCAAAGCAAGGTAAAGTTGATTGACATGTCATCCATCCATTGCTAAGGACTTGTTTAGTGCATCTAGTCATTTCTATCATGTCCTAGGCTCATTCATGAAAATCAAATGAATTTGATGCTTGTATGGTACCACTATTGCTTGTATGTTTGAAATGATCTAGTGGTAGCATATGACATGTTTGTGGGCTTGTAAACCTAGTGTTTGATCTAGAAAATAAGCTATAAGTGTTTAACTCAACATGGTACAAGATAACCCTTATTTAGAGGTGTGAAGAAGCTTGTCCTTGGATCAAACCGAGTTAAATATCTTTTGCAAGTAATCTAGATTGAACCAAATTGAGAAAATTATCCTCTTTTCACATGGTTTCACCCAACCTATCTATATTTTGAGCTCACCTTTTGTGCTAATTGTTGACAAAGAGGGAGAGAAATTCACAAAGATAGTAAGATAGGAGGAGCAAACAAATGAAAACAAATGAAATGACTTTGTAAGGAGAAATTCACAAAGATAGTAAGATAGGAGGACCAAACAAATGAAAAAAAATGAAATGACATTGTAAGGGGATCAATAAAAAATGCACACAAGTAGGGGGAGCAAGCTCATAAACTTGTATGTTGTATTTGAATGTGCATTTCATATATTTGCTTGCATGGCACAAGTTTTTAAATTTCAATATCCATGCTTGTGTGGTGTATGCTAGTTATATGCTTGAATGGTAAAATGAAAAACTAGCATGCATAGGCTAAAGTAACTAGACTTATGTTCATCGTATGGAAACTAGACCCTTGCTTGTAATGTTGATCTCATGGGGTATTCTAGTTTTTGTGTATGTCTAGTTACTAATGGTGCTAAGGATGGTATATTAGTGCACTCCGATTGGTATCACGCTTCAAAGATCCATCTCTTATACCTTAGCATCATTTGGTAGACATTGTCTCCTATATTTCCTATCTAAGCATATGTGCAAGCTATCATCCAAACTCTTAGCACATATATAGGGGGAGCAATTGCTACCATTTGGGGTTCATGAAACTTGTCCATATCCTTTTACACATGGTAAATATGCTTGGGCAAGCAACATGGATTCAATTGAATTTCAATTCATATCTTTGTGAAAGGGTTATCATCAATTACCAAAAAGGGAGAGATTGAAAGCTCTAGTTTGGTTTTGGTGAATTGATGAAACCCTAAGTGCTAACCTAGTTTATCAAGTGATCATGAGATAGGTAGCACATTACAAGTGGTGAAGCAAATGAAGATCATGACATGATGATGGTGATTCCATGGTGATGATCAAGTGCTTGGACTAGAAAAGAAGAAAGAGAAAAACAAAAGGCTCAAGGCAAAGGTATAAGTTGTAGGAGCCATTTTGTTTCAGTGATCAAGACTGATGAGTACAGGCCCGATCTTCCGAGAGGTAGCCGGTAAGTTCGATTTGTGGAGATCTCGACGTTGGCGATCCGCCTTCAAATCAGACATGATTCGAACCCTGCAACCGTTACACCACTACTCCGTTGGTTATCAACCAAGCACAACTTGATTGACCTCGCCAAGAAGGCTTTTCCTACAAGCGAATCGAAGAGCACAAGCAAGAAGGTAAAACATGCAATCTGAAATTGCAAATATGAATGACGCAAATATCAATAAAGGATTCAAGAACTTGGTTCCAAAGGACTAATCGACACAGTGGAGGAGATCAAGAACGGGGGCCCTGGATCACTGTAAAAGGATTTGTCACCACAGTTACAATGAACGATTCAGTTTCTCGATGGAAAACTAAACTCTAAACAAAACCCAATTGTGTAGCAGCGGCGGCGGCTGTGTTTATAGTCTAAGACTCAACCTAGGGTTGGGGACGGCCAGGGGTTGGGCGCCCACAACTTGGGCTTAAGGCCCGACACGATACATGGCCAAGTTGGCCCAAATAGGTGATGCAACACCTTGCCGTGGTCACATAGAATGATCAATGGACCTTCTGGAGCTGGGACCAGATCCAAAACGATGGCCTCGTCGTCCCCTTTCCAACGCATCCAAGAACAGCCTGTTTCGATGTCGTATGAGGAAGTTATAACCGAAACAGTGACGACGTGTCTGCTAAATCCGAGGGCGACGTGGCAGCTGAGTTGGGAACGAATTGGAACTTGGGGAAGACCATGGCGTTGATATGTCCAGCGTGGCAATGTCCTCATCATCCTCCCCTTCTCGAATTGGAGTCGTCCTTGACTCCATCTTGGCGATGTCCTCATCATCCCCTCCGTGTAGAATTGGAGTCGTCCTCGACTCCATCCCATCATCAGCGAACTCCTGCAAAAGGTTAGTGACAGCAGGCAATGCACCAGACATAAAAGGTTGACAAAACATAGTATAACATGGTGCATCAGGATTATCACATAACTCAGCAGTAGCAGGAGTTGTAGCAAGAAAAGCACCTCCTTTTAACTTAATCCTATTATTTTTAGCAATGTCTGTTGGAGGTTTATTTTTTATCTCATTAGCATGTTTAATAATATCCGTAAGAGACAAAGGCAGCAATGTAATTTTCTTGTCCTTATGTATGATAGTGTATGTATTAGTTCTACCATGGTGTAAAGCATCATTATCAAATTCCCATGGGCGACCTAACAAAATAGAACAAGCTTGCATAGGGACAACATCAAAATCAGCAGTATCATGATAAGAGCCTGTGAAAAAGCTAATGCGTGCTGATTTAGTTACCTTAGTCTTACCACTATTATTGAACCATTGAAGTTTATATGAATACGAATGTTGTCGTGTGGTCAAGCCAAACTTGTCAACCAAATCTGAACTCACCAAGTTGTTGCAACTCCCGCTATCAATGATAGTGAGAACACGACAACCCTGCACAATGAGATACATGTGGAACAAATTGTGGCGTTGGATCTTCATCTCTTCTTCATGACCCACACGTGTACTCAACACATGCTGCACAAGAAGGCTAGGGTAGTCCACGGCAGCAGCCACGGAGTCAATGGTGATGGCCTCCTTGTCTTGATCGCCCTCGATGGGATCTGCATCAATGTTAGCAGCAAGGGCTAAATCATCTTCAACATCACTAGCACTTACATATCCATCCTCGGTAGCAATGAAAGCGCGACGACTGGGGCATTCCTTCATGACATGTCCCATGCCTTTGCATCGGTGGCAAATGATTTTAGAGCTAGACGAGGAGGAGCTAGTAGAAGCACCCGGAGTGCCACCTTTCTTCAGCTGTGGAAACTGCACATTAGACAATTTACTTACCTTGGAAGAAAATGGAGGTGTAGATGGCTGTGGTGCAACAGGAAGCTTGGGCGTCTCTGGCTCGGAACGCTGCTAAAAATTCCTCCCATTGTTAGACCTGAAAGGCTGGTGTTGTTTGCGTCCCTGTACTTCTCGTTCGGCCTTAATAGCAAGATGATACAATTGGGAAAAATTGTGCCATTCTTTGTAATCAAGTATGTTCTGTATATCATGGTTTAAACCACCAAAAAATCTAGCACTAGCATCATCATCATCTTCATTTATACCACAACGTGCTAAACCAATAAGCAATTCTTGATAGTATGCTTCTACTCCTTTATCACCTTGTTTTAAAGTTTGTAGTTTCAAACGTAAATCACGTTGGTAATAAGGAGGAACAAAACGAGATTTCATACGTTGCTTTAAAACATTCCAAGTTTGAGGCACAGCAGCAGCATTATTGGCATTGCAAAGATCACTCTACCAGAACAAAGCAAAATTAGTAAACTCACTAGTAGCAAGTCTAACTCTATGCTCAGCAGGAACATTATGAGAATCAAATTTTTGTTGAACAGCAAGCTCCCAATCTAAATATGCCTCTAGATCAACATTACCAGCAAAAGGTGGTAGACTAAATTTAATTTTAGCAAAAGGATCATTATTACCATGATTATTACCTACCATACTGCGATGATTGAAGTTGAGGCGGCGACGGGCACCACCGTCAGCATACGCATCTTCATCATCAAAAGCATCCGCATCTTCATCATCAGCACGATAAGGTGGAGGGCGTTGCTCAAGCTGTTCAATGCGGGTGACCAGATTATTCACGTTGCGCATCAGCTCGGTCATAAGATTGCGTTGTTCAGTCATGAACGTTGCAAGCTCGCCCTTGGACACGCACTCATTGAAGTCCGTTGGAGTTCCTACCATGGTTAGAAGATAGAAAAAGACAACACCAAAGTATTATCCCTATCAACTAAAAGGAAACAAGTGGTGGTGATGGTGGTGAAAGTGGAATGCAAAATCACAAGCGGCTTACCACCGTCTTGCCTGTATTCTTACCAACGTCAAACAGGAGCAAAACCAAAGTGGCGAAGCAATCTATTGTTGAGCGTGGGTAACAGTTGCAAGATGAACCTGTGCTGACAGAAGAATATGTGGAGCTATGGGTAGGCACACAATATGACAGCAAGGATTAGCAATTAACGAGTGCAGAGTAGCGATTGTTCAATCTGGATCCAAAGTACAAATCACAGGTGCTGGCTAAGACGTGTCGAGACGTAGCGCAACAAGGTGAAAACAAAGGACGATCGAAAGAACTCACAGAACAAGCAAATAACCCGGATTTCTCCGTTTTCCTGATTTTTTGCCGGATTTTCCAAAAGGCACTAGTAGAAAACAAAAAAAAAATTTACTATTTTTTTATACTTTTCTCTGAACAAGGATCACAAAAGATGCAACCACAAAAATTGGCACCTACAACTGAGGTGGGATGTGGTCTACAGAAATTCAGCACGTTCTCTGAAAAGCGTGCAAAAACTTTGACAAATTTTTTTCTATATTTCCCGAATTTTTTTGGCAATTTTGATGAAACCAAACAGGGCAAAGCTGAGTTTGGGTTGGGTCCAAATGGGGTCAAGAAGCTGCACAAAAAATTTCAGATTTTTCTGATAAACGAGCAAAAAGTTATGCCTGTTTTACCGAAGGTATCTCAAGGTATGTTTTCCGGGAGGCACAACACGGCGGCGGCAGTTAGGGCAAAGCGTCCCTAAACTCTAACACCGATCACAGCAGTAGGTATTCGCCTGATGATGTAAGGATGGCTGCGATGCAGGCAAAATAAGAGCGGCTGGCAACCTATCTAGGGTTTGCGCGGTGGCGAGAAGTTACACAAGGCGGCTAGCGGGGCAAGTCGAGTAATGTGGTGGCTTCGACTTGTTGTTTGGAAACGGTGGATGGGATAGCGGCGGAAAACAAAATCACAGCAACAGGCGATTGAACTATGACCACGAACACAATCCTAAACTAGCAACAAGACTCGACCACGGACACAAACTCAACAACACGAATCTGAAATGAAATTGCAAAGGCACAAAGGGCGATAGGACAGCGGAAATTGAAATATTTTTGGGCTTTTTGTGGACTCTAGGTAATGAACAAATATGAATCTAAGGCAAACGAGATTATACCTCGCGGTAAACCTGAAATAGCTCTGATACCAATAGATGAGTACAGGCCCGATCTTCCGAGAGGTAGCCGGTAAGTTCGATTTGTGGAGATCTCGACGTTGGCGATCCGGCTTCAAATCAGACACGATTCGAACCCTGCAACCATTACACCACTGCTCCATTGGTTATCAACCAAGCACAACTTGATTGACCTCGCCAAGAAGGCTTTTCCTGCAAGCGAATCGAAGAGCACAAGCAAGAAGGTAAAACACGTAATCTGAAATTGCAAATATGAATGACACGAATATCAATAAAGGATTCAAGAACTCGGTTCCAAAGGACTAATCGACACAGTGGAGGAGATCAAGAACGGGGGCCCTAGATCACTGTAAAAGGATTTGTCACCATAGTTACAATGAACGATTCAGTTTCTCGATGGAAAACTAAACTCTAAACAAAACCCAATTGTGTAGCAGCGGCGGTGGCTGTGTTTATAGTCTAAGACTCGACCTAGGGTTGGGGACGGCCAGGAGTTGGGTGCCCACAACTTGGGCTTAAGGCCCGACACGATACATGGCCAAGTTGGCCCAAATAGGTGATGCAACACCTTGCCGTGGTCACACAGAATGATCCACGGACCTTCTGGAGCTGGGACCAGATCCAAAACGACGGCATCGTCGTCCCCTTTCCAACGCATCCAAGAACGGCCCGTTTCGATGTCATATGAGGAAGTTATGACCGAAACAGTGACGACGTGTCTGCTGAATCCGAGGGCGACGTGGCAGCTGAGTTGGGAACGAATTGGAACTTGGGGAAGACCATGGCGTCGATGTGTCTAGCGTGGCGATGTCCTCATCAAAGACACTTAGCGAGTGTGATCACATTTAGGATCGATAGCCATACTATTAAGAGGGGTGAAACTCGTATCTAAATGCAGTTATCAAAGTGCCACTAGATTCTCTAACTCATTGCATATGCATTTAAGATCTAGTGGAGTGCTAACACCCTTGAAAACATTTTGTGAAAATATGCTAACACACGTGCACAAGGTGATACACTTGGTGGTTGGCACATTTGAGCAAGGGTTAGGAACTTCACCGATAGAGTGTCCACCCATAGAGTGCGGATAGTCTGACGGTGCCACCGGCGCTCTATACAGAAAAGACAGAGGTCACTGTAAGTGACCGGATGCTGGTCTCGGTAGGACCGGCGCATTCGGTTAGTGGAAGCATGAAGACGCTAGCGTCGGTCTTCGACTGGACATTGGGTCACTTAGTGACTGGATGCTGATAGGGTGTGTCTAGTCTTGCTAATGTGGCAGCGCACAGAGGAGACGCCGAGTGACCGGACGCTGGGTGAGTCCAGTCAGCATGACCGGACGCGTCCGGTCGTGATTTTTCTTGAATGGAAGCTTACTAGAAATGACCGAATGCTGAGGTCCTGTGTCCGGTCACTTTCAAGCAGTGTGTCTGGTCACAACTTAAATGTACTGATGACCATTGAGATTGGGCGATCAGCATTTGTAGCAGGTGCCATGTGGCACACATCGTGCGACTCGACGCTAGGGTCCAGCGTCCGGTCAATCTGACAGACGCGTCTAGTCACCCTGTTTTCACTATAGTGAGGAGCTAAACGGCTCTATTCATGGGGGGCTCTCTATTTAAGCCCCATGGCCATCTCAAGCTTACTCTCTTGGCCATTTGTATTGACATAGCAACCTTGTGAGCTTAGCCAAAGCCCTCCCACTCATCTCCATCATTGATTCATCATCTTTGTGAGATTGGGAGAGAATCCAAGTGCATTGCTTGAGTGATTGCATCTAGTGGCACTTGGTATTCATGTTTCGCTGTGAGATTCACTTGTTACTCTTGGTGGTTGCTGCCACCTAGATGGCTTGGAGTAGCGAGGATCATTGAGCGGAGGTTGGTGATTGTCTCTGGCTCCGATTGTGGTGATTGTGAGGGGTCTTGTGCCTTCCCCAGTGGAGCATCAAAAGGTAACTCTAGTGGATTGCTCATGTCATTGAGTTACCTCACTTGTGGGTAGGTTCTTGCGATATCCAATTATGTGGACGAGGTTCATGCAACACCTCTTAGCAGCCGAACCACTAAGTGTTGGTCGACACAACAGGGACTAGCGTGCCGGCAAGCACGTGAACCTCAAGAGAAAAATTGGTTGTCTCTTGCCCTTTGGTATTCTTCTGGTGATTGATTTAGTATTCATCTTGTGATTGGTTCACTCCTCTATACAGTGGTATAATCATCGTACTCACTCATTTATATTCTTGCAAACTAGTTGTAGCAAGCTCTTTAGTGTAATTAGAATTGAGAGCTTGCTTTGTTGTTTTAAGTTCATCTAGTGGAGCTTTTTAGTGTAGCAAGTGTGAGAGCCCTTAGTGAGTAGTGACATAGCAAATTGTGTGTCTAGAGATTATAGCAACTAGAATTGTTGGATAGGTGACTTGCAACCCTTGTAGAGCTAGAGCAAGTTTGTATTTTGCTATTTGTTATACTAACAAATTGCTCTAGTTGATTCGTAGATTTTTAAATAGGCTATTCACCCCCTCTAGCCATATTAGGACCTTTCAGTTGTGAACGACGTGTAACTCCTGGGCTGGCCCAAAAACCTAACGATAGGCCAGAAGGGCGATCTAGTCTAGCCAAGGTGGACCGGCGCTTGCCTCCGACTCTAACCCGCCTCTCTGACTAGAAGGCCTGGCCAAGGAGGACCAGCGCTCGCCTCCGACGCCGACCCGCCTCTCCGACCAGAAGGCCTGGCCGAGAAGGGATGACGCTTGCCTCTGACTTTGGCCCACCTCTCTGATTGGAAGGCCTGGCGAAGAAGAGGACGATGCTCGCTTCTGACTCTAGCTCGCCTCTTCGACCAGAAGGCCTGGCCAAAGAGGAACAGTGCTTGCTTCTGACTCCAGCCCACCTCTCTGACTAGAAGGCCTAACAAAGTTGTGGACAACGCTCGCTTCCGACTCCAACCTGCTTCCCTGATCGGGAATACACCAAACCTCTGCTTATAGCTCTTCTTCGACTAGGAGACCGAAGCTGACTGGGGAATGGCCAGCCGGGGATGCCCTCTCGGTGAGGACCTAGGAAACAGACAGAGCAAGTAAGGTAGGGCGCTCTAGTAAACCGCAATATCAAGGACCATACCCTACACATCTATAGGACAGTACTGTCAGGCCATGTCAAAAGGATGCACCACAACCTTCTAGACATGTCAAAACATGAACAGTGTTGTGGGCGCTGACATTTATCCTATAGTATGGTAGGCGCCAACATTGGCCATACCAAAAGAACGCAGTGGAACCGACCACATGCATCCAACCATCAACAGTATTATGGGCGCCGACAAACCACCTTATACCCGACGACATGGATAACAAGACTAGGTAGCACACACACACTCTTTCTCTCATACTCTCTCTTGTAAAGTCATCCCCTTCATCTATAAAAGGGGATGTGCTCTCTCCAAAAGAAAGCTGATCGATTCGGACAATTCGAACAACCAACAACGAACAACAGATGGATCATTCCGATACCCTGCTAGCTTTGGACACTCCAAAGCCAAATAGAGCATATGTTCAAACACTTAGTGCATGTCAGAGCTCACATCACTCTTGGCCCTTTGGTCCGAAGTCCAACCAGACCTCTGATACCCCCATCTTACTCCCACTCGTTTGTAACCCACAACAAACTTCAAGCACTTGGGCTCAGGAATAAAGTCACCGAACAACTCAAACTAGACATAGGGCACGTTGCCTGAACTAGTATGAACCCTATGTCATTGAGTGTTAGGCCACATCCGATCACAATATATGGCAAAACTACAAATATTTACGTGTTGGTCACTTTTCGAATCGATAGATATATAGGTGAGCTAGGTGTCCGTTGGATTTCCCTACGATTGCACCTAGCGAGAGTAGGAGTTAAGACAAGGCCATGTCTCCCATGATCTTAGTGGAGCACACTTCTCCCAAAAACGGCGTTGGAAGTTGGACGGAGAAAATTGACTGCACCACGTGGCTCGTCTGAAGGGTCTCGTCCACCCGGTCGCCCACCACCATAGTAGAATAAAAATAGGAATGTGAATACCACAACGACATGAGCCTACATTTCATTTAAAAAGTAAATCTTTATTCATAAGTCTAGTAGGTTACGTACATTTGAAAGGTGTATAATAACAAAGATGTGTATCGAAGACTACTGGGTGTACAATAACAAAGACCTATTGAGTACATAAAACAACCTATACTCGACTGCGACATCACAAAACTTCCACTAACATCACCCAAGAAGGGGCATGGAGTGGAGTTTGAAACGATAGAGTTGTAGTCGTAGGCTACTCCGATGAAGAGAGCAGACGCGACACCCACCTCACAAAGCTTTGACTTGCATCCCTTGTGTAGGCAAGGGTTGTAGCGGAAAGCATGAGGAGACCTGCCTACGTGTTCGACACCTCCACGAAAACAGAAGAGAGGATCACCCCCAAACATACCAAAGGTGTCCATCCTCCCTATATCTTCACAAAACTTCCACTAGCACCAAGGCCAAACAAGCAGCCATGCATTGCTACACCCCAAATGTAGAAGAAAGCCATTCTTCAAGGACTTATCCCATTGCCAGTGCTACCGCTGGACAAGTTGAAGATCAAGCACCATCATTTCACTAAAACTAAAGGCAGATCTTGGAGGAAGAAGGTGTGTGGAATGAGCATAATTGATGGCAAACTACCTTACCTTGGCTTAAATAGTCCCACCACAAGACACGCACGGGGAAGGAAACAGTCAAGGTCCGTGACATCCATGGCCACCCACGCGATTCATGGGTGATAGAGCGCTGAACACGATGCAATTCAGATTCCCTAGCACATTTGATTTCCTACCACATTTCATCCTCATCTAAAACTAGACTTAATAACGACATGGACTCAAGCGTAAGATATGACACGAGCGGGGAAGGCAACAGTTAAGGTGACATCCACGACCACCCATGCGAGTCACACGAGCTATGGAGCAGGGCAGACAGCGTGGACCATTTGATTCCCTGCCACATTTGAGGCACATATATAACGCGGGTGCATTGTAGTGCTTTTGTGGGTGTCATTTTTGTGTAGTATTTTGGAGTGCCCTCATCAGCATTCCCCATGTACCCATAACATTAGAAATCAATATAAGTATTGTACTACTACATTGATTCTTCCTTCTTCATTGTCATGCAGGCCTTCCTCCTGCTAGAGTAGGATGATGTCACACTAACGCTGAATCATAGTATGAAACGGCGACGGGAGCTGTAACACCACCATAACGTATTGTTCGCGCTAGAGAAATAAACCAATTTGGAAACACAATAAATTAAGAAGGCACACTAGTTTAGCTGCAATAATGACAACATCCATCCTAGACAAAATTAACATGGTCATAGACAATCAAACAACATTAGTATATTTGAACATGTTGTGACACAGAGATACATCAAATGGAGCTTTATTCACTACTCCGCTAATGACTCTAAGAAAAATAACATGGAAACTAAAAGGATCAAGATGCCCAAGAGGGGTGGTGAATTGGGCTAATTCTAATTTTTTTTGCAATAATCAAATCCTACGGATAGCCTAATTAACCCCTTGTGCCTAGAAAAGTGTTTCTATCAAATCAACGCACAAAAGACTTGCAACCTATGTTCCAAACTTACTCTAGCATAGCAATTCTATGAATGTAAAGACAAGTATTGAATTGCTCAAAGTAAATACTTAAAGTAAATGCTCAAAGTAAATGGAGAGAGGAACACGGCGATGTTTTGCTGAGGTATCAGAGAGTCACCACTCTCCACTAGTCCTTGTTGGAGCACCCGCGCAAGGGTGTAGCTCCCCCTTGATCCACGTAAGGATCAAGTGCTCTCTACGGGTTGATTCTTTGACACTCTGTCGCAGCAAATCACCCAAAACCGCTCACAACTTGAGTTGGGTCACCCACAAGCTCCGCCGGGTGATCACCAAGCTCCCAATCACCACCAAGCCGTCTAGGTGATGGTGATCACCAAGAGTAACAAGCACAAACTCTTACTTGACCACGTGAAGCCTAATGAGAAGATGGATGCACACTTGTCTACTCTTGATTCACTAATGAGGTTTCACTCTTGGATTCTCGAATCACAAACACCTCACTAGGACCTTGCTCTTCTTGGCACTCACAAACGTGTTTCTCAGCTGTTGGAATGAGCAAAAGTGACTCCACTCACGAGTGGAGCTTCTATTTATAAGGCAGCCTAAAAAACGAACCGTTATGAGCTTCTGCAGGGTGACCGGACGCTCCGATCATTTTGACCGGACGCTCTGGTCAGTTCAACCCGCGCAACAGTTTTCACGTGATGACCGGACGCTGTCAGGGTCCGGTCAGTACTGATCGGACGCGTCCGGTCGCTCTTGGATGCTTACTGTAAATGACCGGACGCTAGATACTCAGGGTCCGGTCACCACTGACCGGACGCGTCCGGTCACTCTTTCTCAAGTCTGGACCCTTACTGGAGTCGACCGGACGCTAGCCCTTAGCGTCCGGTCACATTGACCTTCTAGCGTCTAGTCACATCAGACTTGTTCTCCTCGGTCAAATGAACTGACCGGACCCTGCGGCCAGCGTCTGGTTGCACCGAAGCCAGTGTCCGGTTTCACTTCCAACTTTCGAACATATGTGAATGAAGTTTGCTCCAAAGGATCTTAGGCATTAATAGGAGATACCTAGAGCTAGTTTTAACAAGTGTGCACCACACCTAACTCACTAGACTCAACTAGGTCAAGCTACCCGTTCATACCCCCCTTCATAGTACGGCCAAAGGAAAAACAAAGTCCTAAACTACTCTAAGTGTCTCTCCAACTTCAATTGACACTTAGAACTAGTTATCCTTAACCTTGTCGTCCATCCTTTGAAAACCGAAATGATTTCCATTGTAGGGGCATGACAAACTAGATTGCCCAATCGATCTCCATTACCATGACCTAACTTAATTGCCTCTGCAAAACACATGTTAGTCACAGTAATCTTGTATTGTCATTAATCACCGAAATCCAACTAGGGGCCTAGATGCTTTCAATCTCCCCATTTTTGGTGATTGATGACAATACCACCTCGAGTATGTTATGGAGTGAGGTTTTTGAAGGGCTTGGTTCATATAAGCTTTTGTCGGTAAGAACAACAGTGTTAGGCAAGCTTATATGACCCAAGCCAACACAATGTACTCAAAGAATATGAATTAAGCATGAGTACGAGTAACAAAGCTCATTTGCTTCGAAGGATAAACGCAGAAGCAAAAGCAAATGAGCATCACAAATGATATGACATATAGATAATGCAAAGTAGAAATCACACATGTCAAATATCACAATCACGTAGATAGCACTATCACATATATATAAAAGTATGCATGAAAGTAAACACACGAATGCATAAGTAATAGTGTATCACACAAATTAAACTCCAAATGTATATAATAAGCTAATACTATATAACTAGCTCCCCCTAAATGTAGCTCCCCCTGAGACTACATACTCGAACTCCCTCTCCCCCTTTGGCGTCAAACACCAAAACCTAGGGGTCGGTCGGCGGGGCTGCAGCGGACGAGCCAGGCGCTGAAGAATGTGGGGCAAGCTAGAACTAGGCACCATCATCATCTGACCCTGAGCTCTGAACTAACTAACCCTCTATGGCAGGAAGTGTTGCTGAAGCGGTCTGGGTCTGAGCTAGGGCTGGTGCTGCCTGTGAAGCTGCAAGTATGTCTGTCGTAGGATCGGACGAGGCGACAGATGAGGGGAGCCTCTGAGTAGTCACTGTGACTGGAGCTGCTATAGATGGATCGGCGGTATGCATATGAGGCAGAGTAGGCATGCCAGTCAACTCGCTGAAGGATGCTCCAAGACTCCTGGAGACTAACATCTCAGGCATGAATAGCGAGGAAGACTACTCTGGTGTGAAGCCCATCTGAAATGGAGTGAACTGCGGGGCTACCATGAGTGAGGCTAACCACTGGGACACCTGTACAAGAGGTGAAGCAAACTAAGCTGGAGGCTATCCCTGACTCTGGAGCCCACTGGGTCGTACTGCTGGAGTCATCGAAGTGGTAGGAGGCTGTGCAAGCTGGGGCAAAGGCTGTGGCAGTGGGACCCCAATGGCTATCACTACATGCTGCATGAATCCCATGTGCTGCTGCTGCATAAGTAACTACTGGTGCTGAAGGACCTGCTGCTGCTGCTGGAACTCGTCCTAACGAGCCTGAAACTATGCGAAGTTGGCAGCTGTCTCCTGTGCCTGTCGTGTCTGATCCTGCTGCATCCGCTCAAGAATAGCAATGAGAGCGGGGTCTGTCTGTAGAGTAGGTGGAGCAGAACTAGAGCTACCGGCCTCTACATCGTGTCTACGTGGCAGCATCTGAGGTATAGGCTGGTATTCGTCGTCAGAGCTATCACTGTACTCGCTCACCTCCTGCTGTGCCTCTAGCTCCTCCTCCTCAGTGGCTGCAATCCCTCTAATGATCTCATCCTACTGAGCTATGGACTCTAGCACGTCGGGACAACGGCTAGGCTGTCTGGGTGCCTAAGGAGTGGTGTGTCTGATCCTTTGTGATAGGTTGTAAGCTGGGAACTCTATGGTGGTACCTGTATACTCATCCATCATGCCAGGGGGCTTATCAAGCACTACTCTACGGATGAGGAACATGATCCAGTGAGCATAGGGAAGCTGCCTGCGACCCTTGAATCACTCAGCTATAGTATCCTCCATCTCTGAAAGCAGGAGATCCTAGATATCAAATACTATCTATTGCATGATGGCATTGAGAAGCCAGAGCTATAAGCGAGTCAGGCCCTCCCTGTATCCCAACCTGGGAAGCAGTGTCCTCCTGATGATGGCCTCTAGCACTCTCACTGTAGGAGTCTGGTCACTGGGGTTCCTGCTCGGCCCCTCACCAAAGGGCTCCTTGAAGCAATGGCGCACTAAATCTGTAGGGGGCACCAGCCCTCCATGAGGACGCCTGGGAGGTCCCTGCTATCCATAACAAACCTCATGCATCTTGATAGGCTGCTCCTGTAGCCTCAGTATCTCTCTGGCCCTGCCACTCGTCACTCTGTAGTCTTTGCCTCTGAAAGCAAAGTGAATAAACCTGTGATGTGGATCGATGAAGAGTGAAGCATAAAACTGATGAACCCAAGATGGTACATATATCCCCGTCCATCCAATCAAATCTATCAGTCCTGGCAAATATGATAAGTATGGCCAAATGCTCTCTCCAGCTGCTGCCACAATAGACTCTATCTGACAAACTCTCTGAGATCTGAACACTGCCTCACTGTTGAGATAAGCATTATAGAAATCCTCCTGTAGTGGCGTGTAGAAACCCTCAGCTGCTCTCTCTTCCCTCCTCGGAGGAAACCAAACCTCAAACTCAACAAAACGCAGCTGCTGAACCTACCTGGCGGTAGCAGCCCTCAAGTCGAGGTGTACCACTAGAGGTGGACCATGTGGTCTAGGTGGAGGACATGATCCCCTCCACTATGTCGGTGGCCTCGGCGAGACTGGTACATGGGTCCATCTAGAGCGGTGAAGCTAGGGTGCCGGCTCTGTCTCCTTGGCCTACTGAGTCTGCTGGGCCTGCTCGCCCTCCTGAGTCTGCTGAACTGGCTCAAGCTCTGCTGGTGGGGGCTGCTACTGTGCTGACGGACCCTCCTCAATGGCAACCCGTCATCCTGCAAATGTGGTAGTCCTAGCTAGACTACCATGACGATGCTCAACCTCCTCAATCACAGCTCTGACTGCTGGTGAAATCGGTTGATCTGCAATGACAACTCCACTGTGGGCACCACCTCTCTCGGCATGCTCTGCGGCCTTTGCAACAGCTGCTGCTCTCGTTGTCTCTACATCGGGGTACTTCTGCTTCTTGGATGTCACCTGCTTGGTTGACTTGCCCTTAGATCCGGCTGGCTGGCTAGGCGAGGGCCTCCGATCATCATCACCTGGGCTACCACCAACATTCTTGGTGCGAGCCATCTGAACTGACAAGATGGTGAACTGCCGTTGATGAAGATCAACTGTCAAACTGCTGCTTTCGAGGCTTGGCCTCGATCCTTACTCACGAGCTTGGCTCCAAGTTGACTGCCAACTGCCACAAGAACCACAATGGAACCAACTCGCTGCATGATAGAATAGATGGATATACAAATAAATACCATATGTCTAATAGATGCGAAACCCTAATAGAGAAAGCAATGTAGATGCAAACTTGAATCGAATGGCTTTCTACCTAATGATCAACGATCCGAGAAAAGATAAGATGTCACACGGGGGATCCTCGGAACCGAGCTAGGGTTAGGGTAATCGAAACACTACGAGGAATTGGCTATGGATTAGTGACAATGATGAAGTTCGGGTTGCAGCGCAAAAGATGAGTAGCCTGATGAATCGGAAAAGAAAGGCTTACCAAGGGTTAGGGCTAGATGACTCCGGCAGGGGGCAGAGCAGGGGCGCGAACAGGGCAACTCCGGCGAGCTATGGTGGAGCTAGCTGGACGGCGGCATGGGCTGTGCTGGCATGGTGGCGCGCAGGAAGGCTTAGACGCAGTGGCGTGGTGAGGCTGGAGCACGGCAGCACATGGCTAGCGAGCAGTGGAGGCGTAGGAGGCGGCAGCGCTGGCTAGGGCAAAGGCGGCAAGACTTGGCAGCGGCTCAGGCTAGGGCATGGCGGGATGTAGAAAAAGGATGCGGTGGTACGGTTAAATAATCCCCCAAAACACAACAGAAAAGGAAACGGAGAAGGGAGTCCTGAAACCACGCGAGATCCACTGACCGGACGCGTCTGGTGGTCCATGACCGGACGCAGGCAGGGTCCAGTCAGTACAACTTGGTCATCCTTCGATCGACCGGACGTTGAACCCTTCCTGACCGGACGCACAGATGCAGCGTCCGGTCACACCTTCACCAGCAGTTCACCTCCTGTGAACTGACCGGATGCTGGATAGCAGCGTCCGGTGCAGTGTCCGGTGCACCTTTTCCAGCAAATCTTCAAACATCCTTCTCGCTGCCTGTTCCCAATCAAGTCCCAACTTGAATAAGATCCAAATAAACACCAATTGGGACTGATGTGAGTGACCTCTCTCAAACCCTCATATTTTTCAAAGTATTTTGCCTTAGGCTATAATTCTTTTTAAGAAAATAGGCAACAAGAGGGCAAATGGAACAAAACGACAAAACAACATTCATGCATATGCAATACTTGTAAGTAAATCTAGTTGCTTGTCAAGTTTGATCCAAGGTTAAGCTTCTTCACACGCTTTTGGGCGGTTATCTTAACCATGTTAGACAAGCCCTATATGCATTGCCACAAATTAAACATGTTGTATATTACAATGAATGCAAGGGACAACACAAGCTCAATTTTTAGTGAAGTTACTAAAATCAAGTACATTGAGCTCATTCCGCAATCTACAAAATGTAGCCTCATCTAGCGGTTTAGTGAAGATATCCGCTAATTGATCTTCGGATCTTACACCTTCTAGTGATATATCATTTTTAGCCACATGATCTCTTAGAAAGTGATGGCGGATATCTATATGCTTGGTGCGAGAGTGTTGAACCAGATTATTTGCAAGTTTTACCGCACTTTCATTGTCGCACAAAAGAGGTACTTTCTCTAGAACTACTCCATAGTCTAGCAAAGTTTGTTTCATGTATAATATTTGTGCACAACAAGCACCTGCGGCAATGTATTCCGCTTCGGTGGTGGACAAAGCCACACTATTTTGTTTCTTGGAGGACCAAGACACAAGTGATCTACCAAGCAAATGACACCCTCCGGATGTGCTCTTTCTATCAACTTTGCATCCGGCGTAATCCGAATCGGAATAGCCAATTAATTCAAATCAAGCTCCTTTAGGATACCAAAGAACAATGCTTGGTGTGTGCTTAAGATACCTAAGGATTCTTTTTATGGCAATTAAATGTGTTTCCTTAGGACTAGCTTGAAATCTAGCACACATACACACACTAAACATGATGTCGGGCCTAAACGCGGTTAAATATAACAAGCTACCAATTATAGAAAGGTAGATAGTTTGATCAACCGGGTTACCTCCCTCATCTAGGTCGAGATGTCCATTTGTAGGCATTGGTGTCTTAATTGGCTTACATTCATCCATCTTGAATCTCTTGAGAAGATCTTTTGTGTATTTCTCTTGAGAGATGAAGATGCCTTCTTTCATTTGCTTGACTTGAAAATCAAGAAAGAATGTAAGCTCACCAATCATTGACATCTCGAACTCCTTCGACATCAATTCACCAAATTCTTTGCATGAGTCTTCATTTGATGATCCAAAGATGATATCATCAACATATACTTGACAAATGAAGATATGCCCATCAAGCTTCTTGGTGAATAGTGTGGTGTCGACCTTCCCAATGGTGAAGCTCTTCTCAATGAGGAAGTCCCGAAGGCGCTCATACCAAGCTCTTGGGGCTTGCTTAAGCCCATATAGTGCCTTGGACAACCTATAAACATGATTAGGATATCTAGGGTCTTCAAACCCGAGAGGTTGATCAACATAGACTAGTTCATTTATAAAGCCATTTAAAAGAGCACTTTTCACATCCATTTGATATAGTTTCATTTCATGATGTGATGCATATGCAAGAAGGATACGAATGGCTTCTAATCTTGCAACCGGTGCAAAGGTCTCTCCAAAATCCAAACCTTCAACTTGAGAGAACCCCTTTGCAACTAGTCTTGCCTTGTTCCTCACAACAACACCTTGATCATCTTGCTTGTTGTGGAACACCCACTTCGTTCCAATGACTCTTGCACCTTTTGGTCGCTCTTCAAGAGTCCAAACTTCATTGCGAGTGAAGTTGTTCAACTCTTCATGCATGGCATTGATCCAATCTGGATCTTTAAGAGCTTCTTCTACCTTGGTAGGCTCATAGCAAGAGACAAAAGAGTGATGAGCAATAAATGAAGTAAGTTTTTGAGATCGAGTCATCACACCCTTTGATGGACTCCCTATGATGAGATCTTGTGGATGATCTTGTAGGAGAGGTGTGTTTCTTCTATTGACCACTTGAGGAGGAGGTTGTGGAGCATCAACATCTTGTGCTTGTACCACCATTTGCTCATGAGAGATATGAGTATCTTCATTTTCCACTCTCCCATCTTTTTCACCATCTTGTGGTATATTTGATGAAGAAGGTTGGTTAATGACTTATACATCATCTTCATCATCTTTTGGCTTGATGTCTCCCACTGGAATATTCTTCATAGTCTCCCTCAATGGTTCATCACCTACATCATCAAGATTCTCATGTGCTCCTTGGGAGCCATTAGATTCATCAAATTCCACATCATATGTTTCTTCAACCAAGCCGGTGGCATGATTAAATACTCTATATGCTTTGGACTTCAATGAGTAACCAACAAGAAAACCTATATCACAACGTCTTTGAAACTTCCCTAGGTGTTGCCGCTTCTTGTAGATGTAGCACTTGCAACCAAACACCCTAAAGAAGGAGACGTCCAGCTTCTTCCCATTGAGCAACTCATACGGTGTCTTGACAAGGAACTTTTGAAGAAATAGGCGGTTGGATGCATAACATGCGGTGTTGATTGCTTCCGCCCATAGAACTTCGGGGGTGTTGTACTCATCTAGCATTGTCCTTGCAACGGTGATCAAAGTCCGATTCTTCCTCTCAACTACACCATTTTGTTGAGGAGTATAGGTTGCGGAGACTTCATGTTTGATTCCAACTTCATCACAATAGGATTCAATATTTGTGTTGTCAAACTCTTTGCCATTGTCACTTCTTATCTTCTTGAGTTTCACTTCAAATTCATTTTGAGCTCTCTTGGCAAACTTCTTGAAACAAGATGCAACTTTGGATTTGTCATGAAGGAAGAACACCCATGTATACCTTGAATAGTCATCCACAATCACAAGACAATAGCAATTTCCTCCCAAACTCTTATATGTTGTTGGTCCAAAATAATTCCATGTGTAGGAGTTCTAGCACTCTTGTGGTTGACATGAAAGCTTTGGTTGGATGAGTGTTTGCAACTTGCTTGCCGGCTTGACATGCACTACAAAGCTTGTCCTTCTCAAACTTCACATCCTTCAACCCTCTCACCAAATCATTCTTCATAAGCTTCTTGAGTGAGCTCATCCCAATATAAGCAAGTCTTCTATGCCATAGCCACCCAAGTGTTGTTTTGGTGAATAGGCAAGTCTTCAAGTTTGCATCTTCGAAGGTGAAGTCAACTAGATATAAGTTGTTGTATCTAAATCCATTGAATATCACTTGTTTGTCATCTACTTTGGATACAACAACCTCCTTCTCGGTGAATAAGCATTGGAAACCAAGATCACACAATTGCCCAACGGATAGCAAGTTGAAACTCAATGAGGCAACATAGAGCACATTGGAGATGGAATGATCATTTGATATTGCCACTTTGCCCAATCCTTTAACCTTGCCCTTTGAATTATCTCCAAATGTTATTTTCTCTTGTCCATCTACCTCTTCATCTAGTGAGGTGAACATACGAGGATCACTGGTCATATGTTGAGTGCAACCACTATCAATAACCCAATGACTTCCACCGGTCTTGTAGTTCACCTACACACAAGAGATTCAAGCTTTAGGGATCCAAACTTGTTGAGGGCCCTTCACCTTCTCAACAAGCGACTTAGCCACCCAAATCTTCTTAGGCCTACTCTTGTTGGGGGGGTCCTAAGAACATGACTTTCATATTTCAACTAGAATCTTTTCTAAGCATGTAGTGAGCATTGAAAGCAAAGGGTCTAGCATGCTTGGGCAAGGGTTGTGGTGGTGGAGTTTGACACTCATGAGCAAAGTGGCCTTCTTGTCCACACTCAAAACATCTCTTTGGCTTTAGCATTGGCTTTGATTGTTGGTGTTGAGCTTGAGCCTTCTTCTTCTCTACACTTGCCATATATCCAATGCCACTTCTATCCATCTTCATGATAGTATTCATGAGTAGCTCACTTTGGAGATGCTTGCCTCTAGCAAACTTGCTCAATCCCACCTTGAGATGCTCTTTCTCCATCTTGAGCTTCTTGTTCTCTTCCTTGAGAATATCATTGTTCTTCTCTTCCTTGAGTTTCTTGTTTTCTTCTTTGAGCTTCTCATTCTCAAGGATCAACTCTTTGTCATGATCAAGAGTTTCTAGCACAATGGTGTTGTGACTTTTCATCTCTTCAAGATCTTTCATGAGCTTCTCATGGTCACTCTTGAGCTTGACATACTCATCATAGTCATTGCACTCAACCACTTGCTTGCCTTTGCTACAAGATCCATGCTCAATGCTCTCATCAATTAAATCATCACATGAGGTAGCTACATCAATCTTAACAACATGGTTAGTAGCAACATGTGGCTCATTTGGTAAGAATTCTTGTGCAATAACAAGGGTATCATAATTGATCTTTAGAGTTGTATATTCATCTTTTAGCTTGTTGTGACTAATGATAAGCTCATTGTGCACCCACTCAAGTTTATCATGTTTATCTTTAAGCTCTTTCTTAGAAGATTTGAGCTCCTTGAGTTTGGATGATATAGAGTCATTTGTTTCTTTGAGCTCATCATTAGCCTTTTCCAATGTATCACACTTAGCTAAGAGTGAATCATTTTTAGCATCAAGTTTTTCATTTGTAGCTCTACTCTTTCTAATGATCTTAGTGTATTTTCTTAATATTTTGATAAGATCATCATATGTGGGTGAATCATCATCGCTATCACTATCATCATCACTAGCTTGCTCATCATCACTACTATCATCACTCTTAGTTACCTTGCGTTCACCCTTGGCCATAAGGCATAGGTGTGTAGAGGATGATGGCGATGGTGGCGGTGAGGATGCAAGATCAATTGCAATGGCGGCCACCTTCTCATTGTCACTCTCATCATCAGATGATCCACTTGATGAATCAATGTCTGTGAGCCAATCACCGACAATATAGGCCTTGCCACTCTTCTTCTTCTTGTAGAAGTCTCTCTTTTTGCCATCTCTCTTCTTGTATGGCTTGTTCTTTTTCTTTTCATCTTCATCACTTGAATCATCTTTCTTGCCCTTGTTCTTGAACTTGTCTTTCTTGGGCTTTATGCATTGATGAGCTAGGTGGCCAAGTTTGCCACAATTGTAGCAATCCATCTCGGAGATTGGCTTTCTTCTTGAGCTAGTGAAGAACTTCTTCTTCTTGCCATCAAACTTGATGCCACTCTTGTTTAGCTTCTTTAGCATCTTGGCGGTCTTCTTCACCATGAGAGCAAGACTTTCTTCATCATCTTCATCACTTGAGCTCTCATACTCAAGTCTTGCCTTGCCCTTATCTTGGCTAGCTTTGAATGCTAAGTCCTTCTCTATCTTCTTTGTAGAGGATGAGC
Source organism: Miscanthus floridulus (assembly GCF_019320115.1). Taxonomy (NCBI): domain Eukaryota; kingdom Viridiplantae; phylum Streptophyta; class Magnoliopsida; order Poales; family Poaceae; genus Miscanthus; species Miscanthus floridulus. Next base: position 37,044,239 of record NC_089598.1, read on the forward strand.
CATCTTGTGGCATGATGTGCATGTACATCTCATGAGCATTGATCTTTCCCAAGATTTGTGTCGGTGTAGCGGCGGAAAGATCACCTTGATATAGCACGGTCACAATGTGCCCATATTTGTCAACGGGGAGAACACTCAAGATCTTTCTCACAACGTCGAATGGTGACATTTGAGTAAGTCCAAGCCCATTGACTTCCTCTACAAGAACATTTAAACGAGAATACATTTCATTAGCACTTTCTTTGGGAAGCATCTCAAAAGAATTTAGCTTTTTAATCACAAGATGATAGCATTCCTCATGCTCACTCTTGGTTCCCTCATGGAGCGCACAAACGTCTGACCATAGTGCATGGGCGTCTTTGTGGTTCCTTACACGATTGAACACATCTTTGCAAAGGCCTCTAAAGATGGTGTTGCGAGCCTTTGCATTCCATTTTTCATAGTTTACTTCATCGCCTTGAAGTTGTGCAGCATTCTTAGGTGTTGGGAACCCTTGAGAGGCGGCTCTAAGAATTCCAACATCTAGAGCTTCTAGGTAAGCCTCCATGCGAATTTTCCAATATGGAAAATCATCCCCCTCGAAGATAGGAGGAGGTCCATCCCCGTGAGACATCTTGCTCTAAGCGGTTAGGCTTAAAAACGTGAGCACGAGGCTCTGATACCAATTGAAAGGATCAAGATGCCCAAGAGGGGGGTGAATTGGGCTAATTCTAAATTTTCTTGCAATAATCAAATCCTACGGATAGCCCAATTAACCCCTTGTGCCTAGAAAAGTGTTTCTATCAAATCAATGCACAAAAGACTTGCAACCTATGTTCCAAACTTACTCTAGCATAGCAATTCTATGAATGTAAAGACAAGTATTGAATTGCTCAAAGTAAATACTTAAAGTAAATGCTCAAAGTAAATGGAGAGAGGAACACGGTGATGTTTTGCCGAGGTATCGGAGAGTCACCACTCTCCACTAGTCCTCGTTGGAGCACCCACGCAAGGGTGTAGCTCCCCCTTGATCCGTGCAAGGATCAAGTGCTCTCTACGGGTTGATTCTTCGACACTCCATCGCAGTGAATCACCCGAAACCACTCACAACTTGAGTTGGGTCACCCACAAGCTCCGCCGGGTGATCACCAAGCTCCCAATCACCACCAAGCCATCTAGGTGATGGCGATCACCAAGAGTAACAAGCACGAACTCTCACTTGACCACGCGAAGCCTAATGAGAAGATGGATGCACACTTGTCTACTCTTGATTCACTAATGAGGTTTCACTCTTGGATTCTCGAATCACAAACACCTCACTAGGACCTTGCTCTTCTTGGCACTCACAAACGTGTTTCTCAGCTATTGGAATGAGCAAAAGTGACTCCACTCATGAGTGGAGCTTCTATTTATAAGGCAGCCTAAAAAATGAACCGTTATGAGCTTCTATGGGGTGACCGGACGCTCCGATCATTTTGACCGGACGCTCCGGTCAGTTCAACCCGCGCAACAGTTTTCACGTGATGAACAGACGCTGTCAGGGTCTGGTCAGTACTGACCGGATGCGTCCGGTCACTCTTGGATGCTTACTGTAAATGACCGGACGCTGGATACTCAGGGTCCAGTCACCACTGACCAAACACGTCCGGTCACTCTTTCTCAAGTCTGGACCCTTACTAGAGTCGACCGGACGCTGGCCCTCAACATCCAATCACATTGACCTTCCAGCGTCCGGTCACATCAGACTTGTTCTCCTCGGTCAAATGAACTGACCAGACCCTACGGCCAGCGTCCGATCGCACCGAAGCCAGTGTCCAGTCAGTATTTGATCCTCCATTCACTTCCAACTTTTGAACATATGTGAATGAAGTTTGCTCCAAAGGATCTTAGGCATTCATAGGAGCTACCTAGAGCTAGTTTTAACAAGTGTGCACCACACCTAACTCACTAGACTCAACTAGGTCAAGCTACCCGTTCATACCCCCTTCATAGTACGGCTAAAGGAAAAACAAAGTCCTAAACTACTCTAAGTGTCTCTCCAACTTCAATTGACACTTAGAACTAGTTATCCTTAACCTTGTCGTCCATCCTTTGAAAACTGAAATGATTTCCATCGTACGGGCATGACAAACTAGATTGCCCAATCGATCTCCATTACCATGACCTAACTTAATTGCCTCTGCAAAACACACGTTAGTCACAGTAATCTTGTATTGTCATTAATCACCAAAATCCAACTAGGGGCCTAGATGCTTTCAGAAACATAAGGAAGAAAGTAAGGTCTGCTCATAAACTGTGGGGGGTATGACCCTAGATACCCATAGTAGACTACATGGGCTGCACCCCCAGGGGTGGTCCAGCCCATAAGATGAAGCCTTGCGGAGCATGACACTGCTCGGCGTGCCCCGCAGGACACCGGGAAGATATCCTGAAGATACTACGAGATCTGTTAGGATACGTTTGATCCCATGATTCCTGTAATCTGTTATTACTTTCTAGTTATCTCCTAGATTTAACCGACATGTAACCCTACCCCCAGACTATATAAGGCGGGCAGGGACCCCCTCAAAACATAGGCAACATCATACGAAGCCAATACAATCCAACATACCATAGGAGTAGGGCATTACATCATGCTGACGGCCTGAACCTGTCTAACTCTTGTGTCTCTATTGCCTTCTTGTTCTCGATTACACGCATCTCTACTGATTAATCTACCTTCATGGCATACCCCTCAGAGGACTATCGATGATATTCTATCAACAGTTGGCATGCTAGGTAGGGGTGTGCATGTTGTTTCCATGTCGAACAAGATGGTATGTTTTGTAGGCTCTTCATCCCTCCCACAACCCAGCCAGATCTTCATAGTCAGATCGATCTCCTGGGTCATCAACGCTGATGGAGACGGAGAGCTCATCGAGCCGGTGCAAATCGATTCTATGCTGATCACCCCAACACCTATGACTACATATCCGATCTTAGAACCGCTGCTAAGGTCATCTTCACCAATAATTTGCCGCCCACTCCCTCGCTATCCGAGGAGATAGATCAGCAACGATGATCTGATCATATCCATCGATCAGGTTGGCCAAAAGCTCGTCGATTGCCTCTCCATCATAGAATCAGCTCTGACCACTTTGGTTTAGCACCCACCACCCTTCGATTTAGATCTATCAGAGGCTGATCAGGAAACTCTAGGAGTTATGGCCCTACCCTTTGGGCTCACCAGCGTCGCCGCCACCTATCAAGATGCCCTAAGGGGCAAATTCATTGACTAGGCAGGAGACATCCATCCTCTCGCAGACCAGATCACCGACCAGCTCCCGCCGACTATCAACATGCTGCACATCGGTCGATGCCCCGAAGCATCCCTCCAAACCATCCTAGAGGAAAATCTAGACTCCATGTCCTATGGCTCTATGAAGACTGTCGCCAAAACCACCACCATACAACCTCCTTTCCCACCCTTTTGTGGAGGTAGAATTTTCAATGTTAGTGTGGACAGCCCCCCATGGGATAGGGAAATCAATGAGGACCACGTCGCTTGTATCAACAGGAACGCTAATCATGCGCAGCGCCAAGCAAACGAGGCCACCATTGTGCTAGCCAAGGATGCTCGCAACAAATAGCTTGACTCACAAGGGAGGCCACACCCACTCCAATGCAACCTCGATGATGAATTTGTCCATGTTGATGGCCACGATGTCTACAAGACCCCAAGCACCAACTTGGTCATGGCTGCTAATGAGCTTGCCTAGCTCAAGCAAACACCAGAGGTCACCAAGGATGCCATAATGCTCAAAGTTGCACACTGCCGGGTCAACGAGATCTGCTAGGATCAGAGACCTTCCTACTCGATGAGCTCGATTCGCCATTCCACCACGTCAAGATCCAATCGCCACCCCAGCTGAAGTCATTTCACTGACCAGCACCACGATGATGGACAACCCCTCTAGGGGGAGCTAGGGGGAACCACATCAACTACCCTCGCCAACATGACCAAGAAGTCAACCAAGATGTCCAAGCGCACATCAACAATCTCCGAGATGCGTGACGTCATATCGACGAGCGCTGTTTCTCTCACCATGAAGAAGAAGTACGCTGGCGTCAAGAATACAAGCATGAGTTTGGTAATCCAGACTCAGCCCTCCAGCCACTCAACACCGACAACACCGCAGATCATGATGGTGATGATCCTGAAGGGCCCCGAGCATTCACAAGGGCACTTTGAACACTTCAGTGGCCCTATGGTTTCAAAATCACTGGGGTCAAACCCTACAAGGGATGGATGAACCCCACACAATGGCTACAAGCTTATGCCACTATTGTGCGAGCCATCAGGGGAGATACCAGCGTCATGGCAAACTATTTTCCCATCATGCTCATGCCAACTATGATGAACTGGTTCACAAGCCTTGCCCTAGACTCCATTGGATCCTAGGAAGAGCTAAAGAAGGTCTTCACCGACAACTACATGGCTACGTGTACTCAGCCGGGCACCAAACATGATCTAAATCACATCTACTAGAAATCGTCCGAGTTCTTCTGTAGCTACATCAGGCGCTTCTCTGAGATGAGGAATTCTATTCCCAACATCATGGAAGCAAAGGTCATCACTGCCTTTGTCAGAGGACTCCATCACCGCAACATCCGCTCCAAGTTCAATCGCAAGCTGCCAAAGGGGGTCGGCAAGGTGATTATGATCACCGATCAGTACGCCGACGCCAAGGAGTCCGAAGTGCGCTTCAACGAGGATGTGGGCACTCACCGCCCAGCTCACCATAGCAACGAGCGTTCCAACAATCGACACCACAGTGACTGCCGCTACAACGACCGTAGTCACCATTGGGACAGCGGTCGTGATCAGCCAGAATGGTCCAAATCTGGTCAATATCACTGCCACCGACCAAACCACATCGTCACCGCCATTGATGAACCTTGCACCAAGTGCAACTATGATGATCACTACAAGAAGATGCTCAAGGGCCCATGCCTCTCCATAAGAACAGCAAGCATAAGATGAAGGACAGCCTCAGCTTGGCTAAGGAGTTCTAGGCTAAAAAGCTGGACGACGACAATAACGATAGAGCAAGAGGCCGCCGACCACCTGGGGACAACAACAATGCCTTCTAGGATCACGACAAAGTGGTCGCCACTATCTTGGGGGCCACACCACCGCCGAGAGTAGAAGAGATTAGAAGCTCACCGCCCATCGGGTGCTCGCCATCAACGCAGAAGACACCATCGCCAACTCCAGCTATCGCCCCTAGTTCAAGGTCCCTATCACCTTCAATAGGGCCAGCCAGTGGGCAGACATCCCTTACATAGGGTGTTTCCCCCTCATTCTTGATGCAAACCATCAGGAAAGTGCTTTTTAGGAAAGTACGTATCAACGACGAAAGTGCTCTGAACCTCCTGTTCGCCGAAGCCCTAAAAGAGCTGGGCCTTGGGATAGGAGACCTCACACACTTTGACTCCTCTTTCTAGGGTGTGGCACCTGGTAGGGCAATAAAACCATTTGGAGAGATCACCCTCCCAGTATAGTTCGGCACAGCTAGCAACTACCACGTCGAGCACATCAACTTCTACGTCGCCGACTTGAACACCGCCTACCACGACATACTTGGTTGGTCAGCTCTGGCCAAGTTCATGGCTGTACCACACTACACCTATCTAGTGTTGAAGATGCCTTCGCCTATAGTAGTTCTGGCCCTATGGGCCAACCTCTCCATCGCCTACACTTGCGAGATAGAGAGTCTCACCCTCACCAAAGCCACCAACCTCTCCATCTAGATGGCTAGCATGGTCACCGACGCCAAGATGGTGCCAGGCGATGACCTAGAGATCCCAACTCTAGAGCCTCCATGTGCCTCTGCCAAGTCCAAGGAAACGAACGAGGTCGGCCTTGGCCTCAACGACCCCACCAAGACCATGAAGATTAGGGCTCACCTCAACCCCAAATAGGAAAGTGCGCTCGTCTCCTTCCTACGTGCCAACGGTGATGTGTGTGCTTGGAAACCTATAGACATGCCGAGGTACCATGAGAGAAGATCGAGCACTCCTTGAATGTCTCGCCGACCGCCAAATCAATCAAGCAGAAACTACGATGATTCATGCCAGACAAGAAGAAGGCTATTAGGGTAGAAATAAAATAGCTCCTAGCTATCGGATTTATTAAAGAAGTGTATCATCTTGAGTGGTTAGCAAACCCTATTCTTGCTCAAAAAAAGAATAAAGAATGGAGAATGTGTGTTGATTACACCGATCTCAACAAAAACTACCCTAAAGACCCCTTTGGTCTGCCTCGGATAGACAAGGTCATAGACTCCACCGCCATCTGTGAACTGCTATCCTTTCTCAACTGTTACTCTAGCTATCACCAGATATCCCTCAAGGAGGATGATGAGATCAAGACGTCGTTCATCATGCCTTTCGATGCGTATTGCTATACCACCATGTGCTTCGGACTCAAGAACGTGGGGGTGACCAACCAAAGGGCCATCTAGATGTGCGTTGACCAATAGATCGGCCACAACATCGAAGCATACATCAATGATGTGGTCATCAAGTCCAAGACAACCGACAATCTCATCACCGACCTCGAAGAAATGTTCACCAACCTAAAAATATATAGATAGAAGTTGAACCCTTCAAAGTGCATCTTTGGAGTTCCTTCCGGCATACTCCTAGGCTACATTGTCAACGCCCGTGGTATCAAACCCAACCCCGACAAGGTCTTTGCCATCACCAACATGAAACAGCCAACCTACGTAAAGGATATACAGAAGCTTACAGGGTGAAGGTTGCTCTCAGCCGCTTATATCGTGCCTTGGTGAAAAGGATCTACCATTTTTCAAACTCCTCAAGGCTTCCAAGTGCTTCTCCTAGTCGGAGGACGTAGATATAGCTTTTGAGCAGCTCAAGTTGTTTCTAACGAAGCCTTCAATCATGACGGTGCCTCGACCAGATGAAACCCTACTGATCTACATCACCGACACTTCTTGTGTTGTTAGCACAGCTATCATCGTCGAGCACGAGGAAGCCAAACATGCCTATAAGGTACAACATTCGGTCTACTTCATCAACAAGGTCCTTAATGAGTCCAAAACTTGTTATCCTCAAGTTCAGAAACTGCTATACGCCATTCTAATCACGTCACACAAGCTCTGCCATTACTTCGAGTATTACAAGATCGCCGAGGTCACCGAGTTCCCTCTAGGGGATATCCTCCACAACAAAAAGGCCAATGGCCATATCATCAAGTGGGCTATCGAGCTCAGCACTTACTACAACGAATTCAGAAGCTGGCCTACCATCAAGTCACGGGCGCTCGCTGACTTCATCGCTGAGTGGACCGAGATCCAAGAGCCCATCCCCGCTGCTTGCCCCAAGCACTGGGTGATGTACTTCGATGGCGCTTTCAACATCAATGGTGCTGGTGCTGGCATTCTATTCATTATGCCAACCAAGGACAAACTCCGATATGTTCTCTAAATTCATTTTCCAGCCTCCAACAATGCCGCGGAGTGTGAAGCATGTCTCCACAGACTCCATGTAGCCGTCGAGCTCGGCGTTAAATGCCTCATGGTATACGAAGACTCCACGCTGGTCATGAACCAGCTCAACAAAGATTGGTCCTGTTCTAGTGAGAAGATGGACACACACTACGCCAAAATCAGGAAACTCAAAGGAAAGTTCTATGGTATCGAGTACCACCACGTGGTACGAGATCAAAATCAGCTCACTGACCACCTATCTAAGATGGGCTCTTCTCGCTCTGTGATTCAACCTGGGGTCTTCGTTCAAGACCTCTTTATATCGTCTATTAAGGAAGAGAAGGAAGTTCAAGAAACCCCCCCCACTGAGCAGGTGGTACTTACAGTAACTTCGTCGGCCACCAATTGGCGGGAACAGTTCATCAAGTATCTCACCAGCGTCAACGTACCCGCCGACAAGACCAAAACTGAATGCCTAATCCATCATAGCAAGCATTATGTGCTGGTAGATGGGAACTTGATGAGAAAAGTGCCAAGGAAGGGAAATTGCAGAAATGCATCACCTAACAAGAGGGAGTGAAACTACTTCTTGAAATTCACTCTGGTTCCTATGGCAATCACAAGGCCTCGAGAAACTTGGTCGGTAAAGCTTTTCGAGCTAGTTTTTACTGGCTCATGGCCATCGCCGACACAGAAGACCTCGTCCGACATTGTGAAGAAATTCAATTTTTCGCCAAGCAAATACACGTGCTGATGCAGGAATTGCAGACCATCCCAACTTCTTGGCCTTTCACATGCTAGGGGCTGGATATGATCGGGCCTTTTAAGTCAGCGCCAGGTGGTTTTCGGTACATGTACATCACCATTGATAAGTTCTCCAAGTGGATCGAATACAAACCACTCGTTTTGGCTACTTCAAAGAAGGCAGTCAAGCTCTTCGAAGATATCATCCACAGATTTGGTCTCCCGAACAGCATTATCACTGACCTCGGAACTACATTCACTAGTCATCATTTTTGGGACTTCTATGAAGACCGATGCATCTCCATCAAATACGTCTTTGTTGCCCATCCTAGAGCCAATGGCCAGGTCGAATGGGCGAACGGCATGATCCTCGATGCCCTCAAAAAGAGGCTATATCAGAAAGAGGAAAAGCAACCGGGCAGATGGCTCATAGAGCTCCTAGCTGTGGTCTAGGGACTGCGCACTCAAGCTAGTCACAGCACTAATGTGTCTCCATACTTTTTGGTCTATGGCTCAGAAGCCATACTTCTAGCGAATATTGCCTTCCGAGCACCTAGGGTGGAACATTATAACGAAGAGCAAGCCACAGCTATTTGGACAGAGGACATCGATAGGGCTGAAGAAGAACACCTGATCACTTTCATCCACATAGCCAAATACCTAGAAGGCTTGCAAAGATACTACAATCATAACATCAAAGGTCGTTCATTTGCTGTCGGTGACCTCGTTCTCCGCAGAAAATAGAAAATAGAAGGGATGCACAAGCTCTCCTCCCCTTGGGAAGGGCCTTACATGGTCAAAGAGGTTACTCAACCAGGGTCTTACTGGCTATGCGACTTGGATGAAATCAATATCCCCAATTTGTGGCACATCAAGCACCTTATACATTTCTATCCTTGAAAGGCTCTAGATATGTACTCTCCACTCCATAATGAACGAAGTTTTTATCACCATATTTGTCTCCATTATTTCTCCACTCTGGTTTAATCTCCATTTGCGATCACCAACTCTAAGCTACTCCATAACAAACTCTAACAATTATACGGGATCTCCATAAATGCTCCGTCATGTTTCTCCACACTAAAATATCTCTAAGATATTTTGCCAACCATCGAGTAGCACATGTTCCACTCTATGTTCTTTGGAGAAAACCTAGTCTCCGATCTCTCCCTACACATGCTATGGGCTTTGCGCTCTACATCGTGGGTGGTCAGCTACGGTTTGTTGGTCATGTCTATTCCTCCGACACATGCACGGGCTCCGCGCTCGATGTTATGGAATACGGGCTAGCCAAGGGCAAGAGCCTAGTAATGAACTAACTACTCGGATGCTACTTATACCTCATATAATTGTGTTAGGGTTAACACTACATCTATTTTTCACCGAAATACTGGCAAACTGCATAAACATGCACATGCCACTTTACAATATTTATACAAGTACATAAATGTTTGCCTATGCCCTCACGCATCTAACCCTCCTCTCTAGATGTTACATACTAGTCCTCTCTGAGCAGGTCATTGCGTTTGGCCCTCTCCGTCCACCTCGCCGAACAGGTTGACATCGCTGGCCAGCTTCTTTGCCGTGTCCTCTAGCTCATCTTCCAGCTACTGCTGCTTCATCGCACCTGTCCCTCTAGTGAATCTAGCCCCTATCGCTTGAAGATTGATGGCAAGGTAGTGGGGCCATACCACTGCTAGGGCGTGTGTCATGGTAGAGATAGTGGTGTCTTGGTTGAAGCTCTTGAAGTTCTCCCATAGTGCCTTACATCTATCGATGATGGTGTCTGGACATGGTGGCCTATTGTCGAGCTAAGGAGCTACCTCCATGTCGACACAGTCGAGCATAGGCTTGATGTAACAACCCAAAAATCCACACACCAAAAATCCCAACTGAAAATTTTTTGTTTTAAACCCCATGCAATGTTGAGTGCCATGTGTAGGAGCCAACCCTAGGTATTGCATGTAAGTATAACCTAAGTAGTCATTTTCATAACCATATCATGACCCATGTCATATATGAGTGTTTAAATCCCCAACACATAAAACCTTGCATGCATAATTATTATTGTAACATGTGATTTGGATTTTCATTGCTTTATGTGATACTTGACTAACTCCTTTAATGATTAATAAACCTTCAAACAATTAATACTCAACTCAAAGGATAAAATAAAGAAAAGAAAAAGAAAAGAAAAAGAAGAATGGAAAAGAAAAGAGGGAGGCAGCAGCTTAGCTCAGCCGAGCCTCGCCTGCCCTTCCACGCGCGTAGCCCACAAAGCCGGCCCAGCATCACCCTACCGCCCGCGCACGCACAAGCCGCTGACGAGCCGGACCCGCCCGTCAGCCGTCACGCACTGCCCACTGCCGCATCAGGACAAGCTGACAAACGGGACCCCTCTATTAGCCGCCCAGCTACAGCGTCATCATCTTCCCCACGCTCCCTCCACCACGCAACCGGGAGTCGACCATGGAGCAGGCGTGGGCCCAGGGTCACGCAAATTGCATGACCTTGTTCCCCCTTGCGCCGCGCTTATGCTACCACACGCGAGCCATCGGATGCGCCGCACATATCACCACCGCCTGATCATTGTCCGCCATTGGAGCCCTTGGAGCTCGGCTATAAAAGCCAACGTCCGTGAGCCCTAACCCTCAGCCCGTTCGCCACCGCCGCTGGTGGCACAGCACCACACAGCGTCAAGCCGAGAGAGAGGGAGGAGGGAGAAGCAAGGTGGAGAAGGAAGCCGCTACGAGGAGGACCTCACCGGAGCTAGGAGCGTCGCCCCGATCGGCTACAACAATGTAGCTGCTCGTCACGGCACTGCATCACCTCATCACAGCCTCGCCTCGCCACTGCACTGCCATCCTACTGCCATGAACTCTGTGGTGAGCCATCTTGCTGAGACCACCTCCCTAGCCAAATGGAACATGCACTGCCATGATCAAAACCTTGCTGAAGCTTCGAGCTCTGACCTAGCCCAACTGGTTAGCTAGGGAGACAGCCATGGCCATGCTTGCCAAGACCTAGGATGCGCCATGCGTGCTGCCATCAACCAAAAGGAGGACCCTAGCCATGATGTTGTACATCGGAGTAGGAGCAAACATGCACGGGCATGCTCACCATGGCCGAGAGAACAACCATGGCGAGACCACTGCATCTTCTACGTCGCGGTAAAGGCAACATTGACACCTCGACTAGCTTCGTCATGATAAGAGACACACCGCGCTCACCTTAGCCGAGGGAGAAGCCCACCGGAGCCCTGCGTTGCCGCACCGCACCTCGTCGGAGCGCCACCGCCTCTGTTTTGCCCCCACCACCATGGCCAGAGCCACTGGGAGCACCAAGAGCTCCTTCAACACACCCACCATGGCCGTAGAAGCACCGTAGAGCTCACACACTCCTCCAACTGGGCTCTTGCTACCACTGCAGCCCTATCCATGCACGCTGACGAACCCACACTGCCGTTCACCATGGTTGGAACCCTAGGAAGCCCCAGCCACCACTTTGACCCCACCACTATGCTGGCCAAGGCTTGGCAATGCTTTATCCTACCTTAATCGCGCACCAATACCGCCATGGGGGCTCGCCGGTGACCTCACCATCGGCAAAAGCACGCCGGGGAAGAAACAGGGGATTTTCCCCTCGCTGGCCACATGTCCCGAGCAGCTCCACCGAGCACCGACCACGACCACGTTGACCACATCCTGAGCAGCTCCGCCGAGCACCGACCATGACCATGTCGACCACGTCCTGAGCAGCTCCGCCGAGCACCAACCACGACCGCGTTGACCACGACCGCGTCGTGCACGTGAACCGAACCCTAGGAAGGAGTAAGTGGACCAAGTCCTTCGTAGACCGGCTCTGTGGTCTATGGGCCAACGTAGGCAGGTTCACCATGAACTGCGCCACACCTATGCCCATGGATCACGGCCCGTTAGTGGCCCAGTAAGACGACGTGTCCGCACCAGCGCACGCCACATGGCGGGCCAAAGCCCAGCCCGTATCCAGGCCCAACCGGCCTAGTTTGGGCTTGGCCTGAGCTGACCATTGACCGGTCCCACAAGTCAGTGACATAGAGCCGCTGGACCCACTTGTTAGTGGGTGATGTCATGCTGACGACATGATGACGTCATGCAGGTCCCAGCTGTCAGTGACCGTTTGACCCCAGACCCACCTGTTAGTGACCAACCGAGATGATGACGTCATGCTGACGTCAATAGGACCCACCTATCAGCCATGGTTTAGCTCTGATGATGCCATGCTGACATCATGCTGACGTCAGCATGCCACATGAACCAGTCACAGTGTGACACGTGTCAGCTCTGAATTAATCAGCCTTTATTATTTTTGGAAATGGATTTAAACTTTGGAAATTCATAACTAATTCATACAAACTCAGAAAAATACAAGACTAGGACCAAAATTCATCTAAAATCAAGCTCTACGCAATGGACCCATGTTTGTGTGCATTTGGCTCTTTTGAATTTTTGTTGCTTCTTTGTGTTATTCTATAGACGTCGCTAACGCGACTATAACGTGATCATTTGCAGACTCGGAGGAGAACCAGATGGACAAGGACCGAGAGTACCGTGAGGAGTATGGAGATGACTTCACTGAAGGTGCCACACCCCACCCAATCTCGTAGCACCTATTACGCATGGCTAATATAGAACTGCTATTGCTTTACTTCATTGTTATAATCACACTATGATAGGACGTGCATGGTAGTAGCTTTCTTGATGGCCTCTGCCTTGACGTAACCTTACTCCTGCTCACCCTGCTGTTGGGATAGTCACACGCTCGCTACTATATTTCACTACTTATTATTGCTACTACGCTTATAAATACTATAATGATGCGTGGTGGAAATTGGGGTTATCTAGACTTTGGGGAGAGTGCTGCGTGTGTGACTTGGGTGTGTGGAGGGTAAGGATTGTGTCGACCAAGTTGGAGTATACGACAAGCCTGGGGCAAGTCTTGCCATGGGGTGCTACCTAGGCACCCCTGGAATGGATACCTATGGTGGGTAAAATGGTATATGAGGTGGCTCTAGGTGTGAACCTGTGATGGGAGGAGCTCGAGGTGGAGGTGCTATGGTGGCACGGTAAATGGAAACCCTGATGAAGACATTCTGGCTTGGTCATCCCTAAGGACTTACTAGTACTCAGATTCACTAGGAAGCCTTACGTACCACTCGCCCTATATGGTGTGGGACGGCCGAACTACTTGGTAGGATATTGCCACTACTGCTAGGTTGATAGCGGACAGTGTAAGGAGGTACGGGCACGGAGGATTCCCTCCACACCCTTCCGAGACTTCATGGAGACCTTGTGGACCCGGCTCATGACTCACAGTTTTAGCCACCCCAGACTAAACTTGGGGTGTACCAGGGCTGAATGGTAGAGTGGCACTATCCTAGGCTAGCAAGCGGCCGGAATCAGCCCAGTTGACGACGGTCAGCGAAGAAGGCAGATCTTGTGGTTATGTAAAACCTCTGCAGAGTGTATGGTTGATCGATCAATACATGTGCCCACTTGTCGGCTATGGACCTTTCCTGGGTTTCGCTTAAACTAGATAGTGAGATGAGTCCTTCTCTTCTTCCCTAGTGAGAGAGTGTCGGTCATAGCCAGGGGCTACAGGCCATGAGATAGTGTCGAGAGGGAGTTGGCCTATCGACTAAGCGATGGTATGGTGGTGGTATGGTGATGATATGGAGATAGTGGTATATTTATCCCAGGATCAAAACCTGGCTCTGGACGGAAATGGGGTGGAATGTGTGTGGGAATGGTGCTAAAACTTGACTATACTATTATATACTTGATATGCTAAAACATAGGAAACCCTAGCCTTATAGGTTCCTTTTGATTATATCCAACTTGCATCCAATTTCCACAAAGCAATGCTCATAGGGTGGGAGTGGCCAGTACAAATCGTACTGATAAATTTTAGCACACAGGTTCTGCTGAGGAGTATAGCTCTGAGGAGTTTGACGGTTGAGGGGTTCGTTCCTACGCTCGAGTTTGGCGATCTTATCTTCAAGCTGTTCTGAATAAATGCTACTTTTGATTTCGCCAATACGGCGATGTAATAATTTATGTAATTCTACACTATTTGTACTATGATATTACGTCATATGGATATGGTATTCGACTGGAATTTGGGGTAATATGATCTACAACGGTCATAATACACTTCGACTCTGTGGATTTCCCCTTGTAGAAATCAGGTCGCTTCACTTGACCCCAGCAACCATGACATCAAGTTTCCCCCTCTGGGTTTTGGCCTCTAGCTCTAGCACGTTGAACTGTGCCTTGGTCCTTTGACAGTATTTTGCAAGCACCGAGAAAAATCCGTCTAGCGAAGAAGTCACTTTAGCAACAACTCCGACCATGAACTACTCACCTTTTAGCTCCTTGGCTAGTTTCTCTGCTCAGCCAGATGCCTTCTTTGCCTCCTCTTGGAGTTGACCAATGACTTGACACAACTGACCGAGCTCTGCATCTTACTCTACAAACATAATGGTCGTCAGCAACAATAAGACTGTTCGGCAATGCAAAACAAATTCGCCAATCTGCCATACCTTTCCTCTTCTCGGAGATGTTTATCAGCTGCTCGGATTTGCATTCTAGCTGCTCGGAAACACTCATTAGCTGCTCGGAGACAGTTGTCAGCTGTTCGGATAGGATGCCCTTCTGGTACTCCAAGTCCTTAGTGTTGGAATCAGCAAGATCCCGCTCGCATTAGGCCCTCTGGACGTTCTTCTCCATTAGCTTCACTACCTCGTTCAACTTTGCGTCCTCCTCGGCAAGGGGCTCCATCCTCTTGATGAGCTACTACCGATGTACGGTAGTTCATGGTATGCCCTACAAAAGCACTAAGATTATGAAGAACTCCAATCTTTAACATCAAAGATGGACATCGCCGACGCAATACTAGCCTTGATCTGGTTCATGGCTGTGGAAAGGGTGGACTCTAGTCTCCTCACTTCCCTGGTGGTGTCCTCCTCTTCCATGACCACTACTTCATCCCCCTACTTGTAGAGGATCCAGACGACTTGAGGTCGTGACTCCTCACGCTCAATCTCCTCCACCTTGTCCTCTTCCTCCACAGCTGGTGGCACTACCTAGGGGCTTGGTGGCCGCACAGAGCATCCAACCATGCCCTCCGACATCTCAGGGAGCACCGCCTGTTCCTCCGGCACCGCTAGCCTCTCCACCCCAGACTCTGGCATGGTGTCGGTAGCTCTAGCCTCTGACTCCAAACACCTGGTGGCTCTCGCTGTTGCTCCTAGCGTCGCCACTGACTCATCCGTCGTCATCGCCAACCGTTCTCCACCGCCAACTCCACTGGCAGTGGTGGTCGACTCCTCCATAGACCATCGAGCGCTTGGGGACTCTGGGACAAAGCCTACCAGCATGGTCTCCACACCAGGAGTAGCCCCCGGCTACTCGCTAGTCTAGCCAGAAGGATTCAGATCTTTCGCATGCCCTGATCTACATCAGATCAGCTCATCAATCACAACAACTATAAAGATCAGACAACAAATGATTCTAAGGCAAGGATACTTACATGGTGGCTTCACAGTAGACTATTCTGAATTGGCACTGCCTCCTCTAGCACCCAGGCATGGCTCTAGGGTCAACCCGCGTGTCCTAGGCTAGAGGTCTTGTGACCCTCGCCATCGGCCTCTGCTCTGCCTGTTGCTCGAGGACTCCCTCCCCTCCCTTCGACTGCACCTCTACGTGCGTGTTGCACGGTGGTGCCTCAGTGCTCGGAGGAGGAGCTACTGGAGCCCCATCATCGTCTGACCACTCAAATGTTGTCGCACTCTGCGTTCGAGTGGTCTGATCGCCACCCAGCGAGATGCCACCGGGCTTGCGGGGAGCTACACCCACTGTCTTCCTCTTCTTATGGGATGGCTCATCTATCGCCGCCCTTTTCCCTTGAACCTTCTCCAACACCCAGGGGGACTCACCTTCCAACCAGCACCTTCACCTTCGGATGAGGTGATGACAACACCTTCCTCTGGCTGAGTGGTTGGCCTAGCATCTACCACTTTTGGCCAATTGCTCCTCAGCACACCCGAGAAGTACGATGCCCTTTCCTACAAATGGATCTTTCCACACGCAAATTAGTTTACTACTCGGCATGTTATAGGATAAAAAAACACTAGGACCAACAGTTGAGATTTTTACCTGAGGAGGTGGGTTCGTGTAGTTGAAGGCTCTTGGCTGACCTAGCACGTTGTATGGCGCGTTTGGGGTGAATAGCTCAGCGGCCCAATGCAGCATGGCCTCCTTCATCAGCTTCTCCATCCTCTCTCGGGTGCCATCAGTGTCCCCCTTGAAGTCAAAGCCTGGATGGGCCCTCTCCTTGTAGGGCTGGATGCGGCGCACTATGAAGCTCACCGCCATAGTGACTCCATTCATCTTAATATCCCTCATCAGTTTGAGGTGCTCCTTCACTTGATCCATGTCAGCACTGGTCGGCTTCTCTGACTTGCTCCTCTGGTTCTCTGAAACTTGGTCGACGTCGCACCGGATGGCAGGATGGCTCTGCTTCATGTAGAACCACCTGGCATTCCACCCCTTCAGTGAGGTGTTTAGTGGCACAATGATGTACTCGCCTGCCATCCCATCACAGAGCTGTAGATACACACCACCGACCACTCTGGAACTGCCCCTGTCCTTCTTCTTCAGCTAGAACAGGTGTTAGAAAAGGTTGAAGCGGGGCAGAATGCCAAGAAATGCCTCATAGAAATGGATAAAAATAGAGATGCGCAAGATGGTGTTTGGATGGAGATTGCACAGACTCACTCCCTAGAACTCCAAATGGTCCCGCAATATAGGATGAATAGGAAGTCCTAATCCGCACCAGAAGTAATCTTCAAAAACTACAACTTCGTCGGTGTGCGGCATCGAGTAGGGCTCACCGTTGGTCAGACGCCATCTGGCGGTGACACGATCAGGAAGAATACCCACTTCCACCATCCCGTTGAGCTCTGCCTCCCCCATGAGTGACGACACCCATTCCTTGTCATGGCTTGATCCGACGGCCGCCTTCTTTGGGTTACCGACTCCCCTCTTCAATGCCATCTCTCAGATCTGGTTTGGGATTGGCGGTGGAAGCACGTGTGAATGTGAATCAGGAAGCATGAGCACTGAGGAGGAAGACAAAGTGGTGAAGTGGCAAAGGTGGGAGCATGGAGTGTGGCAGCGCAGTTATAAAGCACCCTCCCCACTTTTCGCATTCAAGGGTTTTTGGGAAACTACTCCACGATTTGTGCCTCTCTGAATTCTCCAAAGTGGCATGGTGGACCATTACCTAGGCTTCCACGCAACAGCAGTCCATATCACCCACTTTTTGCCACAACTTGTTACTACACACCGAATATTCATTGACTTCTTCACAATACCATTAAGGCTCAGTACTCCTACTGTACAACCATTACTTTAGTTTTTTGTCCATGATTTGATTCCTCCACTTGTGGCTCAAGAATTATATCATCACTACGACTTGGTTCCTCACCACACTGTGGACTTTCTTCTGTTTACTATTGTTTTTGACCCTGGCACCATGTGACCACATCACCGACTGTCCGGCTCAGGGACTAAGTGGGCACACTTCACCTTGTGGTGAATGTGCTTTTCTCATTTCAGGGCTCTACCCGAGGACTGGGTGCCTGCTCGGATGGTCTTATACATTGGACCCTAGCATCACGTGACTGCATCACCTACTATCGGGCTTGGGGACTAAATGGGCACACTTCACCTTGTGGTGAGTGTGTTTGCTTTAATCTGGAAGACTCCACGCCTCCTGAAGTTGAAGAAGACTATCGCCCTTTCTCGTGGTCGGACTCTAAGTGGGCACACTTAGTCCACTATGAGGAAATTTTCAATTTTGAACTTGAGCTCCTTACATCCTTATGGCAAGCCTTACTTGGGATACACTACTCGGTGATGGTTCACAACTGCTTGGTGACTCAATTTGGTGGTCGGACTATGAGTCTAACTACTCGACTTTGTTCACACCTACTTAGATGAGCTCAAGATGGCGTTGCACAGTGGATACAAGGCGCTCGGAGACTAGCTGTGGAGGGTATGACCTTGGATACCCATGGTAGACTACATGGGCTGTGCCCCCAGGGGTGGTCCACCCCACAAGACGAAGCCTTACGAAGCACGGCGCTGCTCGGCATGCCCCACAACACATCAAGAAGATATCCTAAAGATACTATGATATCTGTTAGTATGCGTTTGATCCCATGATTCCTATAATCTGTTATTACTTTCTGGTTGTCTCCTAGATCTAATCGACTTGTAACCCTGCCCCCTAGACTATATAAGGTGGGCAGGGACCCCCTTAAAACACAGGCAACATCATACGAAGCCAATACAATCCAACAGACCATAGAAGTAGGGTATTATGTCGCGCTGATGACCCAAACCTATCTAACTCTTGTGTCTCTATTGCCTTCTTGTTCTCGATTACACGCATCTCTACCGATCAATCTACCTTCGTGGGATATCCCTTAGAGGACTGCCGATGATATTCTGTTGACATAAACCGTGTTAGGACTTTACATCTACCATAGCTATGGTCGACACTGGTTGGGATGAGATGAACTTTTCTTCAGTCTATGTCATACATGATGATTGTTCTTTCTACCCTAACAAAGAAAATCAAATTTTATTCTAGGTGAACTATGGTCTCTGTGTAGGCTGAATCATAATCCACGTAACCAAATTGAATATTAGTCTTTCCAAACACCTTTAGTGTGCTGATAGTATGCTTCAATGTCCATTTATTAGTAGCATAGTCTTCAAGGATCCAGACTAAAAGCTAGGACATATTGTGACTACTAACACCACCAACAGTACATACACACAAGTGACCCTGAGCTTGATGGATGGAGGGTAGAGTACCACAAGGTCTAGGAATTTTCCTCCATGTCTTTCCCTCCATATCCACAACATGTATCAGATAGTACCCCATAATGTGCAGACAACCATTAACAAACACACTTGCTTATCTTGAACGTATCACATCATCAATGTCCTGGCCCATTCAGATTCCTGATAAATCCATGCTGTAGTTTGAGATGAGTAGATCTCCACACCTAGACACTCAATGTCCTCCTCCTCTATAAATTCAATCACATGGAAGTGCGAGGAGGCTGTCAGATCGAACCCCAATTGAGTTTGACCAACAACATGGATGCTAGGTGGCATTATCCACAAATTCTTGGTTGCCAGATTACAGACGACATAGCAGGATCCAGCAGCCTCAACTCACAAGCATAGGAAGAGGGCATTGCAGCAATCTAAGATAGTTACTTTGTCAATGGGGAAGGGCAAGAAGGACAAGTTGGGGTGTTCACCGGTGACACTAGTGAAGTTTCGCTCACCTTTCTTGTCATTGTAGAAGAAGCCAGCCATAGTCTGGGGTAGCACCTTATGGTTGTTGGAGATGAGGCGGTTCTAGGAGTGACAAAAACATTTGCAGCACAACAAGGAGCAGGTGAGGAGGCAGCGGAGGATCTCTAGAACAACATCTTCTATGAGGCTGGCCAGTGCATTCCTATTGTTGGGGGCCACCTCCATTTCGAAGAGCCTGCAATCATCATTGTGCAGTAGGATGAGAGCTTCCATAGTAATGAGATCACTAAAGAGGAAAATAATCCAACAAAGATCAATTAGTGCAGTGCAAAAGCATTACCCTTGCCTTTGGATCTAGTGGCGGTGTGGCACGAGGCGTGCAATGGTTCACACAAATTGTGAGAGGAATAATGTGTTGGCCGTGTGGGAGGTGGCAGTGGCACGATGCGATGCATCCAATGGAGAGAGCAACAATGCACCAACCTTGAAGATGGAGAAGTGGAAGGGTGATGTAACTATGTTGTGGGTAGTTGGGAAATAGGGAAATAACTCATGCTGAATTAACTACCGTCGGTAAACCAAACAGTCATGTAGGGCCAGCGGCAAGAATGCCTATCCAGTTAGCTCGGCTTTTCATGCGATGGAGAAAATACCACTACCGCATCTATTGTTAACTCATCGGTGGTAGTAGTCTCAATTGCTGGTTTCCTTCAGCAGGAGGCCTCGCTATCGGTCTGACCAGCGGTGGAAGTAAAACACAATCACTTCTAATGTTATGGCAGTGAAAGTGGTGATAGTGATAAGTCAATCTGTAGTAGTGTTTGGCCAGTGGTTCAATCATTCTCCAATTTGTCAACACAAAGGAGTTCACAAGATTTTAGAATTGAAGCAAGCAAACATTAAAAAGGTGAACCCATCTTTTATGGGAACAATGAGAACAGGTACGGGGAATACCAAAAAAATGAAGCCCTCTAGAGAGAGCACCCGAGGCTCCACCGTGCCCCATGGAGATGCACCACCATGCCCGCTGCCACTGTTGCCAGCCCTACTGGAGCCGCCACCCACGCCAGCAGCTCCATCTACCACTTTTGTTGCAGCCCAACCCCCCATACAATAGCTCAAGGCAGTTCCTCGACCATGACCCCACCCCACCTTCCAACGAATGGCGATGAGGAGAAGTGGCATGCCTGCTAGGACCTTGAGCCGGTGCCACTAGTCTAGGTATACTCCACGAACCAAGCCTTTAGACCAGGCGTTGTTTTCCAAGATCGGCTCCTCGTTGATTTCCATTCCACCGCTGCCCCCTCCTTCCTCGGCCTTTCCCTCCCATTCCCAGCAACTCTTTGGGTCACTCCCATGTCGCCGGTCCTCTTATCCTGTTACCAAGTTGCCAATCTGTTGTCCTACCACCTTATGGTGCCGTCGGTAAGGCTTTCGGCCTGGCGTGCGACGAACTTCATTTTCACCATCGAAGTGGCTAGCGACGACGTAGCAATGGTTGTTTACCTCAATGGGCCCATTGGCTTGGACAAATTCAAACTTTCCCCCATCTAACATTTGTGAGTGCATGTTCTGAGGCAGATAAGTTGACCTGGGCATCCACTTCTGCTGCTACCGTCGCTGCCACTCCTGGCTCTGCCGCTGGCACCCCAAACGTTCCATTACCACTCCCCACCGCGTGTGGTAGTGACTCAACCGAGCTTGGGAGCTAGCTGGTCAAGATATCTATCAAAGGATCTCGTCTCTAGCTGAGTAAAAAATGTGGCAAAGGATCTCCCAACCTTTTGGTGTTGTTCATGGCTAACAATCCTTCTCTTCCCCATTTGCTCCCCCTCCCTCAAGTCGACATGACCCAGTGCAAGGATGCCCCTCGACATGACCGTCCTAGACCTTGAGCCTAGTGTGGCCATTACTCACCCGACCATGTCCTTCGAGGAGGCTCTCCTCACGCACAGGCTCCCTCTACAAAAAGCTACCCCAAAGTTTGACCACCCTACCATTGCTTGCTTCTAGTGCCTTGCCCCCTATCACTTTGTGCGAGATTGTCGAGATCCTATTCGGTGCTGTCGGTGTAGTCACTCAGGCCACATGGAGAGGAGCTGCAAGGTTCCGCCTCACTAGTGCACCCCCTAGCATCGCCGTCCCTCCCCCTCCTCCACCTCTACCTCACCCCTCTACTTTCTGCTCTACCCACCCTTTCCCTACTTCCACCATTGCCAATCCACTCGTCCCCTACTGCCTTACCCTGTCACCACCCTCCTCACCATGCCTACCTCCCCCCACTACTCTGCCCCTCCTAGGGGCCAGTGCTGGCCACACAACTAAGATCCACTGCTCTAGTTCTCCAACACACCATGTTTGGGTCTACGACCTCTATGAGCGCTATGGCTAGGACCTTGGCTACTCTCCCCCCCATTGCCTCCCTAGTTTGCTTGGGCCCTATCCCTGCTCTGGCTCAGGCACCGCCTCTAGTTGCTAGTGGCTCTGACTCCAGTGAGGCCATCGATGGCTCCGAGGAGGAGGTGGAATCTGATGGGTCCATGTTCCATGTGGACTCCCCAGACCCACTCACTAGGGGTGCTGACAACATCACCTGGATGCCCACAAGGGACATAGAATGTGTAGGCAAGGAGATCTATTCCTTCATCAACATCAATGGCCCTATCGACAACCCTGGCCCCTTCATCCATGTGGCGTTGTTCTCGGTGGCTCCTACGGTCCCTTGCTCGCTCCACCCCTCATCCCATGGCAACATAATACTGCACTTCACTTGTCATGGTAACCATGATGCCATGGTGGACCTTAGCCCCATCATCCAAGATGGTGCCCGGCTCTCCTTGGAGCACTTGAAGGAGACATCCAATCGCTTTGGCATTGAGCTAAAGTGGCTAGTGGCGGTGTCCGCGGTGGACTTCCCTAAGGAGCACTAGGACCCAGAGAGGATCTTGGGTGGCTTCCACAAGCTAGGTGACATCATCAAGGTGGACCATGCCTGCCTTGGCGATGACCACTTGGTCCTTTGTGTTGTGGTCGTGCGGCACCCAGCGACCGAGATCAGCAACGACATCTACATCGGCAAACCGGGCCAGGGCTTTCGGGGCGAGTCGCTTAGCACCACCTTAACCATCCAGGTCCTCTGCATTTGGCCTCATGAGGAGTAGCTGGACAAGCTAGGGCGAGTCGCTCGGCACCGCGTTCACCATTGAGGTCCTCCTCTTAGTGGCTGACGTTCTCTAGAGGCTCATCAAGAACGACGGCGATGTCCACCACCCAATGGTTGACACCTCATGCTCGGTACTCCAATACATAGATGACACAATCATCCTAGTATGGGCTAAGGTTTTGGAGGTCACTAGACTAAGGAGACTGCTAGACATGTTCTCAGCAGCCATGGGACTCATGATCAATTATGGCAAGAGCACAGCAACACCAATGCACCTTCATACTGGGGCTCTGGAACAATTCTTATAGATCCTCCACTTCAAAGTTGGATCATTTCTATAGACCTACTTGGGGCTCCATTGTCCAATGTCAAGCTGCCTTTATCTGCCTTTGTGCCTCTCATTGCTAGAGTGGACAAGTATCTAGCAAGCTGGCAAGCCCTACTTCTATCTACAGTGGGTTGGGTGGTCCACATCAATGCCATTCTCACCGGTGTGCCAACCTATGCCATGGGTGCCATGCTGCTACCCCTGGGGGTCATGGCGGCCATCAACGCATGGCATAGAGTGTTTCTTTGGACGGGGACGGAGCACGCCTCGAGCGCCAAATGTCTAGTCACCTAGGAGAATGTTTGTCTGGCTAAGGAGGATGGAGGGCTTAGAGTTAAACATCTTGACACCCAGAATGCATGCCTCCTTCTCAAACTTCTACATTGCCTTCACCATCCACAAGGGTTAGCTTGGGCAAATTGGGTAAGCGATCATATCAACCTTGCTGATTTGAGTGGTCAATTGTGCAGAACCCAATGGTCGGCTTTGAGGGACTTGCTACCAGCATACCAAAGAATCACTACTATCTCCATCAAGAATGACCAGAATACTTCATTCTAGCATGACAATTGGCTCGTTGACGGTTCACTAGCTATGAAGATGTTGGCCCTCTTCAGCCATTTCAACGGCCGCCTAAACTCAGTGCACGACGCCATGGTTACGGGCATCCACAACCTTCTCCAACAGCAACTAAATACTCAAGTCTCTGAAGAACTATAGGAGCTAACCAACCTTCTGAGTGATGTGCATCTTGAGAACATAGTAGATCAATGCATAAGTTTCTACCAGGCTGAAGACACAAAACTGTTGTCCAGCGTCACATTCCGAGCATCGACAAGAGCAGACCAGCCCTGCCCCTTCTTCAAGTTCTTTTGGCATAATTTTGCCCTGCCTAGGGTCAAGTTCTTTGCTTGGCTCCTGACAAAGAATAGAATCAACTGTAGAACATACCTAGTGATCAAGAACATTTTACAAGAAGTGACCTATGAGATCTGTCACCAAGAAGAGGAGATCACCGGCCATATCTTATCAGCTTGCAACTTTGCAAGGAACTTCTGGGCACGAATTGGCTGGAACCCATATGATATTGCATAGATAACTGAACTATGGCTCACCCAAACACCACCACGAATCCATGTAGATGTTGCCAACCCAACTATCCTATTTTGCCGCCGGAAGATCTAGAAACACAGGAATGAGGTAGTGTTCAAGCAACTACCACCAAGCATTGATCGTTTGGCCGTGACATGTAAAGAATCGAAGAACTCTTGGGTCTGTAGAATTCCACGCTAGAATGCTTCCCTACTCAACAAGTGGAGAAGCATCTTTGATATGTAATCTAAGCCTTCCTAATTCTTGCTTGTTGTAACCCTATTATACTCATGGGGCTTTGCCCCGTTCACCAACTGGCTACACCAAAATATATGGAATGAAATCAGGTGGAGATTCACTTTGATCCCCTCATCGTTTACCTAAAAACATCTTTTATTTTATTTTGATAAAATAATGCAGTGGAGAAAAGAACTACAGATGTCATGTCGGTGCAAAATGTGGCTGACAATTAAATATTTGTAGTTTTGTCATGTGTTATGATTGGATGTGGCCTAGCACACGATGACATAGGGTTTATACTGGCTTAGGCAACATGCCCTACATCTAGTTTTAGTCAGTCGGTGACTTTATTCCTGAGCCCAGGTGCTCAAAGTTTGCTGTGGGGTTACAAACGAGTAAGGAATGAGAAGAGGGGTGTTAGAGGCCCGGTCAGACTCTGAACCGAGTGGCCGAGAGTGACAGGGGCTCTAAGGTATGCTAAGTATTTGAGCATATGCTCTATGTGTCTGAACTTATCATCTGTTGAGCTATTGTTCTTTAGTCGTTGAGAGAGTCTTTGAGAGAGAACCAGCGAGCGAGCTAGCTAGAGAGCTGCTTTTAGGAGAGAGCATATCCCCTTTTATAGTTGAAAGGGATGGCCTTATAAGTCAGAGAGAAAGAGAGAGAGTGTATATGTGTGCTGCCAGTCTTGTTGTTCATGCCATCTAGTATGGGATGGCTGCCAACGCCCATAATACTATTTATGCCTAGACGCGTCTGGTAGGCTCTACCGTGTTCGCTTGGTATGGCAAATGATGGCGCCCACAATACTGTTTGTGGTTTGACCTGTCTAGAAGGTGATATAGTGTCTATCTGTCATGACATGGTGGCACCATCCAGTAGGTGCGCAAGGTATGGCAGAGTACGGTCCTCGGTATTGAAGTTAACTTGAGCAACTTACCTTATTTGCTTCGCCTGCTCTCTGGGCCCACACCGAGCAGGCATCCCCGGTCGATCATTCCTAGTCGGCCTCGACCGTGTTGGTCAGGAAAGAGAGGTGAGCAAAGGTCTGACATATCCTCGATCGGAGAAAGAGAGGTGAGCAAAGGTCCAGCATATCCTCGGTCGGAGAAAGAGGGCTGAGCGAGGCGGAGCCTATGACCCAGAGGTCAGGCGAGGCAAAGCCCATGACCTAGAGGTCGGGTGAGGCAGAGCCTGTGACCCAGAGGTCGAAGGTGCTAGTCAAGGATCGGATTGTGGTCTTGGCATGTTATTGTGTATCTGGGCCAGCCCAGGCATGTGCTGTCATTGTGCCACCTGCTGGGCTGAGTTTTGCTGGGAAGCGGGTCCATTGGGGACCCCGAGTTTATGAACCTGATAGGAGCCCTCGAGCCCCTATGGGACTTCTGTGAAGTCATGAAGGGGCTATTTATTGGAACTTTGGTGTTTTCCCCCTTGGTTTGTTGTACCATGTAGGGTAACCGAGTAGGATTTAGGCACCCAACCTCCATGTGGAGGACTAGCAAAGGCCGTGGAGGCACGCAAAGTGACAATGGGTGCCCAACCTTCATGGGGAGGACTGGTGAAGGCCGCGAAGGCATGTCGGTGGGATATTGGCACCTAGCCCCTGAGAAAGGGACTAGCAAAGGCCATAGAAGCACGTCGTGCAGACATAGGCACCTAGTCCTTGAGGAGGTGACTCATTGGTAATCCATTTTCCACTGAGTGTGCGTGAGCACACATGATGTGTGTAGCACCTGAGCCTGCGTCTGACTAGGGAGTCAGACAGAGGCTGAGTACTTTGGTACTCTTTTTTGGGGCTACGGACTCTTATGTCTCTTTTGGTCGGGGTGTTTGCCCATGTCCATTCCAATCGCAACCTGCGTGGTCGACTGGACTCCTAAGTCAGGGTCGGGTGGCCTGAGCCCTCGAGCCTCATTAGGCTCGGTAGGGATTGGTCGAGTTTTGTGCATCACCCCGTCCATGGTTTCCGCAACCAGAGGGGTTGAGCTAAAACGCTTGCCTCGATGGCCCGAGTGATGCGCGCGGTGACCTTATTAATGGGCATGTCCGAGTGGAATCCGGGTCTATCATTCGTAATGGGGTCAGCATAGTCCTCATATGGCATTCCACTGCTCCTTAACCTACCTCCCAGCAGATGCTTGAGCCATTCTAGAGACTGACTTAGGTGGCCCGCTGGCCTCCCC
This sequence comes from Miscanthus floridulus, assembly GCF_019320115.1. Classification (NCBI taxonomy): domain Eukaryota; kingdom Viridiplantae; phylum Streptophyta; class Magnoliopsida; order Poales; family Poaceae; genus Miscanthus; species Miscanthus floridulus. The sequence goes on from NC_089598.1 coordinate 37,070,845, forward strand.
TCGACGGAGATTCTTTGGGCATGGCTCAAGGTCAGGATCGAACGAGAAGGTCGAGATGACCCTATCCATTTATGAGCAGACTGGGCGAAGGCCACTGGGGCTCATATGTGTTTTTTCCCTTGGCTCTATTTGACGTGAGGTAGCCTCAAGCCCTTTGTGGGCTAGCCTTTGAACCTCGGCCGATCATTGCTCATATCGAATGAGACGACTACCGCTTCATGACACGACATGAAGTGTTGTGATGCAACCATTGCATATGCAATGCTTGAATGTATGGGATGATTGTATGGATGAATGTATGAATTAATGTATGAATGCATGCATGAGAATGGTTGAATGAATGCTCATGCACTAGAAAAGTAGAGCGGGGGTTGGTAAAGTTACCTCGATGGCTCCAGTGACATATTCGAGGAGCTCCTATCGGATATGTTCGAGTGGAATCTAGGTCCATCATTCGTGATGGAGTTGGCATAACCCACATGCGGCATCCCACTGCTCCTTACCTATCTCTCAGCAGCCGCCCGAGCCATCCAATCGACTTGGGTGACCAGTTGGCCTCTCCTCGATGGAGATTCCGTTAGTGGCCCCCTCCAAACCCTACCTAAGAATGCAGAGGGTCATTTGCATGTGGTTGCACCTCGTTTCCTATGCTCAGTTTGCGATAGTGGTGGGCGCTACCCAAACCATGTTCTGTTAGCCCAGTGACATTTCATCGGGCAGGCCATGTCCCGTCCACTAGCACCATGAACCCAAGGGGTCAGGCAAGATAGAGCCGCAACCTCGAGGTCAGGTGAGATAGAGCTCACAACCTAGAGGTCTGGCAAGGCAGAGCCCGCAAGCCAGAGGTTGAGCAATACAGAGCATGAACCTAAGGGGTCAAGCGAGTCATCGCATAGTGGGTGATGGAAGCTCACCGTTTGACCACAACCGAGCTACCTTCATCCTTGTCAATCACACCGTTAGCCGACGCGCTAGGGGCCATAATGGAATTAGAGTAGAAATAGTCAGTTTATGTAAAACATGAGTTTGTGGGGGAGCCCCCGTGTGAACAGTTTTACATTCGTGAATATTTTAAGTTCGTTTTGTGATGAAATCACTCGTGAGGGGAAGCTTGTCCCATCCACCCTTGTTTTTACCATTGCATAGCTTTGTTCTTTGTCCTTTCTTTTTCACACCTGCCCATTGACCTATAGGCTACAAGCTTAAGAACCAAGGCATGGCCCATGAGGCTTAGCTGCTCGTAACCATAGGTCATGGCAGTGTGTGATCGGTCGGGAGGTTAAAGCACAAGTTACATAGGGTAATCAAAGGAACGGAATGCCCTTTTGTTTGGGCAATGCCCTTTTGTCTGGGTGAAAAGTATTACTACATGATAGTAAAAAAGGAGGGTGGTATCACACCCCCATGGAGCCCCCGAGTAACCTAGGCCAAGAGTGCTCGGGCTAGGGTGCTGTAGGAGCAAACGTTGAATGGAAATAAATGGTAGGACCAAGCTTTAGGGAAAGAAAATACGTAACTGTTTGATGTTCCATGTGTTGGTGAGAACATTGTCATTATCATCTTTCAGCCGATAGGTGCCCGGTCGAATCACCTCGGTCACTGTGTATGGTTCTTCCCAAGGTGGAGAGAGCTTATGTTTCTCCTTGGTTGACTGGGTCCTCTAGAGTACGAGATCACCGACCTCGAGGATCCTCCCCTGATTTTTCTTTCATGGTACCTACAGAGAGTTTGCAGGTAATGAGCGGAGTAGATGACGGTCGTCTCATGAGCCTCCTCGAGTAGGTCAACTGCATCCTACTAAGCCTTCATGACTCGGTCTCGGTCGAAGTCCTTTACTCTTGGGGCGCCATGATCGAGGTTGGATGGCAACACTGCTTCAGCTCCGTATGCCAGGAAGAAAGGGGTGAACCTCATGGATCGGTTTGGGTCATTCTTAGGCTCCAGAGGATCGCTGGGACCTCTGCAACCCATCGCCCAGCATACTTTTTAAGTCGATCGAAGATGCGGCGCTTGAGTCCTTGGAGGACCATGCCATTGGCCCGCTCGACCTGATCATTAGTACGTGGGTGTCTGACCAAGGCCCAATCAATCCTGATGCCGTATCCATCACAGAAGTCCAGGAACTTATTTTCGGTGAAGTTTGTTCCATGGTCGGTGATGGTACAGTTAGGGACACCAAACCGATAGATGACGTCGAGGAAGGACTGGACCACCTTTTCTGAGCAGATATTGGTGATGGGCTTTGCCTCTATCCACTTGGTGAACTTGTCCACTGCTATGAGTAGGTGAGTGAAGCCACCTAGGGCCTTTTTGAGGGGTCCGACCATGTTGAGGCCCCAAACAATGAATGGCCAGGTGATGGGGATGGTCTGAACCTCCTGCGCCGGCAAGTGAGTTTGCTGAGGGTAGAACTGGCATCCTTCACACCTGCGAACAACCTCCTCTGTGTCTCAAAGTGTAGTGGGCTAGTAGAAACCTTGGCAAAAGGTTTTCTCGACCAGTGATCTCGAGGTCACGTGATGTCCACAGATTCCAGCATGGACCTCGAGGAGGAGCTGTTTCCCATGGTCGATCGGGATGCACTTCATGAGTACACCCAACAGACTCTGTTTGTAAAGTTCATCACCAATGGTGACTAATGTCTTGGCGCGTCAAGCGATTCATCGTGATTTAGTCCTTCCTAGTGGGAGAACCTCCTCAAGGAGGTAGGTGAGCAGTGGTGATCTCTAGTCGGCCGGATCGAGTGCCATCATAGCGATGTCGCCAGGTGACGTTGTCATGGAGGCGCCAAGGTCAGAGCCCCTGAGCACTCAGATGGGTTGGGGCACGTCGAGGGGTCATAGCCCCCGAGTGCTAGATTGGTGTTGGAGTGCATCTGGGTCGGATCCTCTCGGATTCGGGCAGACGGCTCATGGAGGTCATTTTCAAAGCCCATCAATGGGCGGTTCCTATCTGGCCGCCAATTTTGCGAGGAAGTTAGTGGCATCATTGTCCTTATGAGGTTCATGGTACAGTTCAATCCCTCGGAACTTGTCCTTGAGCTTGCGCACCTCCTGGTAGTACGCCATCATGAGAGGGCTCTTGCAGGAGGACTCCTTCATAACTTGATCGACGACCAACTCTGAGTCGCCATGGACATACAGCTGCGCAGTGCCAAGCTCAATGATGATGTGCAATCTATTGATGAGGGCCTCATAATCTACGGTGTTGTTTGAGGCTAAAAACAGAGACAGATCGCGTAGCAGAGCCTGCTCCCATCTGGGGAGATCAGAACCACTCTGGCCCCTGAGCCAGGTGCCATGTTTGACCCATCGAAGTACATCATCCAGTACTCATGGGTGACATCCGGGGTTAGGAGCTGGACTTCCATCCATTCGGCGATGAAGTTGGTGAGAGCTTGAGACTTAATAGTGGTGTGGGGGATATACCTGATGTAGTGGCCCATGAGCCCAAGAGCCCATTTGGAGATTCATCCTGTGGCGTCACGGTTGTGGACGATGTCTCCTAGCGGGTACGAAGTGATGACGATGACTTCATGATCGGTGAAGTAGTGCAGGAGCTTTTGGGTCACCATCAAAATGGCGTATAAAAGCTTCTCGACCTAGGGGTAGTGAACCTTGGCATCGGTGAGTACCTCACCAACGAAGTACACCAATCGTTGGACCTTTAGGGGTGTCTCGGCTCCTCCCTCTTGATGATGAGGGTGGTGCTCACAACGTGGTTGCTTGCCATGATGTAGAGGAGGAGTGATTCTCCCTGTTCAGGAGCGACGAGGATTGGGGCCAATGTTAGTGATGCTTTGAGGCTTTCCAAAGCCTATTGTGCCTCCTCTGTCTAGACAAATGTGTTTGTCTTCTTGAGAAGTTTGTAGAGAGGCATCCCCCATTCGCCTAGTCAGGAGATGAACCGGCTTAGGGTGGCCAAACAGCTAGTGAGCCTCTATACGCCCTTGATGTTGTGTATAGGGCCCATGTTGGAGATGGCCGTGATTTTTTCGGGGTTGGCTTCGATGCTACGCTCGGACATGATGTATCCGAGCAGCTACCCCTTCGGAACCCTAAAACATATTTTTTAGGATTCAATTTGACACTGAACCTTATGAGGTTCATGAATGTGGTGGCCAAGTTTGTGATCAGGTCGCTAGCTTGAGCCATTTTCACCACTATGTCATCTACATAGATGACAATTGTTTGTTTTGGCCACTCAACTTGGTCAGGTTGGTTGAGCGGGTCAATTTGGTCGGCGAAGCATCGCTACATGCACTGTTGATAGGTGGCGCTAATGTTCTTTAGACCAAAAGGCATAGTTACATAACAGTACAAACCATACGTCGTGCGAGAAGGTGCTACCTATGGTGATGATGTCATTTGGCCTTGACATCTTCAGCTAGAGGAAGGTGTAGTTGGGGATCACCATGAACTTGGCGTATCATGGCCACCCTAAGATGGCGTGGTAGGACCCCAAAAAGTCCACCACCTTGAAGGTTAGGACCTCCGAGCGAAAGTTAGCATGGTCACCAAACATGACGGATAGGTCGATCTACCTGAATGGGTACGCCTACATCCCTAGGATCATTCCGTGGAAGGGAGAGCTCACTGGGTGGAGCTCCGACCTAGGGATCCACATGGCGTCGAGGGTGTTGATGTAGAGAATGTTGAGGCCGCTACCTCCATCCATCAGTACCTTAGTGAGGTGCTTCTTACGGATGATGGGGTTGACGATGAGCGGGTATCGGCCTGGTCAGGCGATGTGGGAAGGATGGTCTCTCTGATCAAAAGTGATCGGAGAGTTTGACCAGCTAAGGAAAGAGGGGATGCCTGACTCAGCGGCGCATGCCTCTCTATAACGTACCTTGTGCTAGTGCTTGGAGTGGATAGCGTCGGATCCCCCAAAGATCATGATGTATTCCATAGGGTCGGGGAAGTAGTCTTCATCCTTGCCTGTCACGCCTCCTTTTGCCTCCTCCTTGCCTTTCCCTTACCTCGGCTTGGTGGCTTGCCGTAGGAAGCACTTAAGGAGCTCGCAGTCCTTATAGAGGTGTTTGACGGGATAGGCATGGTTGGTGTATGGACTCTCCATGAGCTTGTCGAAGTAGTTAGGCTAGCCCTACTAGGGCTGCTTGCCTGCTTGGTTGGCCGCAGTGACCAAAGCTAGGTTGGTCAGTCGGCACCGACCCTTCTTGTTATTCTTGCCCTTTTATGTGGAGGGGCACTCGCCTTGGTCCTCGCACTTGGCCTTGCCCCTGTCTCGATTGCTGCTAAAGACTGCCCTGACCACCTCCTCACCAGAGGCATGGTTTGTGGTGATGTCGAGCAGGTTACGGGTGGTATGGGGCTTCACATAGCCAAGCTTGTGGATCAAGGACTTACAGGTTGTCCTAGAGAGGAACACGCTAATGACGTCCACGTCAATGACACCAGGTAGGGAGTTGCATCACCTTGAGAACCTGTGGATGTTATCCCACAGGGACTCGTTGGGCTCCTACTGGCAGCTCTTGAGGTCCCATGAATTCCCAAGATGGACATACGTCCCTTGGAAATTTCCAACGAAGACCATCTTAAGATCCACCCACTTGCGGATGCTGTCGAGCGGAAGGAATTCAAGCCATGCTCGAACATGCTCCCCTATGTAGATGGGGAGGTACGGGATGATGAAGTAGTCATCATCCACTCCTCCGGCTCGACAGGCGAGCCAGAAGTCTTCGAGCCATATACCGGGGTTTGTCTCCCTAGTGTACCAAGTGATGTTGGTGGGTGGTCGGAAGTGTAACACCCTAGGTGTTAGACTTGCATAATTTGACTTGCATTGCATGAGTACGAGCATCAAGCATTCATATATAAGCTTTTACATTTGAAACATATGAAACATGCTTGTTATTTTATGTTTCCTTGTATGTATGCATATGATCATGTGTGAATGAATGCAAGTGGGTAATGTTAGTCACTAAAACACCTTAGTTACACTTAGGATGACTAATAGAACAATGTTCATATAGATCACTTTGTCTAATTAAGCTCCTCAGTGATGATATGCATGTTGACCTAGAAAGTAATTTATGTACCCAATGTATGAAATGCTTGTATGACCTTAGGAATAGCTTAAACCTGTTTATAATGTCATTATGAACAACTTTGGTATTCATGACTAGGGCTAGTTTGGTCATTAAGTCATAGTTCAAGTGTTAGTCATCAATTGAATGTAGTATGTTTGATCTAGTTTGAACTATGTGATAGAGACTTTGCATGGATGTGTTCACTAAAGAAAAGTTGTAGTATTTGATGAGAGGAACAACTTTTATTTTTGGGTAATAGGCTAGTTTAGTGCCTAACATGCTTGAAATTGGCTCACAAAAATCAAGTTTTCACTGTTTTCAGCACTTAGGAAAAATTTTGCAAAGTCTCTAGAATTGACAGTTCGATAGGCTCGACTTTGGGCTGATGTATCTCTCTAACCATTGAGAATTTGGCTTTGATTTCTTAAGACTATTTGTAGCTGGTACATAGATCTACAAAACTGGTTTAGACATCGTGCACTGAATCACCATAGTTTAGGAGTTACAAAGGATCGAAAATGCGCTATCAAGCACTTGAACGGGAACTGACGAACGCCGCGTGACGTCGGGTCATGGCTGACCACCATCAAACGCTGGCCACCGCATGGAGGAAATGAGGCCGCATGTCGCCGATGTCCTGCCCAGCCAGGCCACGTTGAGCCATTACCATCCACCCCACTCGCCTTGCGCCGCATCACCTCGCTCCTCTACCATCGTAGCAGTGCTGTGGTAATCCCACTGCATCATCGCGCTCACATTGCCAGCTAGAAGTGCACGATAAGCCGCTGTGCCATGCATGGTCCTCGTCAGTACTCTGCCGCCGCACTCCGTCATCATGGCCGCACCACCTTCGACCGCCATTCGCCATAATAGTTGGTGAGATAGCTTCGCAGTAGCATGTAAATGCTTGGCCAAACCCTAGATCGAGCCTTCATGGCCGGCTCTAGCGTATCACCGTCGTCCCGCTCAGCCGCGCCACCATGGCTGCCACCGTCGAGCTTACCTTCGCTAATCCGTCCAAATAACTAGCCTAGTGTGTGCGCCAGGTCTTAGAGGTCACTATGGTTCCGGTGCCGTCGCCGGAGAAGCCACCGTCAGTGAACTCCGGCCGTCCCACGTGTTCCTCTGTTTTTGCCGAAGCTGACGTGTGGGGTCAACTGACCTACGGGCCTCGTCTGTCAGTGACTGTAGTGCTGAAGGATAGTTCATTCATTTTCAGATTTGTTGTAAACTTTGAAAAATGATAAGTGAAGTTCTAGATGTTCATTTTTTATGAACAAAATTTTGTTATGTTCCTTAGGAAGTGTAGTATTTTATAAAAATATGATATGTCTAGTTTCTAATATTTTTATTGGAGATTAAATGTGTTTATATAAATGCTTTTTGAATGTTAGTAAACTTGTAAATTACATATCATGAGCTAGAAAAATGATAAAAATGTGATTCCAATTTTTCTAGTCTTGTGTTGACATGCCATAGCTAGGAAAATATTAAGCTTGCAGTAAACTTGATTTAAATATGGTCTTTCTATTTATCTAGTAAAAAATGGTATTTTCTAAGGAAATTTGTAGGGATAAAAATATGTAACATATTGCTATGCGAATTTTTGTACAGTAGTATGACACTAATATGAAGCTAGAAAAAATATATGATCTGTTGTTTGACACTTTTCTATAGGGTTTACTATTTTCACTAAAATAACCCTTGCTAGCTTGTCATTTTTGCATAGGATGTTATTCATGTCCAAATGGTATAAAATTTTCACAGTAGCCTATTGTGAGCACTAGGAAGCTACTGTAATGTTATGAGAATTTATTGTGCATATTTGGTGTATGTTTGTTATTTCCCCTAATTATTTAATTAAATTAATAAAGGTATTTTAATAAATGGATTGTGCTTGATCATGATGTTTTCTATGGTGCTTTTGATGCATAGTAACTATTCATGTTCATAGTAAGGCTTAGAAGCAACTAGTGGTATGCAACTACTTAATTATTACTTTGTAATTCAAATAGATGATTGCATGTATAGTTTTGATTGTATGGATCATTTCATATAGATAATGATCTTTGCTGTAAAACTTGTGAATAACAAAGTTGTAGATAACTTACTAATCTACCTCGTGTTAAAATTTCATGGTCATAGGCTTTAGGGTTTAAGAGTTCTAGCTGTTACAAGTTTGCTGTTCGAAATGTTTACTTTCTGGACAGATTTGATTCACTAAATTGTTTGACCTAGATAACAGTTGAATCACCTTAAGAGTATTAAAATAAAGTCGTAGACAATTTCATAATCTTTCCAGAATGTCCATAGCCATATGATTTTGATATATATAACTCCAGTTATGGGTAAAATAAGTAGCTGTTGTTTTGAAGTTTAGTAAATAAATTGCAGGAGTGTTTTGCTTAAGTAATAGAGAAGAGATATGGACCTACTTAGTAGAATAGGATGCACTTGTTATTACCTTAATACCATGCTATTGAAAATACTTATGAAGATGCATTCATCATGTTTTATCATACTATATGTGTCATCATACATGCATTCACAATATCTTATTCCATGATCATGCATATAGGATCGACCGAGGGGGGTAACGTTGCTGGAATTCAACGAAGAAGAGGAAGGGGATCAGCAGGAGAATCCTCAAGCCATAGCTCCTAGAGACGAGGAGCAAAATCTAGAAGAGCTACCTGAGTGCCTTGATCACTGCCCTACTTCTTTTCTGAAAGACAAGCCCCGGAGCATTCTAAGTCTCTCAGTGTTTTACAAAATACTACTTGAGTCCTTTATGATTGATGCATTAGGTTATAAGAGTTGATTGGAAACACTTGATGCATAGAACTACCTTATCCAGATACATATACCTTTAACCCTGTGTAGGTCCAGGATCGAATATCTGCTTAGCCATGCTTAGACCGGTAGAAGTCGGGTGATTTCCTGTCACCTGTGAGATATAGGTGGATACTGAAGCACGGTTGGCTATATTTGCTATCGTGGAAAAGAACCATGGGATAATGTAAATGGAGACCGGGCGAGATGTCGATAGAGAAGCAACAAGACATTGAGGTCTTGGGTGTGGATCTTCCCCGTCTGTGTTGATTAAGGACTGTACCGTTGTTGACACTTCTGAGAAGATTGAACACATGCATATCACTTAGCTAGCTGGATAACTCGTTCTGACTGTGAAGCCAAGTAGCTCAACTCAGGCCATGCCTCATTCTATTGTGTGCCCTCTACGAGGAGCGGATCAATAGACCATGGGCAAGCATGACCTGAGCGACCTTGTCCGGGACTGTGGGCAGGCATGGCTTGAGCGACCTAGCTACCGTTAGTCCCTGATTGTGCAGTGTTGTACGAACCCATGAAATGTGTACCTGAGTTATACCAAAGGAGACTTAAGGATGCCTTCGTGCAATATGCCTCAGTTTGTGTTAGGAATAAATTCCCAGCTGGTTGAAATCGATTTGAATCGCCATCTCTCCCTAATAGTGAGAAACTTGGCTAGCTCCAATATCATAGTAATTGTATTATGGAAGTTGATGGTTCAGATAAATATGGAATTATTACACCTGCTATGGTTACTATTGTATGCTCTAAAATAATATACCACATGTTTGGCATAGGATAGTTGCTAATGTAGAGATGAATAGCTATAATTAACTTGATGACCGAAGTATAATTGTATAATTGAGTTAATCGCTTTTTATGCAAAATGTTGTCAAGCTACCTTCACTTATAAAGCCTTGCATAATCCTTGGAGTCAATTTATTTCTGGTTTATGATGAGTAAGTCTAGCTGAGTACCTTCTCGTGATGAGGACATCGCCAAGATGGAGTCGAGGACGACTCCAATTCGAGAAGGGGAGGATGATGAGGACATCACCATGCTGGACACATCGACGCCATAGTCTTCCCCAAGTTGCAATTCGTTCCCAACTCAGCTGCTACGTCGCCCTCGGATTCAGCAGACACGTCATCACTGTTTCGGTCATAACTCTCTCATACGACATCGAAACGGGCCGTTCTTGGATGCGTTGGAAAGGGGACGACGACGCCATCGTTTTGGATCTGGTCCCAGCTCCAGAAGGCTCGTGGATCATTCTGTGTGACCACGGCAAGGTGCTGCGTCACCTATTTGGGCCAACTTGGCCATGTATCGTGTCGGGCCTTAAGCCCAAGTTGTGGGCGCCCAACCCCTGGCCGTCCCCAACCCTAGGTCGAGTCTTAGACTATAAACACAGCCATCGCCGCTGCTACACAATTGGGTTTTGTTTAGAGTTTAGTTTTCCATCGAGAAACTGAATCGTTCATTGTAACTGTGGTGACAAATCCTTTTACAGTGATCCAGGGCCCCTGTTCTTGATCTCCTCCACTGTGTCGATTAGTCCTTTGGAACCGAGTTCTTGAATCCTTTATTGATATTCGCGTCATTCATATTTGCAATTTCAGATTGCGTGTTTTACCTTCTTGCTTGTGCTCTTCGATTCGCTTGCAGGAAAAGCCTTCTTGGCGAGGTCAATCAAGTTGTGCTTGGTTGATAACCAACGGAGCAGTGGTGTAACGGTTGCAGGGTTTGAATCGTGTCTGATTTGAAGCCGGATCGCCAACGTCGAGATCTCCAGTCATCGAACTTACTGGCTACCTCTCGGAAGATCGGGCCTGTACTCATTGATTTTGATGTTGTCCCTATGCAAGCTTGTTCCATTTTGTTAGGTCGCCCATGGGAATTTGATAATGATGCTTTACACCATGGTAGAACTAATACATACACTATCATACATAAGGACAAGAAAATTACATTGCTGCCTTTGTCTCCTACGGATATTATTAAACATGCTAATGAGATCAAAAATAAACCTCCAATAGACATTGATAAAAATAATGGGATTAAGTTAAAAGGAGGTGCTTTTCTTGCTACAACTCCTGCTACTGCTGAGTTATGTGATAATCCTGATGCACCATGTTATACTATGTTTTGTCAACCTTTTATGTCTGGTGCATTGCCTGCTGTCACTAACCTTTTGCAGGAGTTCACTGATGATGGGATGGAGTCGAGGACGACTCCAATTCTACAAGGAGGGGATGATGAGGACATCGCCAAGATGGAGTCGAGGACGACTCCAATTCAAGAAGGGGAGGATGATGAGGACATCGCCACGCTGGACACATCGACGCCATGGTCTTCCCCAAGTTGCAACTCGTTCCCAACTCAGCTGCTACGTCGCCCTTGGATTCAGCAGACACGTCATCACTGTTTCGGTCATAACTCTCTCATACGACATCAAAACGGGCCGTTCTTGGATGCGTTGGAAAGGGGACGACGACGCCGTCGTTTTGGATCTGGTCCCAGCTCCAGAAGGCTCGTGAATCATTCTGTGTGACCACGGCAAGGTGCTGCGTCACCTATTTGGGCCAACTTGGCCATGTATCATGTCGGGCCTTAAGCCCAAGTTGTGGGCGCCCAACCCCTGGCCGTCCCTAACCCTAGGTCGAGTCTTAGACTATAAACACAGCCGCCGCCGCTGCTACACAATTGGGTTTTGTTTAGAGTTTAGTTTTCCATTGAGAAACTGAATCGTTCATTGTAACTGTGGTGACAAATCCTTTTACAGTGATCCAGGGCCCCCGTTCTTGATCTCCTCCACTGTGTCGATTAGTCCTTTGGAACTGAGTTCTTGAATCCTTTATTGATATTTGCGTCATTCATATTTGCAATTTTAGATTGCGTGTTTTACCTTCTTGCTTGTGCTCTTCGATTCGCTTGTAGGAAAAGCCTTCTTGGCGAGGTCAATCAAGTTGTGCTTGGTTGATAACCAACGGAGCAGTGGTGTAATAGTTGCAGGGTTCGAATCATGTCTGATTTGTAGCCGGATCACCAACGTCGAGATCTCCAGTCATCGAACTTACCGGCTACCTCTCGGAAGATCGGGCCTGTACTCATTGATTTTGATGTTGTCCCTATGCAAGCTTGTTCCATTTTGTTAGGTCGCCCATGGGAATTTAATAATGATGCTTTACACCATGGTAGAACTAATACATACACTATCATACATAAGGACAAGAAAATTACATTGCTGCCTTTGTCTCCTACGGATATTATTAAACATGCTAATGAGATCAAAAATAAACCTCCAACAGACATTGATAAAAATAATGGAATTAAGTTAAAAGGAGGTGCTTTTCTTGCTACAACTCCTGCTACTGCTGAGTTATGTGATAATCCTGATGCACCATGTTATACTATGTTTTGTCAACCTTTTATGTCTGGTGCATTGCCTGCTGTCACTAACCTTTTGCAGGAGTTCGCTGATGATGGGATGGAGTCGAGGACGACTCCAATTCTACAAGGAGGGGATGATGAGGACATCGCCAAGATGGAGTCGAGGACGACTCCAATTCGAGAAGGGGAGGATGATGAGGACATCGCCACGCTGGACACATCGACGCCATGGTCTTCCCTAAGTTGCAATTCGTTCTCAACTCAGCTGCTACGTCGCCCTCGGATTCAGCAGACACGTCATCACTGTTTCGGTCATAACTCTCTCATACGACATCAAAACGGGCCGTTCTTGGATGCGTTGGAAAGGGGACGACGACGCTGTCGTTTTGGATCTGGTCCTAGCTCCAGAAGGCTCGTGGATCATTCTGTGTGACCACGGCAAGGTGCTGCGTCACCTATTTGGGCCAACTTGGCCATGTATCGTGTCGGGTCTTAAGCCCAAGTTGTGGGCGCTCAACCCCTGGCCGTCCCCAACCCTAGGTCGAGTCTTAGACTATAAACACAGCCGCCACCGCTGCTACACAATTGGGTTTTGTTTAGAGTTTAGTTTTCCATCGAGAAACTGAATCGTTCATTGTAAGTGTGGTGACAAATCCTTTTACAGTGATCCAGGGCCCCCGTTCTTGATCTCCTCCACTGTGTCAATTAGTCCTTTGGAACCGAGTTCTTGAATCCTTTATTGATATTTGCGTCATTCATATTTGCAATTTCAGATTGCGTGTTTTACCTTCTTGCTTGTGCTCTTCGATTCGCTTGCAGGAAAAGCCTTCTTGGCGAGGTCAATCAAGTTGTGCTTGGTTGATAACCAACGGAGCAGTGGTGTAACGGTTGCAGGGTTCGAGTCATGTCTGATTTGAAGCCGGATCGCCAACATCAAGATCTCCACAAATCGAACTTACCGGCTACCTCTCGGAAGATCGGGCCTATACTCATCATCTCGTACTCAGGGTTTTGTTCCCATTTGTTGCAAATGGTACCATCTATCACGGATATTGCAAGAGTTGCTTCTATCATGCCATGGATGAGGAGTAAGCCTTGGGCAGGCATCTTTAATAATCCTTCTATATGCTTCTGTGGATTGTGATCATGTGTTGGCATCATAACTGAACTATGTTGGTAAATGCTACTTTTCAAACTTAATTTGCTTCCGCTATTATCTATCAAACTTAGTTTGTAATAACTCTATTCCGTACTCTGATGATGAAATGTATTTGTGAACTTTATGTAATATGTGACATGTATGTTGAATCATGTACGATCTTGGTTGTATGTGAATCGTTTATTGAGACCCGTCGTGGTACTCGACAGACTACCGGGTTTATATGGGCTTAAGTATGACAGTGCGACCACTTGTAGGCTGCCATTGTACTTGTGCTCTTATAAATTGGTCGGTTCTATGACAGGAAGCGCTGCAGGAATGGTGCTTTCTGGATGCAATGACCAAAGGCTCATGGCCTCGGGCCATCCAGGCTAGGGCTTCGGTCATTCGGTCGGCCACCATACTAGGGGTGTGTATCCCTGCAATCCTCGATGGTTAGGTCGGGGCCTACACCACCTGCTCTCACCACCACTTGATGGACGTCATCATCGTGTCGGGCATGGCGTTGATTGTTGATGATGCTATGAGCGTCACGGTTCGGCCTGAGCCATTCACGCACAGGTGGTTGGTGTGGAGCGGGCGCCGGGTCAGGCTGCGGTGTAGCCGTTGCTTCTAGTCCCACACTCGGCAACTTTAGTGGTGTCTGGATAGAGCGATTCGACTGGTGCAGCCCTAGTCCTCTGGTTAGGCAAGAGGCCATATGACGGTGTCACGACGTGGAGCTCTCTGCCTGCTGAACGGCGATGGTCTCCACCAACGCCCAAAGGTTTCGGTAGATTGCCTATTCCTGGGGGTCGGTATGCTTGGGGAGGCCGCACAAAAGCATCGCAACATTGATGTTCTGGCCAGCCCAAGCAAACTGAGGGGGGTCGTTCCCTCCGTCTAGAATGTTATGCTAGATCTGACAGGTACTACCTCGAGCACCGCTCGCTGGGTTAAGCACATGTGGCATAGCGTGCAGTGCCAAGCATGCCAGCGTAGGTGGTGGCTAGCTCTGCCACCTTTGTCGTAACTCCTCGCCGTGCTCCAATGCACGTGCGAGGGCCTTCGTATGGGGGGTCCAGAGGGATGTGAGTCTACAGAGACTCCACTACCATCGGTGGCAGTCCTGGGGCGTCCGCCATAGCATACTCCTGGGATAGAGGGTGGCCGATGCTAGAGTCATCGCTTTTGACCTTGTCATCGATGAGGTCATGAAAGGAGGCGAGAGCGTAGCCCGCCATCCCCACAAACTCAGACGTGAGAGGGGGTAGCGTCAGCATTCTTTGGAGATCTGCGCGCACGTGTCCACAGGGGATGTGAAGCCATAGGGGGATCGGTCACACAACGGTCGCGGTAGGGAGAACTGGGTCCCTCTGGAGAGTTGGCGGAAGGTGTTAAATAGTGAGTAAAGAACAATATGTACATCACTCACCATGGAGTTTGAGCCCAGCATGGGCTCAAGGCAAAGCGTGAGTGTCTCGACATTGAGGTCATCGAGTGGCCTAGGGCCGGTGGAGGACGCTCCTCCTCCAGTGGATGCCGGGACGAGCGCCTCCTTACGGAGGCAAAGTACGCTGAGCTGGTCGGGGATGAAGTCTAGGCTTCCAAATATGAAAGTCTGGAGCGGCTTGAAGATGGGAGGATCCCACATCCCAACATGTGGGAGCGTGGGAAACTCTAGAGAGCCAAAGTGAATCATATCGTTGGAGCCTGCCATGCCGAAGATAGTGGAAAGGTGGGCCATCTGATGACCAAAAGCATGAACGCACGGCGTCCTCTCCATGGTTGGCGCCAACTGTCGGTGCAAAATGTGGCCGATAAGTAAATATTTGTAGTTTTGCCATGTGTTATAATCAGATATGGCCTAGCACGCGATGACATAGGGTTTATACTGGTTCAGACAACGTGCCCTACGTCCAGTTTCATTCGGTCGATGACTTTATTCCTGAGCCCAGGTGCTCGAAGTTTGCTGTGGGGTTACAAATGAGTAAGGAATGACAAGGGGTGTTAGAGGCCTGATCGGACTCTGAACCGAGTGGCCGAGAGTGATGGGGGCTCTAATGTATGCTAAGTATTTGAGCGTATGCTCTATGTGTCTGAACTTATCAGCTGTTGAGTTGTTGTTCTCGACTCGTCGAGAGAGTCTTCGAGAGAGAAGCAGCGAGCGAGCTAGCCAGAGAGCCATTTTTTAGGAGAGAACGTGAAACATCCTCAATTTTTCCATGAAGGGAAAATCCACAGAATGAATTATAATATGATAAACCAAGAACTGATTCCATCATATTATCATATTTCAGTCGATGTCATAGTCATACATCATAAGATTACAAGAATACAAGACATTACATCACTGGGGAACACACCTATTACAGAGTTAATCTAGCGGAAGACTATCAAGTGAAGGCTCCTCCTTCACGGGCATCATTAGAGTTGGCGTAGTGCAGCGTAGATTCTATCTCTAAACCAAACTTGAGTGTAGGCACGAGACCTTCTAATCCTTCTAAAGTCAGCATCTCTGAGAAGCAGGAAAATCTGCACACCGCCAGATGTGTGCAGGCCATGGTTAGCACCGATGAGCTTTAGTAGAAAAGATAAAACAAGAGGATCTGGCGATCCTAACATTTGGCTGTGGTTTGCATCCTTAGCGCATGAGAAGCAAGTAATAGTAGTAATGTAATAATAATATCCAGTTTTTAACACATTCCCAACCACACACATCCACATCCATCCATATCCATCCACCAACCCAACCCAACCATAACCACACCACCATCACCACATCTCATCTCACACACTCTAGTCGGCAGGCCGACTCCCTCTCGACACTTGCCTCAACGGCCCATAGCCCCCAAGGCTCACGACCGGAAAATACCCCAACCCTAGAGGGAGAAAAGGACTCATCTCCTATCTAGTTTAAGCGAAACCCAGGAAAGGTCCATAGCTGACAAGTCAGCATATGTATCGATCGATCAACCAAACACTCTGCAGAGGTTTTACATACCCACAAGATAGCCATCCTCGACGGTGCCCCATCTAGGCAGATTCCGGCCGCTTGCTAGCCTAGAACAATGCCACCCTACCTCTTAGCCCTAGAACATCCCAAGTCTAGTCTGGGATGGCTGATACTGTGAGCCGTAGACACAGCCAGGGCCATCCGGATGTCAAGAGCCAGGTCCACAAGGCCTCCTAAAGTCTCAGAAGGGTGTGGGGGAAACCGCACGCCCTGTACCTCCTTGCACACGTTCACCTAGGAGTAGTGGCATTGTTCTACCAAGTAGTCCGACCGTCCCGCACCATATAGGGCGAGTGGGATGTAAGGATTTCCGGTGAGTCTGAGTACTAGTAAGTCCTTAGGAATTGACCAAGCCAGAATGTCTTCATCAGGGTTTCCATTTTACGTGCCACCACAGCACCTCTACCCCGGGCTCCACCTCTCTAAGGTTCACACCCAAGGACACCTCCAATTACCATTTACCCGCCATAGGTATTCCATATCCAAGTGCCTAGGTAGCACCACATAGCAAGACTCGCCCCAGGCTCGTCGTTATTCCAGCTTGGTCGACACAACCCTCACTCTCCACGCACCCAAGGCACACACACAGCATGCTCATACACCACTGAGTCTGGCTTCCCAAGCCAATCATTCCCAGGGGTTCACCACCAGCATCACATCCCCGATATAATGCGAAGTGGAGTTAATAATAAGTATAGTGGTGTAATATGCAAGCAAGCAGGCAAGTAAGCATATATAAGTGAGCGAATGCGCAAAGCAGGGTGATGTGTTAGAGTGGGTTGCATCAAGGTAATAATGGCTCAAGTAGTAGCATGCATCAAAGTACTAGCAAGGGAATAATTATATCGCGCTAGCAGTTCTAGATTTTATGCAATGTCTAATAGGATTCTCTAAAAGAGGGTGCTGCCATGACACCTACGGTGTAGAGGTAGTAGTGGTTCAATTCTCCATTCATTGGTGTTCCATTAGCGGGGTCACCTCCTCCTGCGTTGACTCCATTCCGCAGTCCTTGTCGTCGTCCACGTTCTCTTGGTCCGATCGTCAGCTACTTCATGAAGCGACACGCAAGGCAAGAGAGCACTCAATACTCGAAAAGACGACAAGATGTAGGAAAATCCAATAACACTAACAGCACACTAAAGGATTCACAGCTTAGCCCTCTCGGCGGTTGTCCGATTCCCTTGGGCCAATAAACACAAGTGATGGTTTGCTTATGCACAAGCTTATGCCATGGCCAAGCCAGTATGGCTTTACGATAAATGGTTTAAGACAGAGCTCATTCATAGCAACCATCACGGCTCACGTCCCTCGATCTGGGTGTCATGGAGAGGACGGGAATCGGGGGATGGGCCCAATGAAGGAAGGACGACGGGGTTCAGCTCTTATAGTCTTATCCTGTAAGTCACAATTGGTCACGAGTGGCATACAAAAATGATTAACACTATTGTGACTTGGCTCCAACGTACTTCGGCTCACCCGCTATGGTAGAATGCGGTAGCGCAAAGAGATTGGACATCAACGGTTTTCTCGATCCTCACGACATAATAACGTCGGGAGCTGAGAAGAGAGTTGCTCAGCAAAACAAAAGAAGCGGGGGTTAGCTAGGCACATCCATGTCATGTTCTTAGACACATCTTCGGGAAAGATGGTTTTAGACGGCCGATCAGGTCGACACGCATGGGTCCGAGGTACGACATAGACTATAGCTTCGCTAGCTAAAAGAGATAGTCCGATCTTTGATCCAATCACCATGGACAAGGCGGGATCGAACAGAGCGGCTAATAGGGCAATAACAGCAAGGAACGGAGGTCTGCTCCTTCCAGCACACATGCCATGATAGAAGACAGGGCATTGGAAGGAGCGACTCACTAAAGAGTACAAGTGCGCAAACCACGCGTAGGGTACCCGACTTAGGTGCATTGGCACTAAGACATCTCTCTAATTCATAGCGGTGCGGTTGTCACCACGAGAATCAGGAAATGCAATGGTCATACAATGGTACAAGCATACGGGGGTTTGAGCGTGAAGAGGCAAGTAAAAGTAAAAAGAGTGGCGTAGCTCCATAGTCATGGCGAGGCGAACTCACGGCCACAAGCTATACCAACAGGTTGGCACCCATTGTTCCACGATTGTTATCTCCAGGTCATCTCCCACAGGACTTGGTCATGGAGGGCTCAAGGCGTGCGGGTGATATTTGCATCGATGTTAGTATCGACATCGAATCCATCATGACCATGTTCTAGGGCCGAAGATAGGAGCTAACACTCGTGGTACTATGAAGTCAACTAAAAAGCGAGGGGTCGAGTTATGCTCGGCATCACGGTCATAGCGAGACGGATCTCGCGATCATAGCGTCCGAACGAGGTACGATCCCTCAGCTGGCTCGAAGGCTCGACACACAGGCAACAACACCAACAATCAGCGATAAGAACCAAACACGACCGAAGATGCAACAACTCGACATGACTGCAGAGTAGCACATTCCATAGCGAGGGGGATGGGTAGACCTGCACAAGGGCACGGTGCAGACAGATATAGATAGATCAAGATCACGTATTGTAAGTGGACGAATGAGTATAAGAATGAGCAGGAAAGGGCTTTCGTCGGTGGTCGGAGATGTCACCGAGGTGGTCGGTGAGATCACCGTCGTGGTCGGAAGGCTGGCCGAGGTGGTCGGAGAGCTTTGCCGACGTGGTCGGTGAGATCACGGAGGTGGTCGGAGTGATCATCAACGTGGTCGGTGAGATTGCTGAGTGGTCAGAAAGGTTGCCAACGTGGTCGGAAAGGTTGTCGAGGTGGTCGGAGAGTACTTAAGGGTTGGTCCACATCATGGTGCTCATCTTTAGAAAAATTATGAAATTGGTTTCATAATTTTTCGTCAACGTATGAATTTTCTACGAATTTCGGAGATTAAATCCATTCCTGAAAAAGAAGAGGGAGGCCACGGTTTCTACTGGGCCGCCACTGGGCTGCTGTTGGGCTTGGCTTACGCGAAGAGGAAAGGCAGGCCAGCCTATTTGTCGGCCCAACTGCAAGGAAGAGAGAGGGGGCCAGCACGGGGCCACTAGGCCGATGTTGCAGCTGCTGCAGTTGGCCCAAGAGAAGAGAGGGTGCTGGTGCTGGGCATTGGGCCGGCTGGCCTTGGTGCTTTCCCGCAAGCCGCTCAGCAAGGTAGGGTCTGGGACTGGGGCTGCTCGTGACGTGCGTGTCCTCGGTGATGGTGTCGCACGTGACGTTCTCCGAGGCCTTGGGTGAGCAGCTCACGACCATGCCCAGCGGTGCTTAACCGAAGAGCCTGGGGACACGGACACAGTGCATGCTTGGCTCGCCGTGACACTGCTCGGTGCATGAGTGCCAGCATGGCCAAGGTCGGCCTTTGGGTCTGTGTGTGCGTGCGTCCGAGCGGTGGCCATGGTCGTGAGTGTGGTGGCAGGGTCCGAGGTCACGGAGGTGTAGGGTCGGCTGAGCTCACCATGGTGAGGCCGCGATGGCGGTGCCATGCCATGGATGTGAGGGCGAGGCGGTATGTGCACGAGCGTGGTTATGGCCACGATGAGGTTTGCCGACGGCATGGCGTCGAGGCAAGGTATGGTTTTGTTAAGTGATGGCAGTGGCTAGTGTGGGTGTGAGGCTATGAGCGCGTCGTGCCCAAGTTGTGACTTCGAGAGCTTGGCTCGAGGGCTAGACAGAGGGAATGAAAGGCGGGCAAGGTTGTGCCTTCGGACGGAGCTGTTGTGTGCACGGGTTCTTCGGGCAGCGGTGCTCGGCCAGGGGCTCGGAAGAGTTCGGCACGGCATGTCCGCGAGGTGTGTGCGTGCTGTGTGAGTGCGGTTGCCTCAACCCTCGGCGCCTGCGACTGGTATGGACGAGGGAGCAGAGAGGAGGTTGGAAGGCCATGGCTTGGTGCCTATCTTGTGCCGCTGTGCACTACATGCGCGTGTGATGGCCCCTGGCTGTGGGTGGCTACCGGTGCGGTATAGTCCCCTCCCCCGCAGGATTGGTGCTGGCGTGGTGCAGTGCATGCGACATTCACGACCGTAGCTGGTGCGAGGTTGTGTGGCTACGACGTGTGAGACGATGGCAGCAGCACAACCGTCCAACGGTGCCCGAGCCGTGGCTTCATGGGCGCGCCTTGAAGGCTAGGTAGGCAGAAATGGCAACCAAGGGCTGAAAGGCGAGGCTTTGGCTCATGGAATGCTAGGGTGACGCGCATGCAAACCAAGGATGCCGTCATGGCGTGTGCTACGTCCAGGTTGGGCCTGTGTCCGAGCGGTGGCCATGAAAGGCACCGCCTTGGTCTTCTTGGGGCCGGTGTGTGTGCGTGTGGCATTCCGACCATGTGGTGGTCGTGTGTGGCCACCAGCGGCAGAGACGCCGTGCTATGCGAGCGTGGCAAACAGAGCCGACGTCGAGGGCCAGAACAGGCAGGCTATCGAGGCAACGAGTAAAGGCGAGGGCTTTTGGGGCGAACAGCTCACCGGAGGGCTCGTCGGCGACAGATCGCGCGGTGCCAGTTGGGCCCGACGTAGGCAGTCGTGCACGCCAGTGTGGTGAAGGTGTCTGCGTGGGTTCGCACGTCCTTTGTCCACGTGGGTCTCAGCGTCGTGGAGTGGAGTGGCTTGGTGCAGAGGAGAGCTGGGTGAGGCTGTGACGGGGTCGCTGCTACGGCTATGACTTCCTCGAGCGCGCTGGGCCGTCGTCGCCGTGTAGTTGCGGCAGGGGGTGAAGCAGAGGAGGTCCGGCTTCCATGGGAACACAAATCACGGCACGAGGGCCAATCTCAGTCAAGGACGACGACAGGGAAAGGGGAAAAAATGGGAGCTTTGGCAACGACGCTGCTCACCGGTGAGCACGGAGCGGCATCGAGGAGATGTCATGGTTGACGCCGAGCCGGAGCGGGGTCGCGACGTGCGGGCTCCGAACGGCGTGGCTCGGCGATGGGGTACGATGGCGCGGCGTCGGTGGCGAGGTGGCTCACTGCGCGTGCTTGCTCGGCATCACATCGTGGTTGCGTTGGCTTCTTGGGCTCCCGCCGCGGCGTCATTGGTGGGTGCGGAGGAAGGGAGAACGAGGTAGAGGAGGTAAGGCTCTATGGCGGCCGGGAGAGGTGCCAGATGTCGGGGTTCTTATAGCGCGCCAGCTAGGGCTGCCGAGGGTCACGGATGGCGGCAATCCTCGGGGTCTGTGCTTCCTGCCCACATGGCGTGCATCGAGCGGGGGGTGCGAAGCTGGTGAAGCACGGGCATGTGCTTTGCCACCCGAGCGGTGGCGGCGTGGGAGCGGGTCACGGCGCGCTTGGCCTAGGGTTCCAGAAGGGGCATGCGGTGCGCGTGCAGGGCGCATGCGCGTGTGTCCGAGCGAGCGGTGGTGGCTGGAGGCCAGGGCACTGCCCTAGGGTTGGGGTTGGGGCTGCTGGCCAGGCTGGGCCGCGGCTTGCTGGGCCGGCCAGCTGATTGCGCCGGTTGGGCCAAGGCGCTGGCGGGGCAGGCTGGGCCACGGCCAGACGGGAGGAGAGGCTGGCTAGGCCTACTGCTTTCGTGGGCCAAGGTGAGGTGAGCGGGCTAACTTGGCTCCTTGGGCCGAAATGGCTTTCCCTATTTTCCTTTACTCTTTTCCATTTCAGATATTGTTTGATTAATTCCATAATCAAGTGTTTGTATGCTAAACTTGATTAGCTTAGGTGTGGGCCCACTTGGGTAATATCCAAGGGTCTCTAGGGTCTACTACAGGTCTCGGAATCTAATGCCAAGGGTTGGCTTCGATGGGCATTGATTTACAAGGAAGGTCGGTTGATTTTATGAATTAGATCCTGGGATTCGAATGAGGTTCAAAATCAAAAAGATGAATTGAGAGAGAGGAAAAGGGGTTCTTAAGATAATCTAGAAGGGATCAAAAGGATTTGCTACGGACTTGTGCTCTCCAACTCAAAACACTAAACCAACAAAAGATCTTCGGCAAACTCCTACAAGTAATTCTATATGCATACAACAATTTATTTATAAATTGTTCTTTGTTTGACCTAGCATCTACATGCTCCACATATTGTAGGAAAATTTTTAAAAAAATTCGTATTTTTGGCTTCTCCAAAAACCCGGGTTGTTACAGAATGCATCCCCTTTTATAGTTGAAAGGGATGGCCTTACAAGTCAGAGAGAAAGAGAGAGAGTGTATACGTGTGCTGCTAGTCTTGTTGTTCATGTCATTGGGTACGGGATGGTTATCAACGCCCACAATATTGTTTATGCCCAGACGCGTTTGGCAGGCTCTACCATGTTCGCTTTGTACGGCAAACGACGGTGCCCACAATAGTGTTTGTGGTCTAACACGTATGGAAGGTTGTATAGTGTCCGTCTGTCATGACCTGGTGGCACCATCCAGCAGGTGCGCAAGGTATGGCAGGGTACGGTCCTCGATATTGTAGTTGACTTGAACGCCTTACCTTATTTGCTCTGCCTGCTCCCCGGGCCCACACCGAGTGGGCGTCCCCAGTCGGTCGTTCCCAGTCGGCCCTGATCGTGTCGGTCGAGAAAGAGAGGCGAGCAGAGGTACGACGTATCCTCGGTTGGAGAAAGAGAGACGAGCAGAGGTCCGGCATATCCTCGGTCGGAGAAAGAGGGTCGGGCGAGGCGAAGCCCGTGACCTAGAGGTCGGGCGAGGTGGAGCCCGTGACCCAGAGGTCGGAGGTGCCTGTCGGGGACCAGATCGTGGTCTTGGCCTGTTATTGTGTATCTGAGCCGGCCCAGGCGTGTGTTGTCGTTGCGCCACCTGCTGGGCCGAGTTTTACTAGGAAGCGGATCCATTGGGGATCCCAGGTTTATGAACCCGACATGTCAAGTTTAGCAAATATTTTGTCCTTTGTCATTGTTAATGAAAGAATGCATTGGAGCTTTCCTTTCGTGTCTAGGTTAGAATTTTTTTTGGTGATTTAAATGCATCAGCAGGTTGCAGGCAACAGCGGTGGAGCGGCCATCTGCAAACCCAGATGGGGAACAGAGGCGACAGGCCTGCCGCGTCCAAGGACTCTGATGCTGTCATTTTGCTTTGACACAATGGCCCCGTTTGGCTTGCTGAATCTTGGCTGAAATTGGCTGAAAACACTGTTCTGGCTGAAATATTGTGAGAGAAAAACAATATTCCGGCTGAAAAAAGAAGCCGAACAAGCCAGATATGTGGTAAGCCGAATGGGGCCAATAGGTATGATGGGCTTCTCCATCTCATTTCATTGTTACCATAAACAGGCTACTTTAATAATCAGATGTTGTCCTGCTGGGCAACTGAAATCCTTGAATAATTCCCTGAAACCACATATACAGTCATGTGCCCATTTTGATGACACCAAATTGCAAGCACAGAGAATGCCGTTCCCTTTCCTTTGTTGAGCTGTACCTGGAATCCTCATTATTAGTAGCTATTTACATATGTTTGAATTGTTTTGATTCTATTTTAATTTGGCTGTGGGATTTATTTCATTAGAGCTTTATCTCCCCACCATAGATGAGATGGACACTTCCTTTATCCCCTTCAAAAACACAGTTCCACTAAAAAGAATGCATTTGTACTCTGTTTTTCAGTAATGGGCTGCTAATTATCGTCATTTGGTTATTTTCATGAGCATCCCTGAAATGCAGCCATAGCGTTAGCACGGGCACTATACCAGCTAAATATTAATAGATCTATCATTGACAAAATAGCTATGCGTTGTAAGGCCTGCTCTCTTCTAGTTCATGGTACATAAACTAAATAACTGCAGTCGCAGGGCTATACAGCCTGTTCGGTTGGCTGGTTCGTATCGTTGCTGATTCATGAAGAAGTACTGCTGGCTGGTTTGTGTGAGAGAAAAATACTGTTCCGGCTGGAAATTTACGATCGTTTACGACAAGCTATAGCCAAACGAACAGGCTGATAAACGAGTAGGCTCATATTTCAAATCTTATTTAAATTTATTTGAAAATGTAATGACACATAGTAAAAGCATCTTCAAGAGTTTCCAAAAACCCACTTCTAATTTAGATTTTTTAGCCAGATTGAAAAAAAAAACGCTCTCCAACATCTCTCTATCTCAACTCTCAATCCTTCTGCAGTTGGGAAAAATCGATCAAATCGCATGGAAATATACTATTGACGTGTCAATCTCGAGGTGAAAGGATGTGGGAAGAATAAAAAGTAATTTAGAGTTCCTGATGCAAATATATAGGGGAGTAATTAGAGCCCTTTGACTCCGCCACTACTAAAATTCATTGATTTACCACCCAATTTTTTTTAAAAAAACTATTGGAGACGCTCTAACATCAAAATTCAAAGCGTGCCTTTTAAACCAGTGTTTATGTTGGAAGCGACAGTAAAAAAAATTCGGGCCGGACGTAAAGCTGCAGCCTAGAGGAGCATCAAAACAAAAAGTGGGTCGTTGAAATGTGCCTCGTCCTGTCGTGAACTCGTGATTACTGATTAGCTCGGACTTAATAGCTGTCTAAGCCCTATCTTAAGATAAATCCAAAAAGCACAACCCGTCCCGTCCCTTCCCCCCTTCCCCACCCGAGTTTTTTTTTAAACCCGCCACTTAACAGCTGCACAAAACAACCGCAACCGCAGCTGCTACTGCTAGACCAACACACACTCTCGCACACAGCCGCGGGGCGGGCACAGTGACGCGGGCGGAGGAGCGGGCGCCGAGCTAGGGTTTCCCTGATCCGGCGGGGCCGGGGAGCGGGCGGAAACCCTTTGCTCGATTTCGGCGCCGGAGGCGCAGTGCCGGTGCCCCGAGGCCGGCGGGTTGGGAAGCTGGGGCGCGGCGCCGGGGTCTCAGATCTGGTATGACCGACGGCGGCGAAGACGGGAATGCGGCGGCGCCCAGGGGCCCCGCGCGCCGGAGGGGACCCGTGCGGACCAGCCTCGACGCCGACGAGTTCATCGCGCTGATGCACGGCTCGGATCCCGTCAGGGTCGAGCTCACTCGCCTCGAGAACGAGCTCAGGGGTCGGTTTCGTGGCCTGTCTGTTCATTTCGTGCTTCGATTTTCCTCACTGCAGCGGTTTCTAGGGTTTTGTCGTGATTTATCTGTGTGCGGTTTTCGCTGGTGTCAGACAAGGAGAGGGAGCTTGGGGAGGCGCAGACGGAGATACGCGCGCTGCGCCTGTCGGAGAGGGCGCGGGAGAAGGCCGTAGAGGAGGTAATCCCTAATTGCTTTCTAGTACAATCTATCGGTCGTGCTACAATGTGTGGAAAATATAGTCTTCAATCCCTTGAGAGAGAGGGAGAGAAATGCCCCAAAAAGAAGCTTGTTGAGAGAAAAAGGAAGAATCGTCTGTTGCTATTTTATGGATGTCTATTCCCTTCGTGTTGCATCTCGAAGTGATGTTGATTGTGGAAAATAGCCAGCTTGTGGCGAGTTAGTGAGCTAGGTTTGACCAGATTCCTCACAAGAAGAAAAAGATAAAAACAAAACTAGGTGTGTCCGACTGTAGTTTGAGTCCAAAGATTTGGATGTGTTTTGGCATTTAGCAACATTCAATTGTCTTACTCAGTTTGGTAGCTTTGACTTTTGACCTAACTTACATGATTGCAGGATAGAAATTTCTTGCCAGTCTTGAGGCAATGATATGATTATTCCTTTCCTCCATCTTTTTTCTTTTCTTTTGTTATTTGCTTCAGAATACTTGTTTTGTCAAGACCTCGTGCTTTTAAGGCTGCCCAAAGTAAATTTTCTACAGAAAATTCATAATTTTAATTTGTTCCCAGACAATGTTGTGATCATGTTAAGTGTTTTCTTCATTTCCCCACATTCTTGGAGCTAATTTGTTACCTGCAGCATTGGCTTTCTGTCATGTGGCTTTGGTACCCTTTTGGGATTTTTATGGGATATTTGGTTTGAAGCAAAATATGGCCCACCAAACCTTACAGAATTTAGCATTGCAAGAAGTTTGTCACCAAAAACCCATAGGTTGTCCAAACATTGGCAAGACAATAGAAACTAAGGTTTCACTTGGCAAGGGAACCTTGTTGAATTTATGTAGCAAAAACAGATACTTGCCAAATCTGGTCAACCCAGCCAAATTCTGTTAAGGAAACATTGGCTCAGAATCTTGTAGAGCCTGTTTGTCATGGCCCCATGGTACAGTGATCTAGTGCTTGTATCTTTTCCTAAGAGGGCTTATCTTTTTAACAGTTGTTACAACGCATAACCATTTGCTTCTAAGATATTTTAAGATTCTACTATGGTTTCATCAGCCTCAAACTACCATGGTCCTCTTCTGAGCTTGTACATTTTTTTTTTAACTAACGTGATACCAAGAGAACACTTGGGCATGTATACATTCTGCTGCATTATCGTATTTCCACGATATTCTTAGATCCCCAAATATATTTCTTGGAGCTTGGTTTCCCTTCATTTATGATTCTGATGAGTCTAATCAACTCAGTCATAGCATATGTACAGGTACCCTTCACAGTATTACCAATCTAAAGTTTAAAACCCACATGCTTGTAGGCTGTTTTTGCAATTTACATATTCTGTTGCCATCCGTTATTAATTAATTAACCAAGGTAATGCCTCTTTTAAATTGGTCTGCGTGCTTCAACTGAAATGACAAGATTATATTTAACACCAGAATTTGGTTACCTCTCTTGGTTCGACGCTGATAATTCCAATTAGAAGTAATTTCACCTTGACGTACATGCGGACGCTGCTTTCATGCCAAAGAAAGTGAGTTGTATGTTTTTTTAAGGTGTGCTGTTAATTATTGATAGTTTTGTTTAATGATCTTGTCGCACAAGGTTGCTTTTCTGGGAGAGACTGAGTCTATGATTGAATTTTGTTTAATGGAGTGATGTTTTCAAGTATTATTTGGTCGCTAAGAACAAAGTGATTGTCAGGAGTCAGGACAGTAGCCAAATTTACTTCATGATGAAATATACTTATTTTGTGCCTCTGCACTTGGGTCACTGGAAGAATGGCACATTCAAGAAATGAAATAACTGATGAAGTGTTCCAGCTCATATGGGTTCTAAATTCCTTCACTTTCAAAGAAATATGCTGCTGAATTAGTTGCTATATGTATTTTTTTAGTAAAAAAAACTTGGATGCAAATAACTCCCTTTTTTTTCTAATGTGATTGTATTTTGGCGGCAGCTTACAGATGAATTGGAGAAGATGGCTGAGAAACTCAAGCTGACAGAATCTCTCCTCGAAAGCAAAGTACCACAGCTTGTCCTTACTTTTTGCTTGTTTCCTCTATTGATTGATGGAGGTTAACCAAGCCCAAAAAAATACCTGCAGAATCTTGAAGTTAAAAAGATAAATGATGAGAAAAAAGCTGCATTGGCTGCCCAGTTTGCAGCAGAAGCAACTTTGCGAAGAGTACATGCAGCCCAGAAAGATGATGACATGCCACCAATTGAAGCCATTCTTGCACCACTTGAAGCTGAGCTAAAGCTTTCTCGCCAGGAGGTAATACTTAGTCTTTATAGTCAGTTGTTCTTTATTTGTGTTTGTGCAGATGTCTTTCTTAGGTTTTTGTTACGTTTGCAAATGTTTCATGCCTCCAGTCACCCTGGATCATCTAACTACCCTTTTGTAATTTATCATGTACTCATTTCCTGTGGACAAAGTGTATGACAAGTTAAACCTTGTTTTCAGATTGCAAAGCTCCAGGATGACAACAGAGCTTTGGATCGTCTAACAAAACAAAAGGAGGCAGCTCTGCTAGAAGCAGAGAGGACCGTACAAATTGCTATGGCAAAAGCTGCTATGGTTGACGATTTGCAAAACAAGAACCAAGAGTTGATCAAGCAAATTGAGATCTGCCATGTAAGTGGGTGCATGCAGTTTATTCTCTATCATGAAAGACAATAACTTGGCATTCCAATTGAATTGGTTTAGTGCCTAATTGATTGATTTTTTTGCATTGCAGGAAGAAAATAAAATCTTAGACAAGCTGCATCGCCAAAAGATTGCAGAAGTTGAAAAGCTTAGCCAAACTGTGAGAGAGTTGGAAGAGGCTGTTCTTCAAGGTGGTGCAACAGCTAATGTTGTTCGAGATTACCAGCGCAGATTTCAAGAAATAAATGTAACAAACTATCCTTAGATTGGTTACTTCTTTTGCCATCAAATCCATGTCAATTTTTTTTACCCTTTTCACATGAACACTTGATTCATGCTTATGTTTATGATTTTATTAGGAAGAAAAGAGAACACTTGACCGTGAACTTGCACGTGCAAAAGTTACAGCAAACAGGGTTGCTTCTGTTGTTGCCAATGAGTGGAAAGATTCTAATGACAAGGTGATGCCAGTTAAACAGTGGCTTGAAGAACGTAGGTTCTTGCAGGTATGATGGTTAAACTAGCCTTTTCTTTACCAATGTACTTTGTTAGCATTCAACTCTGCAAAAATATGCATATTCTTTGGTGAAACTAAATGTACCACCTGTTGGACAAGGTTCTTTTCTCGAGTACCATATGATAGGTACCATCCTTTGATAATTTCTTGTTTCTACAGGGGGAGATGCAACAACTTCGTGACAAGCTTGCCGTTGCGGAACGTACAGCACGATCTGAAGCTCAACTGAAGGTACATAACTTGTTTGTTACAGTTGAGCAGCCAGGTTGTGTTCTGCTGATTGCTTGCCTATTAGCTTTCTAGCTTGACATATAGGTGGAACTGTTACAGCCTTCATATTATAATGCAATCTAGCATTTGTTAAATGAGTTAGTTCAGATGAGCTAAACTTCTGCACCTTACTCAGGAAAAATATCAGTTACGTCTGAAAGTACTAGAAGATGGACTAAGGGGGCCACCAAGTGGCTCTAGTCGTCCACCTACTGAAGGAAAGAGCTTTAGCAATGGCCCTTCCCGCCGGTTATCACTTGGTGGAGCTGATAACATATCAAAGTTGTCTCCAAATGGCTTATTGTCAAGGAGATCTCCTTCTTTTCATTCAAGATCATCTCTTTCGTCAAACAGCAGCTTGGTTCTGAAGCATGCTAAAGGCACTTCGAAGTCATTTGATGGCGGAACTAGGTCACTAGATAGGGGAAAGGTCCATGGAAATGGAGCTCATTTACTCAACAGATCTACAGATGCTGTTAGAGATAAAGAGACTAATGATAGTTGGAAGGGCGATATGGATGAAAGAACTAATGATAGTGCAGTCAGCAATGCAGATGAGAAAAGTAACGAAACCACAAATAATAACTCAGCTGAGACAGTTTCTGGTTTCCTATATGATATGCTGCAAAAAGAGGTAATTTCTTTGAGAAAGACATGCCATGAAAAGGATCAGATTCTAAAAGATAAAGATGATGCTATTGAGGTATGCGTCCATTTCTTTTCTTATTTGCGCACTTTAGTGGATAGTTAGTTATATACTGATTATTATGAAGTTTGCTTATCTATTGTCGTCTGGCAGATGTTAGCAAAGAAAGTAGACACCTTAACCAAAGCAATGGAAGTGGAGGCTAAAAAGGTCAGACGAGAGGTTGCAGCCATGGAGAAAGAAATTGCAGCAATGCGTGCCAGTAAAGAACAAGAAATCAGAGCCAAGCGGCTTGGTACGAAAGGCTCTGGTAGTTCACAGCTGCTTCCTGGAAGGTACATTTTCAGGAATGCTACAATTTTTTTATAAAAGTTTGAGGTCCTCATTATTGAAATGCTCAAAAAAAAAAAAAATCGAACCGAATGCTCAATGCTTAGTATACTGTTTGATCATTGTTAAGGGTACTAGTCATTAGACTAGGGAGATTACACTTGTTAAGGGTATTAGTGTAATCTCACTAGTCTAGGGTTTTTCTCCTGTGTCCCCATGTATTCTATATATAGTCCCCCTATTAGGCCTCAATACTACAATCCAGTTCAGTCCCCCTTTATTTGTAACAATCATAAGTAGCTAAAATAGGTAGCCTAATACATATCTAGGAAGAGGTTGAGCAGTAAGTATCCTACATATCATTTTTACACTATCCATAGATGTTAGTTTTATTTCATGACACTTTCACTTTTATTTTCAGATATTCTCTTAGTTTTTAGTTCTCCATGTTTATCATGTCATGCACAACAATTTGCGATACATGTGATCCTCATATAATGTCCTATTGATTGTGATAAATATAAGTACCATCAACAACTGTATCTTTGGTTTGAAGAACCTTTGTTTTCATATAGTGCAATCTTTTGAAACCATTGATGTTTGTCTTTAGACTGCTGCAAGCTGGCGCAAAATGTCTTATCCCCCCCCCCCCCCCCCCCCCCCCCCCCCCCAACAAAAAAATCCTGTTCTTTTTTCTAAATCATATTGAATTCTGTTCTATGCCTGCAGAAACGCACCACGAAGTGGGTCGATGCGCAACTTCCAGTGATGGCAGCACTAACACCAAGCAGCATTCTTGGATAGATCGTTTTCTGTTCCACCATTTGTTCCATTCATATCCTATTAATTTTGTGGCTAAAATCATAGCACAGTGAGATGACCCAACAATACCTAGATCAGGGTAAGAGTAGGCTCGGATCTGATGAGACCATTGTGAGAGTGAAGCTGAGCCTATGTGTCTAACCTTGTGGCGCGCCCTCTTGTTTCTTTTTATTAGTCCAGGCAGTGCACCTGATGCTTGTATAGGCTGGGGATCTTCGCATGCCCAATCTGTAATGTAGCTTGAGTGCTCAGTTACACAGGACACCCGTTGCCCAGGTTGTGAATATTGTATCCTCTCACATGCTTGTTTGCGCTGCTCTGCTTGCCCTGTGTTTGGGTTGGAATTTTTAACATGGCTTCTGGCTTGTCTGAGTTCTGTTGATTAAGTGGTGACACATTGTTCATCTGCATATGGTACATCTAGTGGCAACTGCCAACTGATATGTATCCTCTTCCTGTCTTCCATGTATGGCATGCTTCTGGATCGGGTTGGCATTGGGATATTGCTCTTCAAAAAATTCCTTTAGCACTGTGGGGAGTGTTTGATTTAGGCCTTGCTTGGATACCACAGCTCAGCTATCTGTGCATGATTGTCATTGTCAAAGAGCTACGGTTTCAGATAATTTTCCAGTGCTACAATTTTGCGCGGATTCACATGTCACCCGAGTTTATGTGTGGACCCCGGATTCGTACGTAGACTTGTGTTGCTGATCCGTGAGACTATTCTATGAAACTGTTCTTGGAGGTTGTAGCTTGTTGACAGTTTTTCATATAGATTTCTAGCTTTGTGAAATGATCCAATAAACCTTTCGACGTGACAACACAAATTCACTAAGATAGTATAGTAGCAATTTTTTTTTTTTTTGCCATGTTCGTTTGACTGATAAGTTATGGCTGAAAATACTGTTGATGATTTGTTCAGAGAAAAAAATATTATTCCAACTAAAAAAAAAAGCTAAAAAATATGGATTATAAGACAAGCGAATAGGACCAAAGGAGGGTGATGTGCCCAACTGGCTACCATGTCGTGGACCAATGCAAACTTAAACTCCATTCTCAGTTTAACAAATTGTCCTCAAACTGATGAGCTCTTCAGCTCGAATATTTCATTTGCAACCTTGGGAAATGCCCATTACAATTTGAAATTGAACTTTTCAGATGTGGATATCAAAAAGTTAATTCTTTTTCTTATTATTCTCTTGCTATTGAGCGAAATATTTTTATAGATTCACCCAATTGCATTAGGTCGCTTACTTATTTCCTAAAGTGAACATTGGTGTCACAAATAATTTTTTTTTTCTTTAGGCTTCTAGAACCGTTTCTGAATTATTGCTCAATTAAAATGTACCGTTAGATGTCCTAATTGCTCTTTACCATTTAAAATGTACCGTCTCAGATTTTCAGTGCTCCAGTTTAAAAGGGAAAAATAGCAATAGCAATGAAATAACGTGTTCCATGTAGAGATAAAAAATGTTCCAAAAATTGGGGCTAAGAGATCTTTTTGGCATGTGAGATGTGCAATGATCAAGGAACAAAATCTAATGTTCGAAAAAATCAGGTACGATTTTGTCCCTCTTTTTCCATCATGTAAGGATGAATTTGAACTATTGGATTTAAATTGAATGGTTAGAAAGTTGATAGATTTTTATAGGTGACAATCAATCAATAGATAAATAGATAGCCTCTTCAAAAATTTTATGCTTATAGACAGCTGCTTCCTTATGGGGAAATCTGCTCATCTGGTTCAGATCCTAGAATTAGCACGGGAGTAAAAAGTTGAAACAACATTATTCAGTAGAGGTCATCAATAACAAGATGCATGTGATGACTATGTCAATTTTAAGATCCGTCAACTTAATCTTTTAAGTTCATCAGCGTAGAGTTGAGTTTACATGAGTGAATATACATGTATGTACGTGCGTTTCACATCTGTACTGTGCGCTTAAAAAAAACTATATTCGTCCTAAAAATCTTGATGTTTAAGTTTTGACATTAATTAGACTATATTAAGCTAGGATAA
Source organism: Miscanthus floridulus (assembly GCF_019320115.1). Classification (NCBI taxonomy): domain Eukaryota; kingdom Viridiplantae; phylum Streptophyta; class Magnoliopsida; order Poales; family Poaceae; genus Miscanthus; species Miscanthus floridulus. The sequence continues at coordinate 37,103,693 of NC_089598.1, forward strand.
TTTATAAAGAAGATTATTAACATTTATGATATCAAATAGGTATGCTATAAAATATATTTTATGGTGATATTTTTAGTAATATAAAATTGGTATTTAAAAAAAATAAGATACTTTGATTTAAGACAAAACTAAATGTCTAAGACCGAGGTAGTATGATTTTGCGGCATGGTTGGAAAAAAAACTGTTTCTAGATCGCAAAGAGTGAAAAATGAAGAGAAAGGGACGAAAACAAAAGGACGAAAGAGCACTAGAGATCCGTTCTTCTCGTGCACTAATTCCTCGCAGACCGTTTAGCCTCTGCAGTTATATGCCCGCCCCAGCGCCCGGCGCCGTGGCGGAGGCCGTCGAGGTCAGCTCTGGCAGGCGAGCATCCTGCGCCGTGCGGCCATCGTGTCTCGCGGTCGTTCGCCGTCGAAGGTACATTATCCATCCTCACCAACTCTTTGATGTCGATCCTTTGGATTGTGATGAGGAGACAGGGCTAGGAGCATTTTGGCCAAGTAGCTTTACCTGTAATACTCAACGGAGGATCTTTTTAGGGCGGCACAACTCCTTCTGGACACAAAACACAACGGGGGATCTTTTACTATTTCCGATCCAGCGAATGCCGTGTTAGGATCAAGTGGCGCCCTGCAGTTTGGCGCACCAGTTCAGTGAAATGCCACACAGTGGCAAACTGGTCGGTACAATTTAGCATCAGATGGAGAAATCTGTGCAAAGCATGCTTTGTTACAAGGTTTCCCTAACTGCCAACCTTGCACCTGAAGCCATATGTCGGTGATTCATTTTTTTTATTTTGTATAACAAAACATTCATCCCTGCTATACTATCATGAACTCTTCTTTGTTTATTGAAACCATTGGCATTACTACTACTTGGTTTTATTGCTTCCATATATAAAAACAGATGTTAATTTTTGTTTTCAGGTAGCACCACATGTTGTCTTTGAGCTGACATCATCTGAAAGACTGAAATAGTCATCTCCAGCTGTTGGGATTCTGTACATTGCAAATACTCCTCGCTGAACTGCCCAAGCAATCCTCAATTTTCATTGGATGCCCACCATGCAGTTTTCGAAAGACCTCACTGAGACAGAATACAAAGTTCACCTGGTGAAGATAGATAGATATTCTACAAACAAAGAGTACCTAAGATCTGTGGCGTTGTATAAATCAGAGTATATCTCCTATGGGACATTTGACGCTGCTGGATATGACTGGGAAGTCCGTTACCATCCATTTCATCCTGATTTGAGCAAAGAGTGGATAGCATTTCGGCTTGGGCTGCGTAGCAAAGTGTGTGAGAATGGGGTGAAGGCGACTCTTCGATGTCAGTTAGTTGATGTGACCGGAATTCTCCCACCATTTGGAGATCAGCGTGCCACCTACAGATACACGAAGCAAGAGGAGTTAGGACCACCAATTTTGCTTCTAACACATGAGGAACTACTAAAATTGGGTTATCTAAAAAATGATTCCTTGGCTGTGGAATGCGCAATCAGTGTTTGGAGAAGCCCGCGGGGAGCAGGAGCTAATGTCCACCCCAGTGCTGGATTGCCGTCCACCGATTTGCACCAACAGCTTGGTGAACTACAGCAAAGCCATAAGGGGGCTGACATCACACTCTTTGTTTCAGGTGAATCTTTCATGGCACACAAGATCATACTCGCCGCTAGATCTCCCATCTTCATGGCTGAATTCTTTGGGCCGCCCATGAAAGAGAGCAGCTCGGGTGTCGTCGATATCAAGGGCATCGAACCAGCAGCCTTCAAGGCTATGCTCCATTTCATCTACACCGACACATGCCCCGAGCTCGCTCAACAGCACGGCAGCGACATTGGGCGTCAAGAGTCGATGGCCATTGCACAACATCTTCTTTCAGCTGCTGATAGGTTTGGACTGGACAGGCTTAAGCTCATGTGTGAAGACAAGCTTTGCAGTGGCATCAACGTGGGCATGGTTGCCACGAATTTGGCTCTCGCGGAGCAGCACAGCTGCTGCAGGCTAAAGACCAGATGCATCAAATTCATTGTTGATTCTCCTGCAAATCTTGAGGCTGTTTTGGCAACCGAGGGTTACAAGCACCTCGTGGCAAACTGCCCATTTCCCATGACTGAACTTCTCAGGTCTGCCGTTGAGAAGAGGTAGGTGTTACTTATTGCTAAACATTTGCAGAACTTCAGCACCTTTTTTGGAGGCCCCTACACCTTGCCCTGACTAAGCAAACTGTGGGCACCTGAAATGCATATGTATGGTATTTCTGCTGCTAGCACTGAAGGAATTTTGCAATAATCCTGCTGTCCAAGCGAGCCAACCTCCCGGAAAATTCAAGTATCTGATATGCAACTGTTGCACTTTGCTGAATTTTCATTTGTATTGGCATATTATGCTAAATAATTCAACCGTACCAGTCAAATTTTGTGGTATTTGCTCTATCAAAATAACAAAACAATACAGCCATATCTGATGGCTGTTGAATGTTGAATAGAATGATTTTCAGTCGCACGGATGTGGTTCCAGTATGCTTCGCCAGAATAATTCTGTTATACATTTTTTTGTCAACGAAAAGTGATACATACATTCCATGATAACTATTAGATGCATATTTTTTTTTTGTCGATGACAAGCGTGCCAACGTCTCTTGGAGAAAATGAAGTATCTTTTTTTTTCTTCGCGATCGTGCCGTGGCACGTTTTTCATTAAACAGAAGTAGAGTTTGTTACAACCTAAGCTGGCTACAGTAATCCCGAGACGAGCGACGAAAAAACACATGTGGTTGTGATTTACACAGTAATATTTTGCGACAAACAAGCTAAGCACAAGGCTTAACTATCCTCGGCGTCAAACCCGACCAGATCTAGGTTCATGGCCACCGGATCGAATTCGTTCCCAAACAGCGCTTCCAGTGCCTCCTGCATGTTGGCCGACAAAGGGGCCGCAAAGGTCGCCTGAAACTTTTCAATGATCCCAAGCTTCTGCTTCAGAACATTCTGCGCTTGTAGCTTGGAGTTGGCCGCGCGGGGTTTCCTAGCGATGTTGCCCGGTATCAGTATTAGGGATACCTGGAAGAAGGAAGCTGATGGCCGCGAACGCTAACTCGCCCGGATGGCCAAGAGCGTATTTTGGTCTGGTACGGGCTCCACCCCGCCCGACCCCGAGGGTGCGGGCTCCGTGTCGCCCGATCCCGAGGGCACGGGCTCCGTGTCGCCCGATCCCGAGGGCACGGGCTCCGTCACGCCCGATACCGAGGGAGCGGGCTCCATCACATCTGACCCTGAGGGTGTGGGCTCTGTCTCGCCCGACCCCTCGGGCGCGGACTTCGCCACGCTAGACCCCTCGAAAGGGGATTCCGCCTCTCCTGACGGGGTCCGTACCGCCTCCAACTACTACGGGTCTGAGAGTACGAACCCAGTGTCAAACTTCTAACACCAAAAGGGGAGTAGGCGCGTCTTGACGTGACCCGCGGCCACAATGGGCCATACCTGAGGACTCACGTCACCAACAGTGTCGGGCGTGCCGGCGCTAAGCTACCTAATCCCCGTACGACTTCCGACGGGGGTATCTGCTAACCGTGCCGCCCGCCGGAATGGAATGGAGCGCCACAACCGGCTGACAACGCCCACGTATAGCACCAGTGATGAATAGGGTCATGACGTGGAGCCATCCTCGTCATCATCTACAGGACCGGCGGGACCCGCGTAAAGGAGACGAAGGGCGTCGCAACCCCGGAGGCCTTCTTCCTCCTTGCTTTTCTCTCGTGTAACCTGCGCCTTTCCCTTCAACTATAAAAGGGGAAGCAGGATGCCCACGAACGGCTCAAGGCTGGAAGGAACTGAGTACAACTAGACTCAACTCCATTCGATCCTTCCATCAGAGACTTGGGACCTTCTCCCTCTCTCGCCTATTTGTAACCCCTACTACAAACAAGTGCCGGTAACACGAGCAGCCTCAAACTGGACGTAGGGACATTCCGCCTGAACCAGTATAAACCCTTGTATCCTCCGAGCACACCATCCGGGCTAGACGCGTAAACACAAATTTACTAGTCGGTGGTTCGAAACACCGACAGTTGGCATGCCAGATAGGGGTCTTTTGCGCGTCTCGTCGTCCACAACAGGCCACAGATGGCTAACCACGGCGTCAGTTGGGTCCCGGTGTGCACGTGCGCTTTGGGAGCCTGGATTTCTTCATCACCATGGAGGGAGAGCCGACGTGGGCTCCAGCCACCGTCCAACTTCTTCGCTCCACCGGCCTCGACGCAACCGTCACGGCCCTCGAGGAGTTGTAGCTGCACGCCTTGGAAGCCCGTGCCCCCGGGAGCGACCAGCTCCTTGGCTTCAATTACGGGAGGCTGGAGCACCAGCTCGACGCCTTCCTAGGACCCCGACTGTCCCGGGAGGACCTGCGTTGCCTCACCTTCTCGTTCGCCAACGTCATGACGTAGCTTACCGGAGGGAAACCACTCTCCCTAGAATACCTCACTCGGAGCGCCCCGACAATGTTCCCGTTTGGTCTACGCAATGCCGCAAGGACCATTGGTCACCTCGTGGCGCAGCGCATGCACCCGTCCCCCATGGATGACGAATTCATGGGTATGACGGACTATGTCGTGGAATCTTTCCACGACCTTCTCGCGGGAGATTTAGAGACGATCTCTGACTTGGACTCCAGCAGGGGAAGCCATCACCCCTCGCGAGAATGCTTCATGGCAGACACCCCCGAGGGCCACGTCGAAAGCGTCCACGAGGGAGGGGCTACTCCTACGAATGACCCCGATGATGATACCGGCCCTGCCTCGCCTACGGGTAGAGCAGCTGAGGGCATGACACAAGGAGATTGAGGATGCACGACTCCAGCTGGAGTAGGAGCATGTGGAGCTCGAGCGCGAGATCAAACGCCGCGAAGACGGTGGCCGTGCGCGCGCCATCACCCACGACGTAAACCGGAGGATCATTGAGGATGACGGAGGCCTCCCGCACTTCGCCTGGGCAAGCTAGAACATAGCTGCCGCAACGGCCTTGCTCTGAGGGCTCCCATTGCCCGTGACACCCGAAGACCATCGGGCCCATCACGAGATCTGCATGCTGCTCGAGCGCACGGCGGTACGGTAGGCGGAAAGCTCGTTGTCTCGGCGACGCGAGCTCGATGCCAGTCAGCGCACGTCTTCGGGATGACATGACCGAGACATATCCATCCACCAGGTGCCACGTGACGGTGGGGGGCTTGCCATGGTCTCGGTGCATGAGCATCTCGGCCCCAACCATGACGCACGTAACACCTAGGACGCCCGTAGGCGCGGATGGTGGGACAAGAGAGAGGAGGTCGGCCACAGCTACCACCGTCATCGCGGTGGACGCTACGACAGCTGCGAGAACCGAAGCCCAAGCCCCAATCTGCCAGGATCCCATGCTTTCAGCCGGCACATCCTCAACACAGCTTTCCCACTGCGGTATTGACCACTGACCAACATCCCAAAATAATCCAAGGAAATGAACCCCGGCCTGTGGCTCAAGGATTACCGGCTTGCTTGTCAAGCCGACAGTGTGGATAGTGATTACTTCATTATCTGCTACCTCCCCTTGTTCTTGGCCAATTCAGCACGAACATGGCTGGAGCACCTTCCGCCCAACCAGATTCAAAGCTGGGCGGACCTAAAAGAGATCTTTGTGAGAAATTTCCAGGGCACCTACGTGTGCCCTAGGAACCCCTAGGATCTGAAGAATTGCCGGTCTAGGGAATGCAACGAGTTGCCCAACATCACCGACGCCGACGTCATCGGAGCCTTCCTGTCTAGGATCACCTACGAGTCCCTGGTCCACAAGCTAGGACACAAGGGCCCTCGGACCACCAAGGAGCTCCTCGACATCACGACCAGCCACGCCTCAGGCATGGAGGCGGTCATAGCGATTTTTGACCGCCCCAAGGGCAAAGCGAAGTGGGACAAGGACATCGGCGAGGGTGCCTCCAACCGCCCAATCAAGAATAAGAACAAGCAGCGACACGGGGGATCGCTCATGGCCGCTGCAGAGCGGAAAGGCGGCCAGGCGCCCACCGAGGGTGCTCCTGACCACTTTGAGAAGCTACTCGAGGGGCCGTGCCTGAACCACGCCTTCCCCGTCAAGCACCTATACAAGGACTGCGCCCTCATTAAGCGTTTCCTGTCTGGTGGCTCCAAAAAGGGGGACTAGGGGAAGAAGCCTAAGCCAGCAGCGGACGACGCCAAGGGGAAGGATGGTGGCTTTCCGATGCTTGATGGCTGCCTCATGATCTTTGGTGGGGTGGCAGCTTACGACTCCAAGCGTCGCCGAAAGCTCGTGTGTCGTGAGGTTTACACGACCGAGCTAGCCATGCCATCTTTCCTCTGGTGGTCGAAGCCCGCCATCACCTTTGACCGATCCGACCACCCAGATAGCATCCCGTAGCCGGGAAGGTACCCGCTCATGGTCGACCCGATCATTGGCACAAAGCGGCTCACCAAGGTGCTGATGGATGGAGGCAGCAACCTCAACATCATGTACACTGATACGCTTGATGCCATGGGCATCAACCAGTCGCACATCTGACCGACCAGGGTGCCTTTCCACGGCATCGTGCCAGGGAGACAAGCCATACCACTCAGATAGATTGACCTACCCGTCACCTTCGGGGATCCGGACAACTATAGGGTGGAGACCCTCACCTTCGAGGTCATCGGGTTCCACGGAACCTACCACGCCATCCTAGGACGACCGTGCTATGCGAAGTTCATGGCTGTCCCCAACTACACTTACCTGAAGCTCAAGATGCCAGGCCCGCGTGGGGTCATCACCGTTGGCACCTCCTTCAGCGCGCTTATGAGTGTGAAGTTGAGTGCTATGAGCATGCCTTGGTGATTATCACCTTCGAGGAGCTCATGGTCATCAAGGAGGGGACCGCTAAGGGAGCACCCAACTCCAAGTGATCGGCTAGATCTTTTGAGCCCGCGGAGGGCATCAAGGAGTCCTCATAGACCCTAGCAGCTCCGAGGACAAAGTGGTGCGCATCAGCACCACGCTTTCCTCCAAATAGGAAAGCGTGCTCGTCGACTTCCTCCATGCCAACAGAGATATCTTCGTGTGGAAACCCTCGAACATGCCAGGCATTTCGAGGGAAGTCACCGAGCACGCCTTGAAGATCAGGCCAGGCTCCAAGCTGGTAAAGCAGCGTCGATGTTGGTTCGATGAGGAGAAGCGCAGGGCCATCGGTGAGGAGATCGCGAAGCTTTTGGCGGCCGGATTCATCAAGGAAGTGTATCATCCTGAGAGGTTAGCCAATCCCATCCTCGTACGAAAAAAGAATGGGAAATGGAGAATGTATGTTGACTACACGAGTCTCAACAAGGCATGTCCAAAGGATCCATTTCCTTTGCCATGTATAGATCAAGTAGTCAACTCGACCTCAGGGTGTGAAATCCTCTGCTTCCTTGATGCATACTCCGGGTACCATCAGATTATGATGAAAGAATCCGACCAGCTCACAACTTCTTTCATCACCCTATTCAGATCGTTCTGCTATGTCACGATGTCGTTCGATCTGAAAAACGTAGGGGCTACATACCAGCATTGTATGCTCAAGTGTTTTGAGGACCTTATCGGGTGAACCGTTGAGGGTTACGTAGATGACATCATGGTCAAGTCTAAATAGGCTGACCAGCTCGTAGCAGACCTAGAGCAAACCGTCGTGAAACTCCAGGCAAATAGCATCAAACTCAGCCCTGAGAAATGTGTTTTTGGCGTCCCATGGGGTATGCTGCTTGGGTTCATCGTCTCCGAGCGCGGCATTGAAGCCAACCCAGAGAAGATCTCAGCCATCACAAGGATAGGCCCTATTCAGAATCTAAAGGGGGTATAGCAAATTATGGGGTGCCTCACCATGCTTAGCCATTCTATCTCGTGCCTCAGCGAACGAGGCCTCCCCCTATACAGCTTTTGAAGAAAATTGACCAATTTGTGTGGACGCTCGAGGCTCAGGAGCCACTTGACAAGGTCAAGGAAATCCTGATGAGGGCCCTGATTCTGGTCCTGCTGACCGATGGCTAACCACTCCTGCTTTACATTGTGGCCACCACGCAAGTGGTCAGTGTCGCCATGGTGGTAGAACAGGAAGAAGAGGGACACACCCTCAAAGTGCAACATCCCATATACTTTATTAGTGAAGTCTTGTTCGATTCCAAGATTCGCTACCCCTAAATCCAGAAGCTCATGTACGTCATCTTGATCACCAAGAGGAAGCAGTGTCACTACTTTGAGTCATACCCGGTGATGGTCGTGACATCCTTCCCTCTCGGCGAGGTCATCCAAAACCGAGACGTCATAGGGAGAATCGCGAAGTGGGCACTCAAGCTGATGGGTCAGGGCATTTCATATGCCCCTCGGATAGCCATCAAGTCCTAGGTGCTGGCTGATTTCATTATAGAATGGACCGAGATCAAAATGCTGTCAGCAGCCATCGATCAAGAGTACTAGATAATGTATTTCAATGGATCGCTAATGAAGAAAGGCGCCAGTGTGGGGCTGGTCTTTGTTTTGCCCCTTGGAATGCGCATGAGGTACATGGTTTGCATTCACTTTCCTACCTCTAACAATGTGACCCCTCAAAAGAGCACCCGGGGGCTACACGCTTTGCTTATCACCGTGGACAAGTTAACAAAGTGGATAGAGGCTTGGCTGATTTCCATGATCAAATCTGAGTAGGCCATGCAATTCTTCCTCGACATCACCCATCGCTTTGGAGTCCTGAACACGTAGTTCACCGGGAAAAGATTCCTCCAATTTTGTGATGACTACCACATCCGCGTTGATTAGACCGCCGTGGCTCACCCCCACACAAACAGGCAGGTCGAGAGCACAAACGGCATGGTCCTGCAAGGCCTCAAGCCTTGAATCTTCAACCGACTGAACAAATTCAGCGGACGATGGGCTGTGGACCTTCCTGCGGTACTCTAGAGCTTGAGGATGACCCCCAGCCGAGCAACCAGCTACATGCCTTTCTTCATGGTCTACGGCTCCAAAGCGGTCCTCCCGACTGACCTCGACTATGGAGCGCCGAGGGTTAAGGCATACAATGAGCAGGGAGCCAAGACATCCCTCGAGGACGCCATGGATCAGCTTGACGAAGCACGTAACATTGCCCTCCTCCGCTCGGCTAAGTACCAGCAAGCGTTACGTCGGTACCACAGCTGTCATGTGTGGGGCCGGGCCTTCAACGTCAAGGACCTAGTGCTCCGCCTTGTCCAGAGCAACAAGAACCGCCACAAGCTCTCTCTGTCGTGGGAGGGACCATATATCATCGTGGAGGTGCTCTATCCGGGCACCTACAAGCTCAAGTTCATCGACGACAAAGTCTTCACCAACGCCTAGAACATCGAGCAGCTATGTCACTTTTACCCCTAGTCTATGCACGTACTTATAAAAATTAAGAATGATATTTCTGAAATGCAAAAATGCTTTTTCTTCTCTGTTTCGCTATCATTTCCTCGATCTTTAGCGACACCTGACCCCAGCAACGGCAAGGGGTCGGGCCTCACTCAGGGGTTGATAAGAATATATCTACTTAGAAACATTCTTTGCGCCCAACCCCTCCTTACAATTAAGATCTAGAAGCAAGAGTTGCGGAAACAAACGCTGAGTAAAACTAGTCAGACAGCAAGAAACCCATGCCTCAGCGGCTATGACATTTCTGCTCACCAACGTGATCAGAGTTTTTTCGCCCGCACCTAGAGCTTTACAACCTTAACGTCAGAAGGGGTCGAATCGCATCAACCTTTTTATACATAAAAAAGAGAAGGGCCAAAAGTCTTTTCAGCCAGAACAAAAGTTAAAAGCTTGTCCATTTATTACAAGTTCACCGCCTGGCTCATCTAACTAACTAACCCCTCGGGGGAATGGCTTCATCCTCAATCTTTATAGCTAGATCCTGCTCTAGGGAGGCCACCATCACCTCAATCTCCTCTACCTTGGCCTTGGAGTAACCAGGCATGAAGCCCTGACTTGATGTTCTCATAGTGAGAATGAGTGATCGCAAACGATCGATGAACGCCAAAGCAAAGTGTGTTCCTCATGGTCTCACATGCCTGATCCATAATCAAGATGGCGTGGACCATGAGCGAGCTCATCTCTAGCTCCGGGGCCAGCTCAAGGTCATCGTAGACTAGCTAGACGGTGATGCATAGGGTATCATGCTCATCGCTCTCCTTCAGGAAGGAGGCCTTCATCTCATCGAGCTCCTTCTCTAGGCCGCAGCTCTTTGTCACCTCCATCCCAAGTTTGTCATCGAGACCTATCCAAGTCACATATCGACCATGTCACAAGGCCTAACATGGGTTCTAGGAAGAAAGACAACAAGGGAAACCGGAGGCTTACCATCCACGTTCGCTCGAAGCTTGCGCACCTCATCGCACTGCCGGCTCACCTCAGTCTCCAGGCATCGGACCCCTTCCTAGTGCTGACCGACCTCCATGGTGAGCCTGGTGGACACACCCTCGGCTACAACCTTTAGGTCCCTCTCCCCCTTAAGCTCACCCTCAAGGAGGTTGATCCACTGCTTGTAGTCAGCGCACTCCTGGTGAGACAATTCGCGCTCCGTGCGGAGCCCCTCTATGGCAAGGAGTAAATTGTCCCACTCCTTTAGTGTCCGCTCAGACTCCGCGGTGTCCGTGCACATCCTCTTGATCAGGGCCGCGAGCTTCTTCTTGGCCTCGTGGGCATCCTTCTCCCTGACTCAGAGGTTGGCTAGCTCCTAGGTAGTGGGGGAAAGCTCAGCCACCTCCTAATGGGTGGTGGTGAGCTGTGTGGCCAGCCCATCACTCCACTGCATCTCTTTGACGAGGCGGTCCCAAACGTCCTTCTCGCGATGAAGGAATTGGGACTTCTCCTGGCTGCGGACCATAAGGGACTACAGAGAGGACAAGTCTTAGAGGTGTGAAAAGGGAAAATGAGAGTCAGAAACATGGTCATATCATACAAGGCCAACCAGGGTGACGACATCGCACAACGAGCTCAGCGTGGTGGTCAGGGCGCGATCCGTGGTCCCAACCTCTATGTGGATTCTCTCCCATTCCCTCTCCTCCACGGCGTCGTCAAGGGCAAAAAGTGTCACCCTCGGGTCTCACCAGTTTGCCCACTGGATCTGGGATCCTCCCCACGCATGCGGGTCGCCGCCTACCCGGACCAGAGACCGGGATGGCTCCGTGCCAATCTCAAGCGGCGCCGACCCCTCTTACGACAGCAACTCCTCTAGAGCATCCCCTCTGATGGTAGAGGGGACGGGTCCCAATGCCACATTTGCTAAGGACACCTTGGGTGCGCCCTCTCCCATCCACCCTACTATAGACGCAGCCACCTACACAGACGACGGCTCCGGTTGCGCTGTCTCTGCCTGTAACATCGCAGCCGCACCCGGCCGCTCCACGTCCACCATGGATGCCTCGGGTGCGTCCTCCTCCATCCGCCCCACCACAGCAGTGGCCTCCTACGTAGATGATGGCTTTAGCTATGCCGTATTCACCTATGATGTCGTGGCCACCTACACGGATGACGGCCTCGGCTGCGTCATTTCTGCCTATGACATCGCGGCCACACTCGGCTGCGCCACATTAGCCATGGGTGCCCTAGACGTGTCCTCCTCCATCTGTTCCCCCATGGACATAGCCATCGGCTGCACCCCTCCAGTCGACACTGTGGCCAACCTGGCGCCACTCCTGCTCACCTCTGACGTAACACCAGCTGGCTCCTAGCACGTCTACCAGAGGGCGAGGCTCTTCTTTGGCGCAAGCCTTAGGAGAGTCCTGCGTCCTCCAATGCTGCGAAGGACATGATGATCAGTTTATGGCAAAAATTCGTTAGAGCGAAGGAGCGAAGAAATTCTTAACTCACCTGGACACCACCGGACAGTGAGTTTTGGGGTCGGTCCGCTCGACCCCGGCTGCACCTCATCGACACGTTGCTATTTCGAGCCTTCCCTCTGCTCGGAAGGTCCGGACGGAGCAGAGTGGCCAGATCCCGCTGACTCCGGGGGCATCCAGAAAGGCCTAGATGGAGCAGAGTGGCCTGATTCAGCTGGCTCTAGGGGTGTGTCCTCCTCCTTCTGCCCCAGGGCATGCCACAGGAAGGGCCCCAAGTTCACGTGCTTGCCAACATGCTACATCCCCGTTGAGACAAGCTCCAAGGTTGCCGCCAGTCCTCTTGCTAGTGGTGACACGCAAGTCACACTCTCCCACGTGGAGTGCTTACCACAAGCTCTAGCACTTGACCCAGTCGGACCACTTATCGCCCTTCGCGTCTCTCTCTACTAGAGTTGCTCTTCATGGCTCCCGCGGGGCGAGCATAATGCCCCTCACAAAGTTCTTCTCTAGAGCACCGCACAAGCTTCTTGCAGGCTTTGACAGAGACCACCACCAATCCGTCTAGGAGGTGGCAACCTCCAAGAGTAATAAGCACCACGGCTTGCAAGACAATCACCTAGTGCCACTCGATACAACCTCATGATGCAATCGCACTAGAATCGCTCACTCACTCGATCGGATGAACACTATCAAGCTCAAGTGAGTTAGAGGGCTCCCAAGCACTACCACATAAGCCACCAAGGCTCTAGTGTGCTCAGCTCTAAGCCAAAGGCCGACCAACACTTCTATTTATAGCCCCACGGGCTAAAATAGCCGTTATCCCTTCACTGGGTAGATTTTAGGACGACCGAACGCGCAGGTCGTGTGCACCGAATGCGTCGAGTGTGGCAACCAGATGCGTCCGAACGCTGTGTTTGGTCACTACTTGACCGCCACGTGTCCCATTCAAATGAAGTAGCCGTTGCCACCAACGGCCCTCTCTGACACGCTCTAACGCGACGCATTAGACGCACTACAGTGAAGTGATCGGACACAGGAGGGGCAGCATCTGGTTGAGTCCAGAGAGCTCCTAGAGCCGCTCAACTTTGACCAGACACATCCGATGTGGCTAACCGGATGCGCCCCTGTGTCTGGTCCTCTCTAGACCAACACCCACGCCCCACGTCACCATGACCTAATGCTAAACAGTGATTGCTCATCATCCGGTCACTGCTACGAGCCAGAGTCTGGTCACCTCAGCAACTCTGCCCACGCCTGGACAGAATACCAGACACGTTCGGTATCGATATCGGACGCGTTCGGTCATGTCGGGAACACTACCGCCTGAGTCAGATACCGGATGCATCTGGTACTCATATCAGACACGTCCGGTCACCCCTGTGACCAGCGCATTCAACTCCTTTTCTTCACCAACTTCTTCTCCTTTGCCAATGTGCCAACACCACCAAGTGTATAATACCTTGTGCATGTATGTTAGCTTTTCACAAACATTTTTCAAGGAGTTAACCACTCAACTTGCCACGCTACTTGATCCTAGCAACGATTCAAAGTTAGATCACTCGAGTGGCACTAGATGACCAATATGCAAACAAGTTTACCCCTCTTGATAGTACGACCATCTATCCTAAATCCAGTCATCAACTTCTCTACACACCTATGACTGGTGAAATGAAATGCCCTAGGTTATACCTTTGCCTTGCGCATTCCATTCCATCTCCTCCAATGTCGATGCAACACATGCACCAACATAATCGATAATGATATGATTCACTCCATATCATCACGTGATCATATTGGTTCATCGATCTTGACTTCACTTGCTCTTCACTATTGCCTCGGTCCATCGGTGCCAAGTCATCACTCAACTTGTCCTTCACACTTGCAACCGGTCCTTCAAGCCAAGTCATATCTTAATCTTCTCCACCTTGATCACATGACTCCATGTCATGTCTCATATGCAATGAGCTCCTTCATCATCACATGTGTGAGCTTTGCAACATCTCTGAGCCATTTCCACCTCCATGGCATATGTTGCTCACACACATATACCTATGGACTAATCACCTATGTATCTCATATAAACACAATTAGTTCACCTAGGGTTGTCACTCAATTACCAAACCCAAATAAGGACCTTTCACCCTGAGGGTGTGGGCTCCATGTCGCTCAACCCCAAAGGCACGGGCTCCCTCATGATCGACCCCGAGGGTGCGAGCTCCATGTCGCCCGACCCCGAGGGCACAGGCTCTGTCATGTCTAACCCCAAGGGTGAGGGCTCCGTCTCGCCCGACCCCTCAGGCGTCGACTTCGCCTTGCCAGACCCTGTCGATGTTTGACCATTGATAGCCTACCATGGGGGTATCCGGGGTAGTATGTTCGGGCTTCAGCGTATGCAGAACTCGATGGTTAATGCAAGAGACAGTCGATTTATCCTGGTTCAGACCCTCGATCTTTGATCGAGTAATAGCCCTATGTCCAGTCGGCGTTAGCCTTTACGTCGGATTGATTGTAAAGTGTTGTGTTATGTTATCTTGTGTCTCTCTATCTAGGAACTCCGCCCTCCTTTATATAGTTAGGAGGCCAGAGTCCTAGTCGGTTTACAATGTAGAGTCCTAGTAGGATTACAGAGTAGTATTACTACTAGGATTACATGGGAGGAATCCTAATCAAACTAGATCTCCTCTCTTCCTTGCGGTGTATCCCATGGATCCTGCATCGACAAGCCCCTGAGCACTTCATGGTTGAGCCCTATAAACCTCGTCTTGTTCCTTCAGGTCTTGTCGAGCAGGAACAAGTGTCATCCGAGTGCTTTCTTGAGCGAAATCGTGTAGCGCTTTGTGAGATCTTCGCGTGGTCTATACCTTTTTGAAGAAAAAAGTACTCCCATTTGGGTGTAGCCCCCGAGCCTCTTGCTGTTTGGCACAAGGAGCTTGAAGGGTCTTTTCTTGAAATCACCCTGATTCTTCGTCGAAGGGCTAGCTCAATGGTAGAGCTACAGTTTACCACCCTTGTTACTCGTCGGTGAGTTCTTTTCTCGTTTTCCTATTATTGAACCCTTCTTTTTGTTTTGACTTTGGTCTTGTTCCCTTGTAGTAAGCGGTCATCAGGTTCGAGTTCTTCTAGGGCTCCAGTACCGGCCGCGCTACTCCCATCGTAGGGTGGTGGCGATGTTTTTGCTGCTGTGGTTCCCCCTGCGAGGTCTTCTTTTGGTTTTATGAAGAAGAAGATAGCTGAGTGAGTGAATTCTGGTTTTATTTCTTTGCTCCCATTCTCCTTTTTTTTCTTATTCTTATTGGTGAGTTTCCTTGTCAACTTTCAGGTCTTTGTCTTTCCTGAACCCTTAGTCGACTTCTTGTCAGACCTCTGGTGTGCCCTTGTGTACTGAGTCTCAGGACTCAGAATGCATGGTCGTCGAGGCGGCTGTGAGGGGGGCAGAGTACGTAGCCGCTGATTTGCTGACTCCTGAGGTGACCGTGGCCATGGCGGTGGGTTCATCTGAGGGGTTGGCCATGGCTTCCCAGGAGGTTGCCCTGGTCGTGCCTTATTTGTATCGGCCAGCTTCTCCCTCTCCTCTTCTTGCTTCTGGCGGTCCGCCTTTGGCCGATGACGTGGTGCAGCAATTTGATGCCACTCATTGATTATCAGAGCTAACCGCCGCCAGGGGAAGCTTGTCGACCCTTGCGACTTCTTTTGGGGAAAAGCTCCAGGTAAGTTTTTCTGAAGTTCTTTCTTTGGATGTTCCTTTTTCTCCTGTCCTTATGTCTTGTTTTTCTCTCTCTTTTTGCTTAGTCTTTTTCCCATGATCATACTGGCTTCTTTTTCTCGTCTGAAAACAAGAAAAAGTTGTCTTCTAAGGTGAGTACCTTGAAGGCAGAGCTTGACCTCTATTGGGCCAAGTTGGAGATCGAGCGCCAGACGCATCAGATGGAGGAGAAGGCTCTCCGTGCCCGAGTAGTTGAGGTAGAAAAGCAGAAGGATGCAGCTGCCCAGGAGGCCTTGAAAATGTGGAGGCCATGAAAAAAGAGTGCCATGGTATTGCGAGTTCTTTTTCATTTCCTTTTGTATTCAGATTTGCCTTTCTACTGACTTGTCTTTTGTTGCTTGGTCTAGCTCTCCAAGTTGAAAAGCAGAAGCTCTCGGAGGGTATCGAGGAGATGAAGACACTCATTCATACTAACCACAATAAGGCTGAGGAGGTAATTACTCAAGCTAAATAAGAACTCGTGCTTGCTAAGTTGATTAGGTGTGGAGCTGACAGGGATCTTGTGCAGGCCCAAAAAATCGTTGAAGACTTGACTGGCAAGTTGGCAACGGCTACTGAGAACTAGAAAGCTTTGTGGAAGTCTTTTCGGTCAATAGCCGACCTTCTCCGGACTCCAGCAGATGACAGTCATTCTTGGGCTCAGTTTATTCCCCAAGTGCCGACCCATTTCCCGGAGTTCATGAAGAGGTGTGCCCATCTGTGCACCAGGAATGTTCTTGCCTAGGTCCGGGTTCTTTCTCTAGAGTTTCCTTTGTCCAAGGTTGCTAATGAAGCCAAGAGTCAAGAGTATCTGGATGTTGTTGAGAAGTTGGAGCCTGAGGTCGATGATTTAGCCAGGAAGATTGTAGATAATCTTAACATTGATATTTCTTCTCCTGATGACAATGCTTGATGTAATCGACCTTTGTATTCTAGCTTTTGTAATAGAACACTATACTTGAAGATTGAATGGAGATTTTTCATTTTTTGTTGATGTCTTCTTTGTCTGTATTTCTTTGTCTCGTAAACAACCTGGTTTAGGTAAATCATTGTCCTGACAAACTTCCTTGATCTATCGAGTGCTTTTCTAGCTTTCGTTTGTGCCTTGTAAACAACTCGGTATACATAGATTGATGTCTTGATAGACTTCCTTGATTTATAGAGTGCTTGTCTGGCTTTTGTTTGTGCCTTGTAAACAACTCGGTACATGTAGATTGATATCTTGACAGACTTCCTTGATTTGTCGAGTGCTAAAAAGACTTAGGACTGGTGATCTCGAGTATCTTCAGCTTCTTCTTTTCGGCTTAACTCAAGATATGGTCAGCGTCCGGTCCTTTCCTTGGTTGCAAAAACATCCTAGGATCGTCAAGCCCCCGAGAACTTCATGGTAGAGCTCTGGAAGCCTCGTCTTGTTCCTTCAGGTCCTACTGAGTAGGTACAAGCGTCATCTGAGTGCTTTCCTGAGTGAAACCGTGTAGTGCTTCTTGGGATCTTCTGAGTGTAGCCCCCGAGCCTCTTGCTATTTGGAACAAGGAGCTAGAGGGTCTTGTCTTGAAATTGCTTTGATTTATGCTCAGGCTTAGTTTCAGTCGTTTTGCTTTTTGGTTTGGGTGTTAGCTTATTAGCTACTCTCATCGGTGGGCTCAAGCATCTTTTTGGCTCTTTTGCTCTCGACCGGTATGCTTAGGCGTATTTTCAGCCATTTTGCTTTTTGGTTCAGGTGTTAGCTTGTTAGCTACCCTCATCGGCGGGCTCAAGCATCTTTTTAGCTCTTTTGCTCTTGGCCGGTATGCTCAGGCGTATTTTCAGCCATTTTGCTTTTTGGTTTGGGTGTTAGCTTGTTAGCTACCCTCATCGGCGGGCTCAAGCATCTTTTCAGCTCTTTTGCTCTCGGCCGGTATGCTCATTGGAAACAACTCGGGGAGAGCCATAATAAGACATATGTTATCGAGAAAGGACCATCTTTATTGATCATGAACATTGATAAGTCATAATAGTACATATGTTGTTGATGAGCACCATCTTTATTGATCATGAACATTGATCTCTTGTGGCTTGTGTATATATTTTCCCTTGAGTTGTTTTCATGCGTAGAATCTTCTTAGCTGGCTGATGTGCCATGTATTGTTGACTTCTTTTCTGTCTTCAGTTACCAACTTGTATGTGCCTGGTCCGGTGACTTTTTTGACGATAAAAGGACCTTCCCATGGATTGAGTAGTTTATGGCGTCCGTTAGTTTTTTGTATTCTTCTTAGTACTAGGTCTCCGACTTGTAATGATCGAGACTGGGTATTCTTGTTGTAATGGCGCCTTAATCCTTGGAGGTATCTTACTAATTGAAGGGTAGCATTTACTCTTACTTCTTTTGTACAGTCGAGCTCTAATCTTCGGGTGTGTTCTGCTTCTCCTTCATCATATTGTTCTATCCTTGGTGACGTCTAGATCAAGTCGGCAGGTAGTACGGCTTCTGGTCCATAAACCAGGAAGAAAGGTGAGTATCCGGTGGCCCTGCTTATTTGAGTCCGTAGCCCCCATACGACCTTGGGTAATTCTTCAATCCATTTTGATCCATAGTCCACTAGTTCTTCATACAATCTTGGTTTTAATCTGGCTAGTATGAGTCCATTAGCCCTTTCTACCTATCCGTTGGCCTCTGGATGTGCGACTGATGCATAATCTATTCTGAAGCCGCAGTCTTGTGCCCAACTTTGGAATTCTATGGCTATGAAGGGAGAACCCAAATCTATGATGATTCGATTGGGCATGCCAAAGCGGTGCATAATGTCTTGAATGAACTTGACCACTTTGGCTGCGCTGTATGTTGTGAGTGGTTTGTATTCAATCCACTTGGTGAACTTGTCAATTGCTATGAAGATGTACGAAACCGCCTTTTGCTTTCTTGAGAGGTGGTACTTGATCTAGCCCCCAGCATGAGAAAGGCCAAGCGAGTGGGATGTAGATGAGATTGTTAGCTAGCACATGAGCTTGTCTTACGAACATTTGATAGCCTTTGCATCTTCTGACAAGTTCTTCTGCGTCTTTCAAAGCGGTTGGCCAGTAGAATCCGGTGCGGAATGCTTTGCCGACTAGAGTTCTTGAAGCGGCATGATTTCCACAGCAACCTGAGTGTATTTCATCTAGGATCTCTTTGCCCTCTTCAAATGAGACATATTTTAGAAGTACTCCGGATGATGCGGCTCTTCTATAGAGTTTGTCTCCCACTAGGACGTAGTTCTTACTTCTGCGAACAACTCGGATAGCTTTCTCTTTTGCCGCTGGCAACTTATTCTCTTTGATGTAATCAATAAAAACCTAAGTCCATGAAATGGTGATTACCAAAATCTGGGTGCCTTTAGCTAAGATTTCAGGGGTTATCTCACCGGGTTGTTTGATAGAGGGAGCTGATAACTCCTCTATGAAAACACCGGGTGGGACCTTCGCCCTGTCTGATCCGACCTTGGCGAGGACGTCTGCCGCAATATTAGAATCGCGCAGGACGTGTAGAATTTCTAATCCTTGAAAATGTTTTTTGAGCTTTCGTATTTCAGAACAGTAGGCACCCATGTTTTCTTTGGTGCAATCCTAATCTTTGTTGACTTGATTGATGACTACTGCTGAATCGCCGTATACGAGTAAATGCTTGATTTTGAGGGTAATTGACACTCGTAGCCCATGGATGAGGGCTTCGTATTCTGCTTCATTGTTTGTAGCTTTCCATAGTATCTGAAGGACATACTTGAGTTGTTTTCCATCTGGAGAAATGAGGAGAACGCCTGCACCAGCTCCGCCTAGCTTGAGTGATCCATCAAAGTACATCTTCCAATGATCAAGGATGGTATTTGACATAGGTTGTTGAATTTCTATCCACTCGGCAACAAAATCAGCCAGGGATTGAGATTTAATTGCCTTCCATGGGGTGAAATCGATATTGAGAGCACCAAGTTCAACTGCCCACTTAGATATGCGCCTTGTTGCGTCTCTGTTGTGTAGGATGTCTCTAAGTGGGAAATCTGTCACCACGGTAATCTTGTGGCTTTCAAAATAGTGACGAAGCTTGCGTGAAGTGATTAGGAGGGCGTAGAGTAGTTTTTGCACATGCGGGTACTGGATTTTTGATTCTGACAGTACTTCGCTGATGTAGTATAGGAGCGTTGTACTTTATATACACGCCCTTCTTCTTCTCTTTCTACGATAATCGTTGTGCTGACCACAGTAGAAGTTGCCACAATGTACATCATCATGTCTTCATGTTTCTTTGGAGGTGTGAGAATGGATGAGGAGGTGAGGTATGCCTTGAGCTTCTTGAAAGCTTCGTTGGCTTCTTCTGTCCACTCGAACTTGTCTGTCTTCTTTAGCAATTTAAAGAAAGGTAACCCTTTTTCGCCCAGTCTTGATATGAAACAATTGAGGGCCACCATACAGCCTGTTAGTTTCTACACATCTTTAACACTTTGAGGAGGGCCCATCTCTATTATGGCTTGAATTTGTTTGGCGCTTGCTTCGATTCTGCGATGACTGACCAAGAATCCGAGTAGTTGTCCTAAAGGAACTCCGAATACACATTTGTTTGGGTTCAATTTCCACCTCCATCTTTTCAGGTTTTCGAAGGTTTGTTTTAAGTCTTCAATTAGTGTATCCGGGTTCTTTGTCTTTACTACTACGTCATCCACGTATGCCTCTATGTTTTCGCCGATCTGATCACCAAGGCACGTTTGGATAGCTCTTTGGTAAGTGGCGCCAGTATTCTTGAGTCCAAATGACATGGTTTTGTAGCAGTAGGCACCGAATAGAGTGATGAAAGATGTATTGCTCTGGTCTTGTTCCTTTAATGCGATCTGGTGGTATCCTGAATAGCAATCAAGGAAGGATAATAGGGTGGATCCTGCTGTTGAATCAACTATCTGATCAATGCGTGGTAGTCCGAACGGATCTTTTGGGCAGTGTTTGTTGAGATCTGTGTAGTCGACACACATGCGCCACTCGTTTGTATTCTTTTTCTATACTAGAACTGGGTTTGCTAGCCAATCTGGATGGAGGATTTCTCTGATAAATCCGGCTGCCATTAGTTTTGTGATTTCTTTTTTAATTGCTGCCTTCTTGTGGGGTGAGAATCGTCGTAGTCGTTGCTTCACAGGCTTGGAGCCTTCATTGATATCAATTCTATGCTCAGCCAACCCTCTTGGGACCCCTGGCATGTCGGTCAGCTTCCAAGCGAAGATATCTTTGTTGTCCCAAAGAAAGTTGGTGAGCGCGAGTTCCTATTTTGCCGAGAGGTGGGCGCTGATGGTTGCCGTTTTGGAGGGATCACCGGTGCACAGGTCAATTTGCTTGACGTCGGCTTCTTTTGGTGGTGCTAGGATGCTGGGTTTTTTAGCCGGTATCTCTAGCTCTTTTGGGCTCGTTTCTGCTGCAATAGTGGCTATTTCTTTTCTTCCATCGGTGGCCTGTGCTTTTGCTGCAATTTGGATTGCCTGAACATCATAGTCAAAAGCGCGCTTCAAATCACTTCGAAGAGAAAGGACACCGTTAGGCCCTGGCATCTTAAGCAACAGGTATGGATAATGCGGTATCGCCATGAATTTTGCTAGTGCTGGGCGCCCAAGGATTGCGTGATATGATGAATCGAAGTCCGCAACTTCAAACTTGATAAACTCTGTACGGTAGTTCGAGGGAGTCCCAAAAGTAACCGGTAGAGTGATTTGTCCAAGTGGCATTGCTGCCTTGCCAGGTACTATGCCATAAAAAGGTGTGCTTGTTGGTGTAATCATCTCGGCGAGTTGTAGTCCCATCTTCCTTAAAGTTTCTAAAAAATGATGTTGAGTCCGGCTCCCCCGTCGATTAGTACTTTCGTGATAGTCATACCGGCAATAGTTGGATCTAGAACCAGTGGGTAATGGCCTACGTTTCCTACGCTAGTCCATTGGTCTTCTCTTGAAAATTGGATTGGATACTGTGACCAATTGAGATATCTTGGTGTAGCCGGTTCTGCTGCTATGATGGTTCGTAACGCTAGCTTTTCTTAATGTTTGCTTCTAGAATCTAGAACCCTGGCAAAGATTACTGCTACTGTCCCCATAGATTTTTGGAATCCCTTGTCTTCGTGGCTGTCTTCTTATTTTTTTCTAATTGCCTTTTTTGGTATTCTCCTTACTATCTTTTCTTGTGTATCAATCTTTGAAGGTGTAGCAATCTTCGATGGTGTGATTTCCTTTGGGGTGCAAGATGCAACGCATGTTTTCAATGTCGTCATACCTTCTGGGCTTGGAAAACTTCCTTGATTTATCAGTCAGTGCTACGGTGTTGTCTGGTCCACGTTTTCTTTCCTGGTGTCTATTGTTTCAATGATTTTGCTTGTCCGGGTTGTCTCGGTTGTTTCTATTCGGGAATCTCTCTTGTGTCTTTTCTTCTATAGTAATAATCTTTTCCACTGTTCATCTGAATTCTTCATTGTTTCTTGGGTTTTCTTTGTAGAAGTCTTGAAATTGCCACCTAGCCATGATTCCGTGAGAGAAAGCTTCGATTACTTCTCGTTGGGTGATGTCATGTACTTGAGCTCGTAGTTCGCCAAATCGTCGATAGTAATTTCTAAGACTTTCACCTCCTTTCTGCTTGAGTCCTTTTAACTTTGCGTGGGTGATTGGGTGTGTAATGATACCCGCAAAATTTTCACAGAAAGCTCTTTGTAAGTCCTCCTAATTTCTGATTGATCCTAGATTCAATTTGTCAAACCACTGAAGGGGCATGGTTTCTAGGGCCATGGGAAAGAACAAGGTCTTGATGTCATCGTCTCCTCTGGCCAATTCAATTGATTGCGAGTAAATCCTAAGCCACTGCCTTGGTTCGGTCTTGTCATCATACTTGGAGTGGTTGGACGGCTTGAACTTGTGAGGCAGTCGTATTGAAGCAAGTCTGTTTGCAAAACAGGGGAATCTATCATGCGTTCTGGCTTCTGTGTATTCTGATTCAGCGCCCCCTTCTTGCCAACTGTTGTCTTGGTGAGAGTAGTTTTGTGTGGCTGTCCGAGTAGGTGCTTTGCTTCTGGCCTTTTTTGGTTGTTCGACTTGATCGTTTTGACTATGGTTTCTTCTGCTTTCTCTGTTATGACTTCCACTTGGTCTAAGTCTCTCAAAAGCAGACATCCTTTGATTTTGATCTTCCTGCTCATGAGATGTTGACCTGTTAGGTAGTCTTGAGCGGGTCTTTCCATCGTGCGTTCTTAGGACTGTTGATCGGAGGAAGTCCCGGAGCTGTTCTTGTTTTTCATTGGGATGTGAAATTGCCCTGAGTTCTTCTAGTGCTTCTCGGATCTTATCATAGGGTGTATTCGCCGCTCGTCCTTCTTCGACCTCTCGCTCTGATTTTCTTCTATTGTACTCGGCTAGGTCTGACTCATATTTGATCCAAGCTTCCTTGCACTGCTTAGCACGGCGTTGACATCATTGTTTCAATTTGTTCTTTCTCTCTCTGGCTTGCCTCTGACTCTTGGTCTCACCATCGTGCCCCTGGGTAAATGGTGATATGTTGGATTTGGATTCATCTGAAGACCTGACATCGGGCGCTTCTGGGGGGACCAATGGTGATCGAGGATGGCGAATCATGAATACTTCTCGAGCATGAGTTGTTCTATCATCAGCGTTGGTTTCCGTACTATCAGAGTTGTTGATAAGTTTAGTAGAGGCTTCAGGGTCGTAGATCGAGTCTCCTTCTTGGTAGGGTAGAGCTGTTGTCATTATTGTGTCAACTAGATGGGTACTGCTATCCTCAGGAACAGAACCTGGCCAGTGGATGATGCAGTCTTGAGATGTTACGGTTAGTACGAGACCTTCCTGAGCTCCTGTCAGTGGTATTCCAAGCACTGGATTAAGAGATCTTTTGAGCTGTGCCCGATAAGGCATTGCCATGTTGTCGAGACCAAACGGAAAAAGACTCGTCTTCTTTAGAGTACTCTGAGTGTACTCCGAGTTGTATTCTCGATAGGTTGATGTCGTGTCCCGGAGCCTTATTGGAAAAGAACTCAGTTTCTCGAAAGAACTCGGATAAGACTCCGTCTCGGAAGCGGAGCCTGAGTTTGAATCGATTGCGTGAAGCCACAAAATCTGAGTTGGATCGGACATCGCGAGCTGCATGAATCTTCTAGCAAGTTGATCTATCGTTGTCACCAAAATAGAAAAGTCCTGATGATGATCTAAATCTTCGAGGAGACGGCCTTGGAGCTTGCCATCGTCGCCTGCCTCGTAGATCCACGAACCGAAGATGAAGGTTGATCCCTTCGAGAAGATCATGTTGTCGAGGTCCATCGAGCTCTCGGATGCAAAGTCGTCGAAGGCCCCTACCTGGCGTGCCAGCTGTCGATGTTTGACCACCGATAGCCTGCCACGGGGGTACCCAGGGTAGTATGTTCGGGCTTTAGCGTATGCAGAACTCGACGGTTAATGCAAGAGACAGTCGATTTATCCTGGTTCAGACCCTCGATCTTTGATCGTGTAATAGCCCTACGTCCAGTCGGTGTTAGCCTTTACGTCGGATTGATTGTAAAGTGTTGTGTTGCGTTATCTTGTGTCTCTCTGTCTAGGAACTCCGCCCTCCTTTATATAGTCAGGAGGCTAGAGTCCTATCGGTTTACAATGTAGAGTCCTAGTAGGATTACAGGGTAGTATTACTACTAGGATTACATGGGAGAAATCCTAATCAAACTAGATCTCCTCTCTTCCTTGTGGTGTATCATGTGGGTCCTGCATCGATAGACCCCTCGATAGGGGATTTCGCCACGCCCGACGAGGGTCCGTACCGCCTCCAACCACTACGGGTCTAAGAGTACGAACCTAGAGTCAAACTTCTAACACCAGAAGGGGAGTAGGCACATCTTGACGTGACCTGCGGCCACGACGGGCCATACCTGAGGACTCACGGCACCAACAGTGTCGGGCGTGCCGGCACTAAGCTACCTAATCCCCGTACGACTTCCGATGGGGGTATCTGCTAACCATGCCGCCCGCCGGAACGGAATGGAGCACCACAATCGGCTGACGACGCCCACGTATAGTGCCAGTGATGAACATGGTCATGACGTGGAGCCATCCCCATCATCATCTATAGGACTGGCGGACCCACGTAAAGGAGATGAAGGGCGCCACAACCCCAGAGGCCTTCTTCCTCCTCGCTTTTCTCTCTCTCTCTCTCTCTCTCTCTCTCTCTCTCTCTCTCTCTCTCTCTCTCTCTCTCTCTCTTGTGTAACCTGCGCCTTCCCTTTCAACTATAAAAGGGGAAGCAGGACGCCCACGAATGTCTCAAGGCTGAAAGGAACTGAGTTCAACTAGACTCAACTCCATTCGATCCTTCCATCCGAGACTTGGGATCTTCTCCCTCTCTCGCCCTACAAACAAGTGCCGGTAACACGAGCAGCCTCAAACTGGACGTAGGGACATTTCGCCCAAACAAGTATAAACCCTTGTGTCCTCCGAGCACACCATCCGGGCTAGACGTGCAAACACAAATTTACTAGTCGGCGGTTCGAAACACCGACATGTGCGTTCGCTGCGCCTCATCGTGAACCCCAACTTCGGCGTCTTGGACCTCCTGAGCTTGGGGCTAGCACGGATGATGGGGGTCCGTAGAGGGATGTAGATCCACGACTCGATCTCTTCTTGAATCGACCTCGACTGTGCCAGTCGGGGAGGGCTGCAAAGCACGTTCGGAACGCTGCTGTCCTCGTTATCGTTTGTCGGCTAGACGTCGCCAGGACGGTTGTCGGCCATGTCCATGGTCGTCACCACAACATGGTCGGGTTCCGAAGCGGAGCGACGGCCGGAGGGGGGGGGGGGGGGACAGAAAATGAAGTACTGATATGCACTTTGCTGAATTTTTATTTGTATTGGCATATTATTTGCTAAATAATTACATTTCATTAAAAGTGTCACCTGCCACGTTAAATACATCACCGTGAACTATGGAAAAGTGTAAATTTAATTTATCACAATGCATGCATGCATGCATGCAATGGTACATCATGAAAAGGTAGTCAGACCCAACTGATGGTTTTTTTATTTTATTTTATTAATCCTATTATCTATCTAAATTAAAAATCGTATAAATATATTTTTACCTTACTACCTTCTATATGAGGTAATAGGTGATCATAGCCATCCAAATCTAACTCAATGCACAGTCCACAGTCAATTTAAGGTATCATAGCAAGTCCAAAGGTGTTACATTTTTCTGTTTACAGTAGCAAGTTACTAGATCCCTGCAGTGGATCTTCCACAAAGAAAACTGAATATTCACAAACAATGGAGCAAAAGATAATGTAGAAATTCATTTCAATTATCTCGACTTGCATGACTACAAGTGACTACTGCCTTTTAGCTGGTACATCATACTTGATTTTAATTTCATACTCCGATCCCCTATCCCGTCTACTACAATGGTGCCTCTCAAGTGAGCTGTTCATATTTTTATAAAGAAAGTCTTTTATTAAAATTTTAAGAGCAATACGTTGAGTTCATATAGAGTATTTAAACAGAACTTGCTACTTCTTCTCAGTAAGAAACACATAGGACATAGCCCAGTAATCGAGCTGTTCATATTAGGGCTTTAATGTTTTGGGATTTTTTATATAAGTTATTTAGTTTGAAAATGCATGTGTAGAATTGCATGAAAAAATACTTGCAAAATCTTATAAATCTGAAGTATTTTAAGAATATATTCTACAGGGAATTATTAGAAAAAATATGTATGGAAGGCAGTGCAAAATCAAATACGACAAGTATTTTTTGGCTCAAGGGAGTACCTTTTGAGTCATGACAATTCCCGGGAAACACAGGCCATGGAGTGAGCTTAACTATCTAGGCAAGTTATAACTTGATACAATCACTCATATTACCATCACTGCGCAAGGAGTCCAGCTGTTGCTAATCAGGCTGGTGCTTGGTATATAGAGGTTATAATAGGTCAACTCATGATCATCCCCCATGGGCAGATTTGGTTAGGATGATGAAAATCCGGTTTGGTAAATCTGAGAAAGGAGGGGCTTATGAGGAAATGAAGAGACTTCGGACCAACAGAAAATACATGCATCAGTTTGAGTTGATACAGTCAAGGTTACAGGTTGAGTTACCTTACCTCCCTGAAAGCCATTACATAACTCCCTTTGTAAGCGGCCTTAGAAAGGACATTAAACACTTGGTGCTGGCCAAACATCCAACTGATCTCCTGGATGCTTTTGAGCAAGCCAAACACATGGAGATAGCTTTGGACTATTATGCAAAGAAGAAGAAGTTTGCAACTAAGCCTAAAAATATTAACACTTTGAATGGGGTTTGAATTCCTTGTTATAATTTTTTTTTGAAAGTTTGGACAAGGGAGTCAGGTTTGATTCTACACAGGTTTTCTCCTAGCAAAAGAAGACAGCGTGTCAAGAAACTGGAGCGAGCAGGGAGAACTTGACGTGAAGTGAGATCTTCCCCTTTTCAACATCCAGCTTGGCGCCAGTGACCAGCCAGTATCCAGGAATGTCCTGTGGCCCCATGGTCACCTGAGACGTCTCGACAAACTTGAGCAACCTCTGGGTCCCGACAGGCATGGGTGGGCCTCCGGCAAACACGGCGGAGTCGATGTGAATCCTCGCCGGGTGCTGCTGCTCCTTGTCAACGCCGGCACCTAAGGACGCTGCGAACGACTTGGATAGGAAGCTCCCTTTGCCCGACTGCCTCGCCGTGTTGTGCGCCCATTTGGACTGCACCACAGCGTGTCCCGGCAGCTGGGTGTACAAGAGCCTGAGGTGCAGGATGTTGGTCGATTCGTGGGCCTTGACGTGCAGCTGGGCGCCGGAGACGATGTACGCCGACGGTGAGCCGGCGCTGATGACCCAGCGAGGGTCGTACTTCACCGGCACTGTGCAGACATGGGCAAACATTCTCCACTGGACCGGCTCATAGTATCTCTCGTCGGAGATCATCTCCGATCCGCGCCATATCGGCTGCTTGGCTGATCTTTCGTTGATGAACGTTGGGTTGTTTGACAAATGTTGCAGGTGGATGCCTAAGCTGATGATAAGATATCGGAAACGAAGGGTCCCAGGTTAGTTTTATGCAGTGTTTTCAGCCAGGATTCAGAGAAAACCATAAGAACAGGACTGGAATAAGTTCTGCTTACCGGTTATTTTTCTTGCCCTCCAGATGTAATCTCATCCCGGTGACTGGTAATCTTGGAACAATCACCTGTTTGCCACATGGTTAATGTGAGCATTTCTAATTTATGAGATTTCAGATGTTTGAAAGTAAAGAGCAAGCATATTTTACCTCGCTTGAGCTGACATGTAGCTTTGAACCTACAAGGCTGAAGTTCAAGGCCGGACTGGCACCTTGTCGGTTTGAGCAGAGACCAAGTGGTAGGTCACTGAGTACTGGAGCCCACGATCTGTGGTGCTGGAAGTCCAGGAAGTACCTCAATTCATCTGTTGGTGGTTTGTCTGTTATGGAACAGAAGCATGATGATAAACCTTTTAGTGTTTGCAACATAGAATGGATGGATAACGGAACTAAATAAGCGCAACGCAATATATTATAACAAGGCAATAATAGTTCTTGCTGAATTGCTTTTACTTTTGTTGAGGTTAGCTTATGATTCATTTCACTGATTGTGCTTTCTTCAAGTTTGAAGTTTGTTGCACTTCGACGATGGATTTGATTTATGTGTGAGAGAAAGACCTTACTTACATCTGAGATATAGGTTGATGGCATGAGAGAGGAAGCCCACGCCAGTTACTCCCTTGAGAAGGGATGTGATGGGCACAAGCTTGAAGTTTATTGCGTCCGGCATTGTGGGCACAGTGAGCAGCCACTCTGAGTGATCGCTCGCTGCTGCATTCCCTCCCCTCTTGGAGTATATCACCGTCACACCCTGCATCAGTTCAGTCCAAACTTATTAGAAATTCCTGGCCTCTACATCTCCTATCTCTTTACTCGCTGTTAGCTGCTGTTAATATGCCAAAATTCTGAACTAAATACCTCTTTGCAGGACACTGGAGTAATCATTCCTTGAAGCCATTGCTGTGTCACTTGGGCATCAAATACATTGAAGGCCTCAGGGACCTGTTGCGATCCAAGTAATAGGATTTCCAGCACATTTCAGTTCATGTTCATGATATATCATATTGTGGTGGATGGATGTTGTTGATTCCGATCCCTAATCTAAGTCTGATCTGGACATAAATGACTAACATGCATGATTTGCTAACCTTAAATTTGTGGTCCCTGTTTTTGCGGTTTGAAGGGGGCAGAGTGCATGTCCCAGTGAAGAGCTGATCACCTAGCTTGTCCAAGTGCTCCTTGATCTCAGATGGGGACAATGGAGACGAGTTGTCCTGCTTCACATACACCACGTCCTGGCCACCCAAACCCAGCCCAACAATGATGTGGGTCCCATACTTCTCGATGAAACTGCTCACAATTTTCAGAAAGAGTGAAATTAGTCTTCAATGGATTGTGCGTCCATTGGTTCAGGAAATGGAAACTGCGTTCGGGCATGGGAAATCATCTGGCTTGTGTTGTTTTTGTTTAGTCAGTGCCTCAATTGTGACATGTTCAGAGAACTGGTCCAGTAGGTAATGTAAAAGCTTATCTACTTAATGTTTAGGAGAATGAATGTACGTTTTCTTAAATTTTGATAGAAATATACTTTCTTGTTTGCTTCTTGTTTGTTGTCCTACACATTGACGTGACACCTTAGAGTTGATTCATGCTGATGTGCAGACAGGAGAGGAGATATACTCCATCTGTTGAGGACCTGGAAGGTTTGAACAAGTCTACGATTTTTCACACCGCATGGCATGGCAAACGTGTGGTGGACGATTTTGCACTCTTGGAAAGGAGAAAACCATTATTATTTGGTCACAAGATGAGGTTAAGTCAAGTCAAGCATAGCACTGCACTTGTGATCACCTCAACTTGCTAGCATCCTGTTCTATTTACTGTATAACTACCTCTCGTCCAAATTAGATGGCATCACAAAGTTTATATAATTTATTATTAAAATTTACGCAATTTGTCCTCTACTAGACATGGTACATGTAATGGTACTTGGATTTGTACCGTGAGTGCATATTAATTGGCCCACCCTCATTTCAACGTAACAATATTATATGACTTTCTTACTTTTAATACATGTTTTTTTTCTCCTGAGAAGTAATGTCAAACCCTTGAATGAATAGGTAACCCTGGAAATGAGAGAAGACCGAATTGGGTGGTGCTTATGATCGCTAGTCCGTACCTTGCTATGGCTGACGGGTCCCATGCCGCCGGTACGTCACGGACGACGTGGTCGGCGAGGGCGAGCGGGCGGCAGTCGAGGCGGAGGTCGAGGAGGGAGATGAAGTAGCCGTCGAAGGCCAGGCACTTGGTGGCGGAGGCGTCGTCAGCCCAGGAGCCGCACTCCAGGTCGAAGCACGAGTTGAAGAGCCCCGACGGGATCTTCCCCGTCAGCGAATTCCGGTGGTTGAACACCTCAGACATCTGCAGCAGGTCAACATTGCAATGCTCGTTTCGTTATTATATACATACATTTTGTCAGGAAAATAAACTTTCTTCGTTGTTGTTTCCAAAAAAAGAGACATTATTTTCTTCTCGTTGATCGGCTATTCGGCTTCGTCAAGATGAAGTACCCGGTCATTGCTGCCCTCGTTATTTTGATCAGAAATTACGTTTTAACGACTTTTTTTTTTCTAAAGAGAAATTGAATGGAAAATGAAATAAATGACGTCACTTTCGTGTAATAAGCATCGTACCAGGTGCTGCTACCTGACAATTTTTTTCTTTCAGTACGAAAGAAACTTGACAGCAGAAAGAAGAAATAATGACATGTCATTTTCCACACTTGTGCAAATTTTTTTAGTTCATGAATACGCAACATTGATTGAAATTTGACTCATTTGGCACCAAATTTCCAACTTTATTACAAAAAAAATGTTTATCTTCAAATGTTCTAAAAAAAATTCAAAATGAAGCTTTTATCAGATCAACAGCAAACCTTGTTGAACTCGAGCACGTCGGACTTGAAGCTGATCCGATCGCCCTTGCCGCACTTGACGTCGGCGGGCACATCGGCGACGACTCCAAAGCCCGGCACGACGACCTTCTCCGCCACCGCCTTCTCGCCGCTCCTCAGGACAAGGCAGACCCCCGCATCCTTGCAGTGCTTCAGCCTCAGGTCGCCCGTCATGTCGACGCCCCTGCCCAGGCACCTCACCGCCTTCTCCACGGCCGCCGCCGCGCCGTCGCCTCCAGCCATCCTCCCCCATCCGCCGGTCATCTCTCTGCTCCTAGCCATGTCTTCTTCCGATGGTGTGATGCAACAATCCTATTCTATTCTATATGCGCGCCATTGCTTGAGTACGAACTTGTCAAGAAACTTGCCAGGACGAGAAGTTGCTCAAGATGTCAAACAATCAAGCAAGGTTGGTGATTGGAGGTTGAAACTTGTGGCAGCTGCGAATGAGTAATGGAGAATGAAATTCCACTTTGGGGGGGTTGGTTTATATAGGGATCAGAAAAGTAGAGGAGAAGGGAGAGATGATGACAGTGGGAACTGAAACGCCTAGGTTGATTGCGATTTTGATTTCTTTGTCGCATTCTTGAATGGAACCAGAACCAGTTTTTTTTTCATTATTTTTTTGGGGACCAAGATTTACCCTTTCTTGATGGGCACCGCCAAAGGGCAAAGGCAGGTTGTCTTGTTTGGACAGCTTCAATCAACCACTACTTTATTCGTCAGGACACACAAGTGTCCACTGTAGTCTGTTAAACTTCAATCTTGTGGTACTGAAAATGCTACATATTTCAAATTATTTTGATACCATCAGAAAATCAACAACATTGGTGACAACTACCGTAACATAACGTAATCAAAACTAGGGCGCCGCCAAAGGCCGGAGTTCCATGTATGTCCCTGTGATGTGCTATGTATAAAAGTCACCATTCAACATTAGTGACAACTACTATTATTGAAATACTGCAGAATGCGGATACATATTTCAAATCCTTTGCATAGTATAGAAGTCAGCATTCAACAATATAATTAGCTACATCGTAAAATAAAAGCAAAATAGGTTCTCTAGAATTTGATTGAATCAAATCATATTGTTTTGGTAGCCACGAAATTAGAGTGGTTCATCCGGTTGGGTTCCTCGACTTTATGCGAGTGCTCTTATTTTGATGTGCCCATAAAAAAACGAGGTGCCTACGGTGCCTTCATCAATCTTGAGTTCAGTCTTAATCTTTCGAAAGTGCTCATAGAGATAGGATGTGTATGCATGTCTTCGTAGAGATTAGTACTGTGATTAAAAAAATTGCTTGGATAACCTATTCGGTATGTTTAGAAGTAGAAACTACAATCCCAATTAATTACAGTGAAAGGCCATAATACTTAAGTAAAATTCCTGGCCTGAAAAATAAAGAGACTAATTTTGTTCTTTTAATCTACTTGTTGCACCCCCCCCCCCCCCCCCCACCACTTTCCTCCGAAGTGACTTGTTCTGCACATTCTTGTAACCATTGGACAACCATGACAGCATAACAAGGTGGAGGGAGCACTATTGAACCTGCATGCTCAAAAATACCGGAAAGGTATTCCAATTCAGAGACTTAAACGGGTTGTGATGGTTAAAATCAACCTTACCCCTTCTTGAGGGCGCGAAGGTTTGACCTTCTATCCTTGTGATGCCATTCACATCGAAATGTCTTGTCTATCAAGAACCATACCATAGATTATTTTTTGAGGGCGCATATCGTAGAATATTGGTGAGAGTATTGAGATGTTGCAATCCAATATCAAATTATTTGTTTCCTCAAAAAAATATCAAATCATTTTCACTAATCCATTCCCTAGTAGGTTTCTCAATCTAAAGGGTATTTGGATCCATCTCACTAAGTTATCTACTTAAAAAATAGTTGGGTGGATCTAAACATACCTAGTTAATTGTTAGCTAGGCATCTAGCTAACAACTATCTCACTAGCTGCCCTACCCAACTAATACAGCTAATAAATAAAAAACACTTCCCCCCCCCCCCCCCCCCCCCCCCTCCCCCCCCACCCCCACGTACCTTTGTTTGGTACTCTACCAATAGTAGCTCTAGAAGATGAAAGGAATTATGGATCACCATCCAATTTTTAGCTCGTGGATAGGTAGCCAGCTATTAGCCATGAACTACTACATCCATCCTATAAAGAGTATTATTTTAGTTTTGTCCAAGCTAAACAATCTTAGATTTGACTATTTTTATATAAAAAAAATTATCAATAGCTATAATACCAAATGAATATTATGATATTTACCGTGTAATTAATTTTTCTATAGTAGATCTATTTAGTGTCATTAATATTAATACTTTTTATAAATTTAGATAGGTATAAGAAACTTTGACTTAGAAAAAAACTAGTATTAACCAGCTCACTAG
This sequence comes from Miscanthus floridulus, assembly GCF_019320115.1. Lineage (NCBI taxonomy): Eukaryota > Viridiplantae > Streptophyta > Magnoliopsida > Poales > Poaceae > Miscanthus > Miscanthus floridulus. The sequence continues at coordinate 37,136,741 of NC_089598.1, forward strand.
TTGCTAGTGGATTCAAATCATAATTTTGAGCCTCTTTGACAGGGCTCCTGCAGGGGCTTCAGCTCCGGCTCCTGCAGGAGCTATGCCAAACGTCTGTTTTGGAAAGGGCTCCGCATGGGGAGCCGGTCAAGAGCCGGAGCCATTTTTTACCTGCGCAGGAGAAGCCTCAAAAACGAGCTTCGCGCGACTCCTTGCTGTGGGTTCACGTCGTCTAGTGCGAAGGAGCCGTTTTGCCAAACGTTTTCCAGAACGGCTTCACCTCGAGGAGTTGCTCCTTCAGAGGAGTTAGAGCCGAAGCCATTTTCAGCCAAACGGGCTCTTTTATTCCAGTCGCCTCCCATTGGCCTGACTAGCCGCCAGCGATGATTCATCAATGTCCTGAAGCTTCCCGATTCACGTTACCTACCCAAAAATTTTCAAACGGTTTTGGTGTCAAAGCACACAACCGTACATGAATTCACGTACGTGAGTACGTCCCTGTTCATGAAACCTTGCATGAAAATGGCTAGCGAGGACCTGGAAGGCTAGCACAGATCCGAGACAAATGAAAATTCCAGCATGTGAGTTTCAACATAAATCATATATGTTTGCCGTGTCATCAAACAGGTGCCCTCGTAACTTGCTTGATTAGTCAAGTTCAACCAAATAGGTTCAATTTATCCACATCATTGAGGTCTATCACCACAACTATAGATTGATTTTTACTCGTAGTCAAATTTTGTTTGTAAAGGCGGTTGTAGCAACTGCCTCTACCCAAGGTCTATCACCCTACTAAAAATTGATTTTCAGTTGAAAAGACTGATGTCTAAGAGGGAATGAATCAGGTCACTTAAAAACTAAGACAAAAAACCAAAGAGTTCTAACGTCGGAGAGTTTTGCACCCTATATTTTAATCTATGAACTAACCTAGACTAGGAAGCTAAAGTACACAATGATAAATGTAATAAGTAAATGCGGAAAAGTAAATAAGCTAGAGAAGCAAACTTCCGCTTGACAATGTTTTCAAGCCAGAGAAAGTGCTTCACGACAGTTGCGACTTGCGAAAGCACTTCTAGAGCTCTAGTAATCGATTCGAATTATACTCGCAGCGAAAAAAAAGCATAATTCATAAGGGGGCAAGAAAAAAATAACAATGTTTCATAGGAACACTTGTACTGCGTGTTTCTCACTCGTGAAAAAAGGGCACGGGTAAATCTGAAAGGGATTTAGTAAACGGGAACGTGCGATCTCTCACGCGGCCACGTCGAGGCGAGGCCAGCTACCGTTTCAGAACCAAAGATCGGTTTCACATCATGCCACCGCCCACCGCTAGACTCCCAAAACCTTTGGAACCCGACCCGTCGTCAGGTCAGCGGTCAGCCACTCTGCCTTACCATGGTCCCAAAACATAAACCAGCAGTGCCTCATACGACACAAGATCAATTCTGCTTCGAGCCATCGACTGCCACACGCATCACATATAAACCCGAGACCTGGTCTTGCGAAAATCAGTGGACGGCGCTGCAGACGGCAGAGCGAAAGCGGCTTTCAGTTTCAGCTGGCGGGACGAACCCGGCAGCGGACCCGTTCTGTCTCCATTGCAAGACCTGCCTACGGTCTCTGCACAAGAATTTCCGTGTATATGAGTGATATATCAGTATCATCAAATATCAATATCATCAGTGATTGGTGAGTCTAGAAGCGGCTATGTTCGTGGTATCACATCAAAACTGCATCAGCCAATCAGGCAAAACAAAATATCAGATTTGGCGTCACACGAATCGTGCAGAAAAACCCATACAAGTGTACAACTCCGTGATAACAGAGAGCTGATGTTTCGGCTGCCACAAGAAGAAACTTTGCACATCATTTTCACCATAGCATTACCGATGAGGTACTAACGAATATGAATCCCGCCAAATTGAATGCTGATCCATTGTTCCAAGGCCATCACTGAATAGCAACTGTGGGAATCCAACAAGATCATCAACCCTCGCTGCTCGTTAAGTCATAAGGCAAACTCCATCTCAGCTCGTTTCAGGACACGTGAAACCATAGAGTAGAATTCAGGTTCTTCTTCTTTTATTCGATCGAGTGTGGTGGATTCATGTGCGTCAGCCTGCATAAATAGGAAAAGGTGAACCAATGAACAGGAAAAGCCCACCAGTCCTTTCGTCTGCAACATATGCCATCTTGTTACCTCACTAAACTTGAGAAGTATTAAGTTTGAGATGCCAGCAGCCTTTGATTTGTCCCACCTATAACAAAATAATTACAGGAATTAATGTTAAAAAAATCTCGTTGAAATTTAAGACATTACCAATGCCAAGCCACTTCAGAATTACAAGCTAACATCGCTAGTTAGCCAGGTTATAATTCATATCGCACAACTTAAAAGCTGACAGTCACCCTGCGCTAGAGATAATGCAAGTTCGATTTTGCTTTTCCTCTACCAAATCAGATACGCTGGGAACTTAGGTACTGCCACAAAAAGCATGATGCATCTCAAGCCACGCTATCAGTTAGAGAAGGAAGCGTACCGAACAAGCATTAGTTCATTGACAGATCTCCACATTTTCCGGCCAGTGTCCTTCTGACTTTGGTCTCTAGCACTTCGACCACGCCACAATTCTTTGACAACGTACATTACCTCTTCAGCATCTACCTTTAGATTGTAAAAGAGAATGTTACAAATGTACAGAAGGATATTACAAGTGAAGGTGAAGAATTCCTTTTTCACATGTGCTGGTGACAATCAACATAAATAAATAACATCTCAACTACATAATGCTCCATGAAAATATCTTATTTCCAGGATATGAAATTACATAGCAAGAAACATAGTACCAGAACTTGCTCGGCTGTCCCATACATCAGCTCCTCATGCTCAATAAGACGCTGATGAAGTATACGGTAATGATCCAAATCCAGGTTAACAACTGGTTCAGTTTGAAAATCTAATCCAGCAAGCTGAGTAATCACATAGGAGGCCATAACTTGACCAAATATTGCAGGGATGGTTCCCAGTACTGGTATAATGCGAACCCTAAATCCTGGCACAATCTGTGGAATAATGCATAGCATGTTGTCAATAGTTACGTACACACACATCATGCACTCCTATAATATACAAGCAACTGAGTGTTCTAGAGGAATTTAATTAACTCTTTGTAACAAAAATTTTTGTTCGGAAAATCACGAACAAGCATGTAGCAGGAGGGTGGTAATACAAGTCCTAGGGGAGCTGACCTGGTAATCTGATGGAGTTTCCTCTTCTTTTGAAGCTTGAAAAGGAAGCAGCTTTGCCTTTGGCTTTTCCAATGAAAAAACTACCGGTATTCCACTCTCAATTCCATGTTCTTTCTTGAGCCTGTACCTCACCTAAAAGGAGCAATCACAACACCCCATTTGCAGCACATCTTGACATGTCAGTTAGCTAACGAATGAAATGGCAGCTTACAGTGGGACAGTTTTTGGAAGAAGTATCAAACTAACCGATCGAGAGAGGGGATCATTGCTTGATTCTCTCAAATCTGCAACACGAATTCTGGTGGGATCAGCTCGAGCTCCAGCCCCCATTGCAGAAAGTACCTTCAAACCTCTGCGCATGCAAGCTGCAAGGAGTGCCACCTAAGGGGCAAGGATATTTGAACGGTTACAAACAATGAAGACAACCATTGACAAGCTTACAAATGATATATTCGTAGGTAATGTTCAATGAAGCCATTCGGGCTAAAAAAACAGGTTTCAACTATCTATGCAGGGTGGCTTTGTGTATTGATCATCAGATACAGAGGTAAGGGAAATTTGAGTTTACATAGGAACTAGTTTTTCAAACAGTGGAACTACTACTACTGCCAAGACTTTCATCAAACTGAAAGCATGTGGTGTTGCATGGAGTATTAAGTTGATAACAACAACAAAACCTTTTAGTCCGAAGCAAAGCAAAACAGAACATCCAGAAAAGATTTAAAGCACAGCTATGCCTGAATACTGTATCTAAGCATGAAATGCATGGAAGGATCTATGTATTTTCAATTTTTCCGCAAAACGTGCATAGTAGAATTTTTGTTAAGGAGTTACATCACATGCGAGCCAACCACAACCTCTAAATCTAAGCAGGAAACTAGTACATGCAAGAACCTGCAACCTATAACTACTAGTACAAAAAGGAGGGTGGGGGTAACATAAAATAGGGGATTGCACAAATAGAAAAATGAAAGTTGAAGTTTGAATGCTAGTATTTGTTACCTTGGTATCAATGTTATCTATGCAATCAAGAACAAAGTCAGGCTGTCCAGAAAGAATTTCCGCCTCAGACGATGCATCATACAATTGCACTTTTGCATCTATTTGGCACTCTGGGTATATCATTGAAAAATGCTTCTTGAGGCATAATGCTTTTGAAGTTCCAACATCATCTCTGGTTGCCACAGCATGCCGGTTTAGTGATGAGAGTGATACCTTTCAACATATCATGAGTGCCTTGTTAATGCCCACCTATTATAAATGCAAGATGTCACTTACAAAATTGTAATGTTCACCCACCCATTTGATACAGCTGTAAAAGATACTTAGCATACTTTGCATGGTTATATATTATATCCTAGTTTTAACTAATAATGCAAGGGAACCAACTAGATGATTCCATGATTCTATATCTGATATGGTTAGAGATTCGAAAATGAATCCAGCATACGACCATGCATTCCATAAAAATGAGATCAAATAAATTCTCAATGTGTTGACAACTCTCTAAAACAAAAAAAAAAAGAACTAAGAGTCTGAACTGCTTAAGTGGTTGTATGAACCATGTGGATTAATCAGAAATGACTTTAGAAAAGGTTGGTTTAATTGTTTATAAGAAAACTGGTTTGCAGTTGTTATTCTCTTCTGATAAGTTTATAATACCTTGTTCAGATGGGCCTTTAACCATTGAGAACATGAGATGAGAATTTGTTTTAAGTTAAAATAACTAAGATTGGTACTCCCTCCGTTCCAAATTATAAGTCGCTTTGACTTTTTTGGTTCATCCATTTTGCTATGTATCTACACATATTATTATATCTAGATGCATAGCAAAATGAATGTACCAAAAAAAGTCAAAGCGACTTATAATTTGGAACTGAGGGAGTATATGATATAAATCTTAGTCAAAACAAGATTTTCCTCAGTCCTAGTTAAATCCTTCATAACCAAACAAGATTTTTGGTTGTTAAACCACGAGCTATGTTTAACTAGACATATTTCTAATTACTTAGAGAACAAAAAGGAAAACTAAGTGCATCCAAGTTTTCATAATTATACGATGTATCCACCTCTGGAACACACACAAATCCACACCTGATCAAAATCCACAAGAAGCAACCTGCCAACACCAGATCTCAGGAGCATTGAAGCTGCATGACTGCCAACCCCTCCAAGACCAATGACCACAACATAGGATTCAGTTACTTTCTTCTGAGAGTCCATGCCAAAAAATTGTATATTCCTACATTACACAAGTAACAGATTTTGGTAATCAGAAACACCACGAAAACAGCAATATCCTGAGCATATTCGGCTAAAGGTACTCAGCACATTAGAAAATGTGGCAAAAGTTTTGTTTGTAGTGAAAATCAAGAAATTAACAGGTGAACTGCTAATAGTAAGCTATGCACAGAAACAATAGAACACAATATTTCACTTTCTACACAGGAATGTAGAATCAAATGATGAAAAACATAATTGATTGATGGCAGCAATAAGTAGCATATCAAGCAATGCAGTTAGCTCAAATTTGTATATATCTATATCAACAAAATGTGGAATTATCTGGTTGCAGAGTATAAGTATCAAACAACAAGTAACTGGGTCAATCAAGTAGACAGCAAGAGATGGTTTATACTTTACAGTTAGGGAGTCGCTCCATACATATAGAACTTTACTAAGGAAAGAAACCAAAAGGTGCAAACCTTGTAAGCTGTTCAGAGACTACTTCATCAGAGAGAAGATCCGAGCTACCAACAGCGCCCAGATGCCTGTTGGACCGAGCGTTCCCTGATTGAAGAAGCGAACAATTTAAGATACCAGAACTTTGGAATACACAACCAACATCGCCAAGAATTAGTGATTTCAACAACAAAAACACAAGCCAATCTTAAAATTGCAATCGCTTTGCAAGACGACAGAATCTACAACTAGTACACGTTATCCTACTGCTAAACTGCCAACGTGAGCTAACCGCATGCGTACCAGCCGTCATTCCATTGGATTCCAGCAGGTTCCGCACGTACCCCTCTCTCCGCTTGGATCTGCGACATCGAAACGAAGCAAAAGCGTCAGCAGAACGCTCTGTGGCATCCAGGTCCAGCTTGGCGTGCGGAACGGGGAAGGGGGAAGTTGGGCCGGTTACCCCGAGAGATGATTCATGACAGCGGCGGCAGAGAGCGCGCCGATGGCGGCGCCGGCGCCGGCTGCGAGGAGCCATTCCTTCGCCCGCTCACCCATCTCCGGCTGCCGAACCCTTGGAAACGAATCGGCTGCGCGAACAAAATAGAAACGTTTCGCCGTTTCGAGGCTGTCGGCGCGGCCCGCTACGATCTGATGACTGCCGTTGTAGAGTCAGACGAAGGGCCACGAGTTGGTGGTGGGCTGATGGGCTGACAGGCCTCATCTGAGGCCGTTTTTTCCCCAGTGCGCGCTCGCTGCTAGGGTTTGCAGGGCTTGCGGCGCCAGCCCATCTCCCGCCCTCGAGCACGCGTTGCCGCTGTCCGCTTCTCGCCTTCTCCCCCACGCGCGTGGTCTTCAGCGTCACTGTTCTACAGTCTATTCGCTGGATCGTATTTAGCTTATAAGCCATGGCTTATCAGCCAACGAACAGTATTTTTCTCTCACACCAAACCAGCTAACAGTACTTTCAGCCATGACTTATAAGCCAAATCAGTCCAAACGAAGAGGGCGCTAACTTTTTTAAGCCCTCCATGCTACTGCCACCAGTTTGAGCTCTAACATCGTCAAACTACAGGTGTGAAAAGTCAAAAATACTCTTAAGTCTAAATATGTCATTATTTTTTTAGCATCTTAACGACTTCAAATGAAAAAAAACTCAAAACTAGAAGGTTATAGATCTCGTCGAGATCTATAATTTTCATATAAAAATTATCTTAATTTAATTCCGTAAAAAATATGATTTGATATGATTAATATATCTTAGAAAAATCATATTTTTTTACGGAATTAAATGCAGATAATTTTTATATAAAAATTATAGATTTCGACGAGATCTACAGCTTTCTAGTTTTGAGTCTTTTCATTTGAAGTCGTTAAGATGTTTAAAAAATTAATGACATATTTATATTTAAAGGTATTTTTGACTTTTCATATCTGTAGTTTGATAATATTAGAGCCTAAACTGACGATAGTGGCACATAGAGAAAAAAAATTATTACATCAAAGACCGCTGAATTTTTTCATGCTCCTGGCATTTTTTTTTTGTTACGGCACGCAAGCAATTTCCCTTTTCTTTTTTTTTTTTGCCGCGACGGAACTGTTTCTGGGCGCGGCTTTCGTCGCCGAGCACGACTCCAGATCGACCGACGCGCGGCTCCCGGCACCAGGTTCCGCGACTTCCCCTCCCCGGCGCTCGGCCCCTTCTTTCCGGGCCAGCTGTCGAAGGAGAAAGAAGGATCTGCGACCTCCCTTCCCGCGGCCACCAACAGCGGCAACTCCAGGCGTATGTCCTTCCCTCCCTTTGTGTTTCTTCAGACAGTTGAATCAGTCCTGGATTTGGAGCACTACCTACTACTGTGATAATCGTAACTGTAGCCTGTCGCATCATTTCTTCAGACAATTCTGGTGATTGCTGTTTTCCATTGGTTTTGTGGCGGCCAGAAACTGTCTCTGCTACATATTTACTATTACTGGATACTAGTAATTGCTCTCTATCCTTATTGTGTTGCTGAAATAATAAAAAAAATTCTGCTGTATCCTTATTATGTTGTACTACTGACTTTATGCTTATTTAATTTGGTGAGTTAGAACAAAATCGTCTTATTGGTTATATGTGCTGGTTTTTTTTCACAGTTTGGGATATGCCGCAGGAAGGTAATTGGTCACGAATGATGTCCGAGGCAGGTGGGATTGATGACATTGCAATTTTACCCATTGGTACCAGGCATAGTGGACCAAAGAAGAAGGCAATCTATGCTGCCAAGTACTCTCAGGAGGAAGATCTCCAATTGTGTGAATCATGGGAGAACATCAGTTTGGATCTTATCACTGGAAATGAGCAACCTAGTTAGGCCTATTGGAAGCCAATTCATGATAACTTGTAGGGGCTTTTGCGTTTGTACCCTTATTTTGTATCAAAATTGTGATTTTACCCTCTTTTTTTTTACTTTGTGAATTTATCCCTACTGTGCCATTCACGAAGCACTAGTTTGCCCCTGCTCCGTCATCCACCCCTAACGGTATTAAACTTTGTACAAAAGGACATGAATGCCCATGCGATTTTGTCCATGTTTGTTATGCCTAATTGTGATTTTACCCTGATTTGGAATTAGACTTTTTTATTGTATGCTGACAATTGATTAAATTTGATCAAATATATTTGGCACAACTTATAATTATTTGAACTCAGATTTAATATTGATAAATATTCAAAATTTTGGGACCAAAAGGTTCATAATGATGATAGATGTAACGCCATAAGAAATATTTCGATATAATCTTTTGTGTGGGACAAAAAATCTTCAATGTATAAGAATGCATGTAGAACATCGGTTAACAAACTATATAAGTAGATGCATGCACTGATAACCTTAGTACCTTACCACATAGGAATGTCATACAGTACATGTTTTTCAGCAAAAGTAACCGCCATACAAGTTGGTTCATGTAACACTACAAGCACTAAAACTACACCATGTATTTACTAACCAAGCTGAAAAAGAGAATGACATGAATCAGCTGTTGTTGTTGCATCCTTCATAAAGAAAGGAGCCGGGCCGGAACACACTCTCTGGAGCCTCTGGCTGTGCTCGTCCGAGTGGAAAGAGAAATCCAGCGCGTCTAGGCTCTCCTTGGATGGTTGAACCACATGCCGCTGAGGAATGTCCAAGTTCAGGCCGACGACCCCCTTCTGGCGAGGGTGCTTGTACCCTGTGCCCAACCCATTCTGCCTCAGCTCGGCGCCACGACTGAACTGCTCGATGAATGCGCCATACTGCTCCCTGCCGGAGCTGGACCTGACGATGGACTGCGAGAACCTGGTGCGCCGCACCCACGAGTAGTCCTCGTCATCCATCTCCTCAAAACCTCCGGCCATACAGATCCCTAGTGCAGTAGATTAACAACTCGCAGCAAGAACTGAATAAAGGGGACCTAGATGAGGCAGGCGCCAGCAGGACGAGCACTAGCTGACACTAGAGCTCCGCCCAGTCGACCAGGTAGGCGCCGTATTTGATCCCTTCCAGAGGGACAGGAAATCCCCCAAACTCGACTGCTCCAATCCGACGCGCCATCCGCCGATCAGAGCCCCTCAAGGGAAAACTACAACATTGATCTACTCAAAGGAAAATCACAGCATACTACTTCAGTGATCCAATACTCAAAGGAGTTATTTTTCCACTGTCTCCATGCCATGCTATCGTCCACCCACCACATGATATCCAATATCGTCAGCATGTGTTCCTGCAACCAGTATTCTTTTTGCATCTTTGGCCAATGGAAGGAATGGCTCCTTCTGATCCTTGCCATTTTTTAGAAGTAACAAAGACTTGCGAACAGCCTCACGCCCTAGTAATCGATGTTCCTGAAAGGTCAACATATCGCCTATCATTAGTGACATCAATTTTGAGATGGCTCAAACAGAAAGATACGCAGAAGTTTGAAAGAAACCAGAAGCATGTTACCTTACAGCCAACTATGTCTAGTAAAGATTGGTCTGAAAATGGATGCTCAAACACTCCAGAAATAAACTTAACCCTCAGAATTCGCTCAACAGCATCATCAATCCGAGACATTGGTATCTCCCCGTCTCCACCAAGAACACAATATCGTCCAAAATTTTCTCAAACCTGTGAGGTATCATAATCTGTAGATTGCTCAATGTAGGCAAAACGAACAGATGATTGAGGAATGCATTTCATGTGAACACTCAAATAACCATATACCATGTCCATTCCTGCATTTACTGATTGTGCAATGCAATAGCGATAATCTGACCCTTGAGGCTTTTGTGGCTCACAGATCCTGTCAATGCCCTCCCAATCTAAAATGAGAAAACCCTAAAACAGGAGGTTAGACACGTCAAATTCACAGACCAACCTAAGCTTCAATCATTATACAAAATGATGGCAGTAGGCTCGGGTACCTTAAAGCCTAACTTGCCCTTATCCACGTCAAATTGGACCGGATCAAATCCGAATCCAAATCAAACAAGGCAAATCGCAGCTGCTCCTAGTCAAAGTGGCAATCATCATGGGCACGGCTACGAAGCAGGAAGCCAATAAAGGTTCGGAAGAGCCTGAACCGTGCGAGGAACTGAAAAGGGATGAGAGAGAGGGATATGCACGCACCCACGGGCACAGGAGCACCGGAGAGAGGAGGCCGGTGAGGCGATGCCGCGTGACAAAGCGGAGTCGCGGATGAGTTGTTCGTCCGGCCCCCGGCTGCCAGATGGAGAAGCCTTCCTCATGCGCACCGCACGCCTCGTCAGTCATCGTCACCACGTAGGGCGGCGCGGGTGCGCATCCGGGGCAGATCACGGGCGGTCGCGGAGACTGACGCACGCCGGCACGCGTAGACTGCGCCTGCGTGGGAAGTTGTACGGTGGGAGGCCCGCCGCCGCTTTGTATATTCGTCCATTATGCGTGGTGACTTTAGCGGGGCAGCAGGAGGCGGGCACGAGAGCCTACGTGGGGAGGAGGAAGGAGGGGAGGAGGCAGCGCAGAGACCCCCTGCCAGGCGCCGCCAGGAGCCGCCCGCTCCGCCCACCCTGATGCCGCTCCGCCCGCCCCTACAGCCACGAAGTCGGGCGCCCAGAGGAAGAAGACGACCCGTGGCCGGGCGCCGCCGAGACCTGCGGGCAGACGCCGGGACCTGCAGGCTTACGTCGCCGGTGAGCTGCGGCAGGGCGCCCGCCGCCGCCGCCCGGCGCGCGCACGTCGACCCGCGGGCGGCCGCCGCAGCCTCCCCGCGCCCAGAGGAAGGCCGCGCCCGCACCTTGGAGCCGCGACCGGGAGGCAGCCCCGCGCCCTTGAGGCAGCCACTCCCTACGCCCGAACCTGGAGTCGTGGCCTCTCCTTCCCTTTGGTGCTTCTGCAGCCACCGCCGCTGGAAAAGCCGCGGCGAAGCCGATGTGAGCGACGACGCCCTATGCGTTTGGGATGAGGAGATAAGATAAGGGGCACTATAGTCATTTGGCCTTTGTTTTTCAGTTTTAGAATTTTTTTAATTCATTTAATCCATGTCTATCTGACGGACGTCAGAAGCAGGGGCAAACAGATCGTTTAGTTCAAAATAACAGGGGTAAAAACACAAAGTTGAAAAAGGAAGAGCAAAATCATAATTAGCTTACTGGACAGGGGTAAGAACACCATTTTTCCTAACTTTTATGCCAATAGAAAATTTGCATCTGATAGGAATGCAAATTCTCTGGAGTTGCTGATTCTGTTTAAAAACAAAGATGGGAACGGGGGTACGGACGGCCAGATGGTGATCTGATGACAAGCGAACAAGGATGGGAACAGGGATGCCACGCCTGCGATATCCGTCATCCCCGGCAAGGCGGCGATACTGCGAGCCGTGAGCGGGCCTGAGAGGGAAGGGAGAGGACGGATGGCAAAGATATCATCATCACAGTAACCTCACGGTTGACTAGTCGGCATTGGACTCCTCCTGCAGTGCAGGTGGAGATTGGATTGGGTCGATAGCTATTGAGCCGCTGGGCTGCTGTTTGCGATTCAGTACGTTAAGCTCGCGGGCCAGCTGGTTATGTTAACTAGCTGAAATGCTAACTTGGCTCATTAAGATTCGATGTGCTCTTGTCAGAAAGTCAAGATCACTCGCCTAGCTGGGCGAGCTTATCAGTAATCGTGCCAGCAGGGCAAGACCAGGACAGGCGAGATATCACTCGCGTTTGGTACAGTTACATATTGTAATGGAATACAATATGTGAGAGAGTTGACTAGCAATATTGTCAGGGATCGTCCAGTGGGCTAGCATGTACAGCCCATATAGGCCCATCGCGACAGGGGACAAGCCCATACAGGCCCAAGGCGGCAGGGGACAAACACTACAAAGGAAGCAAGCTGCAGCAGTTCAGGGAGGAAACAATTTATCAGAACATAATACATTTCCCTTAGTTTACTGTTCTTCTTCCTTCTTAAGTCTACCTTTATGTACTAGTTCTTTCTTCCTTCACTACTCCGATCTCTCTCTTCTCCTTAGATTTTGTATCCTACTTGCTTGAATCTAGTTATATGTGAGCAATCTAGTCAGGTTGCTAACAATTGGTATCAGAGGCAGTCGATTCTCGGTCTAGCACCATGAATCCCACTACCGCCCGGTTCCTCCTCGACGAGATCCACAGGAGGTTCGATGAGTTCAACGCTCGGATGGAGCAGCGTTTCTCGCGGGCCATGGCTACGCTGGAGCCGCGGGACGCCGCCGTTGAGATCCGCATCGACAGTTTCGAGCAGTTCGGCGCGACATCACAGGTCGAGGCCGACAACTGGGGCGGCCACTTCAACGAAGGCGATGACTCCGACGAGCAGCACTACGGGGCATGATCCATCGTCGCTGACAACTGGGGTGGGCTGTTTGAGCAGCCTGCCCACATCCTGGAGGAGTCGGCTGCCACCGACGCTGCTGACGGCGCCGACATCTCCCTCGAGCTCACGTCCATAGACCAGATCCGTGGCGAGGGTGCCGTCACTTCCCCCGACCTCGACGCGCCCGCGTGCCTCACGCCCACACCCATCATTTCTACCACCGCGGCTTCTGTGCCCGTGGAGATTTCTCCAATGGAGTTCAAGCGCCAGACCCAGGAGCTCGAGAAGCCACCCTCGTCGTTGTCTCAGGCCGCCGTGGCGGAGGAAGAGACGCTCCGTGCCATCTTGTTCGGCGGCTACGTCGGCTCCTTCGGGCTGGAGTTCGTGCAGTACGTCGAGAGGAAGCATGTCGCGCAGCAGGAGGCCGAGCGCTCTAGGTTCCTTGTCACACGCGTCAAGTAGGAGAGGCTCATCGCCATCGTCCGCGCTGAGCTACTGGGCACTTGCGACCGCGTATTTGTCGGCGTTGACCTTGAGTCCCGCAGCTTCCCGCTGTGCAACTCTGTCCCCAAGGCCTAGTTCCGCGTGGCCAACACCGCCGCCGCGGGGGATTCCGAGCTGCGCACTGTCGCCGTCTCCAACATCTTCTCCACGTAACCAAGCCCACTCCGCTGTGTTCGCCTCACTTGCTGCTACATGGACGAGCACCGGGCCAATCCTCGCTTCCGTCTCGTCAACAACGAGTACGCGCTCCACGTCGTCCCGCTCGGTGGCTACGACGGCTCCCTCGACGATGACCCGGCGTCCAGCTTCGCCCACCTCGATGCGCCGCTCGACCGAGCCATCGGTCACGTTGGCCAGGCGCTCGCAGCAGCCGCTGCGCTCCATGCAGATGTCGTAGGTCTTGCTGATGGTGGGCTACTGGCATGGGTTGTGGCTGCGGAGTCAGCGCAAACCAACTGCTCAACTGTTTGCTCCAATGGTGGCACCGGTGTGCTAGTGTCCTTGCCAACGGCTACACCGATCACTTCATCAACAACCACTGCACTGCCCACTGCTCCAGCTACTCTAAATGAGGTAGCCACACCTGTGCTTCCTGCAGCCGAATTCCATGACATCCCAAAGCATGACAAGCCCAAGTCGGTCGCTATGGTGACTATTGCAAGACAACCTTCATCTACCTGGATGAATGCTCAAGTGGAGTTCAATGAAATGTAGTGAAGGTATATCACCAACCTTACCTCTGCATCTTGGATTGGTGTTGTTCTATCGGGTAGTAGTGCCACTAAAGCTGTTGATGACCAGATGGTGTTTGTGGAAATGAGTGCTCAGAATACAGGGCTGGCTATGGTTGACAAGGACCACGATTAGAGCCGGAGACCATCACCAACCTCCGCTCGACGATCCTAGCTGCTTCAAGCCGTCTAGGTGGCGGCAACCACGAAGAGTAACAAGCGAATCTCGTAGTGAAACACGAACACCAAGTGCCTCTAGATGCAAACACTCAAGCAATGCACTTGGATTCACTCCTAATCTCACAAAGATGATGAATTAATGATGGAGATGAGTGGGAGGGCTTTGGCTAAGCTTACAAGGTTGCTATGTCAATGCAAATGGCCAAGAGAGTGAGTTTGAGCCGGCCATGGAGCTTAAATAGAGAGCCTCCATGAATAGAGTCGTTGGCTCTCTGTTCACTGAAAAATCGAGGCGATCGGACGTGCCGATCAGATCGACCGGACGCAGGACCCCAGCGTCCGGTCGCGCGATGCACGCCACGTGGCCCCTGCTTCAAATGCTGATCGCCTGATCTCAACGGTCATCAGTTTATTTAAGTTATAACCGGACGCACTACAGTGTATGATCGGACGTAGGACCCCAGCGTCCGGTCACTTCTAGTAAGGTACCACTCGCGATCGGACGCGTCCGGTCATACCCGACCGGACTCACCCAGCGTCTGGGCACTCACCGTCTCCACTGTGCGCCGCCACATCAGCATGACCGGACGCTGAACAGTGTTCAGCCTGCGTCCGATCACCTGAGTACCATCTTCTTTTATAATTGACAGGACGTTGCTCCCTAGCGTCCGGTCACCACGTGACCAGCGTCCAGTGTACTCTGTGAAACCCTGTCTTTTCTGTACAGGGCGCCGTTGAGATTTCGAACCCTTACTCCAAGTGCTAAACACAATGTGTATCACCTTTGTGCACGTGTGTTAGCATATTTTCACAAGCATTTTCAAAGATGTTAGCTTTCCACTAGATTCTAAATGCATATGCAATGAGTTAGAGCATCTAATGACACTTTGATAACCGCATTTCGATACGAGTTTCACCTCTCTTAATAGTACGGCTATCGATCCTAAATGTGATCATACTCTCTAAGTGTCTCGATCACTAAACCAAAAAGCTCCTAACAATTTCACCTTAAGCTTTTCGTTTTTCTTTTTTCTTTTCCAAGTCCAAGCATTTGATCATCACCGTGCCATCATCATCATCATGTCATGATCTTCACTTGTTTCATCACTTGGAGTAGTGCTACATATCTCATAATCACTTTGATAAACTAGGTTAGCACTTATAGTTTCATTAACTCACCAAAATCAAACTAGAGTTTTCAACACGTTGTTCAAGTAACTTTGCTTGCTCTTGGCGTATGCAATGCAATTTTGCTGTGCTGAAAGTCTGAAAGCAAAGCCGTTCAAGTAGCTCTGCTTGGTCACTTGCGCAATGTATCCCATGAGGGTAATGAGCGATAATTAAAACAACGACCGCATTAAAATGGTAACAGTAGTTTGGCTTTTCAAGTGTAGCTGGTTGTTGTGCAAATACTCTGAAGTCCCCACAAGAAAAAATATTGATGAAGTCTTCGAATAGAAGGACCAGGGTTTGTAAAAATGCAAATATAGAGTGTGTCATCATATATTACCAAGGCAGAGAGGAACTACCTTCGTAAAAATGCCCGAGTATAGTGTCATAATCATATATTACCAAGGTACAAAGAACTATCTTGGCGGCAAGGAATATAAAGACTGTTTATCTTTGTATATGGTGTTCACAGCTTCTTGTTATCTGAAAAATACTAAGATCTCTCCCGATCTTCTTTATTTTCTCCTTCGCTGTGTCGCATCAGGAGGATTTTGTAGTTACAATTTTTATCTAATGAATGATGAAGAAGCCCCTTTTGCAAAAAAAAAAAAAGGAAGGAGAAAGATATTTAGGGTCTCTTTGGAACATAAGATATGTAAAACATATGATTAGAGTTACATGTCACTTGCAATTCTACCAGAATTGAACCCACAAGATACAGTACAGGAATTAGAAGAGAGAGACACAAATAAAGTTTCCAAGACGTTAATTTTCCCCAAAATTCTTATGAATCGAGCCATTCCATTGAAATTTTGTAGGATTTTAGGATGACCAACCTTTTGTTTCAAAGATCACTTTCACTTAGGAAAAATTTCTATTAGGGTTAGGATTGAGAGGGGCCTTTACCTCGCCCTTTATTCTTCGTGGGAGATCCTCACCGTCCGACCCATTAGTTGCGGCCCAGATTCTCCAACATGTGTGCCGCTTCCGCCCCGCCATTGCCTTCTCCTCCCGTTGTAAGCCCAAAGCCAGTTTCTCTAGCACCGTCGTCGCACGGACCGGTCAGGCTCTCCTCGCTCACTCCAAAGCCCATGGCGCACCGCGAAACCAAAATCTCGCAATCCTAGCCAACCCCAGCGACCTAGCGCCGTCGTCGCTCGATTCCGCCCCGTCGCGCCGGGGCCCCCAGAGGGTCGCAGGCCATCGCGAGCAGCTGGGGGTTCCGCTCCGACCCGAATCCGAGCCTCCCGCAGTACGCAGCGGGTCTCGTTTCCGGACTCTTAGCAGGTAATCGCGGAACCCCTCCTCCTCCTTGGTAGCTCTGTCTGTGGCGATGCAGCCGATGCTACTACGATTGGTTTGATCCCTGCTTCGGTTTGATCTAGGGTTTGGAATTTCTGAGGTGATTTCAGCAGGCCAATCGCGCTATAGCTTGTGTCTGCGTGTGCGTGGTTTTCTTTTGGTTTTAATTCGGCGCCGACTGTTGACAAGGTCTGATTGGAATTTGAACTTTGCAGGAAGTTTCGCGCGAGGGATTGATTGATTCCGGAGCTGGAGATGTACGGGCAGGGAGGGAGCTTCAATCCACACTATCGCCATGGCGCGCCGCCGCCGCCCCAGCAGCAAGCCGGGGTGGCTGGGTCCTTTCCCCAGCAACCTGTGCCACCACCGCCAGCGCCATACCCACAGCACCCTGGATTGCGGCCTCGGCCTCCACCTGGGCCATACCAGCATGGCATGCTGCCACCGCAGAACCAGCCATACCCCTTTGCGCAGCATGGTCAGATGCACCAGATGCCAATGCTGCCCCAGCAGAGAGGTTATGCGCCGATGCCAATGCCAGGGATGCTGCCTCCGCAACAAGCTATGCATCAGGCCCCTCCACAGTATCCACCCCTCCCTCCACCGCCACCTCGGCCATCTGCCCTGCCGCCTTCTCCTCCTCCTCCTCCACCACCACCACCGCTGCCGCCGCCACCGCCAGCATCACAGTCTTCTCCTCACACACCTGTTGTTGCACAGTCATGGGTCGCAGAGGCAGAAGCAAAAGAAGGCGCATCTGATGGTGGTCGTTTTGCCAAAACTCTAGAAGCAGCTACTCAGCTAATAGTTTCTGATGACTCAGATATGGATATGGATGGTTAGCACTCCCCTTTCCCTCCTCCCTCATCTCAGTACAGTCCCTCCTCCCTCATCTCAGTACAGTGATACTATTACTCTGTTTGAAACTTGCACTTTTATTCACACTGCTGCATTTGGCGTCGCAGCAATGACAACTGATAGTTCATACGATGAAAAACATCACTGTGCATGAATGTTGTACCTGACTTTGGCATTTCAGCTTAATTTTCACTTCATCATGTTTCTAAACATTTATTTTATCATGGCAATTTCCAGGGGATGAGGACTCTCCATCAAGGCAGCCCCTTACCCCAGAGAATTCTTCGCTCGTGACTGCTGAATGTACTGGAAATGTTAATGTGTCAAAGTCTATCAGTGATGTTTCAAGCCCGGGCAAGGATTTGCCACCTGGTAGTGGTGAGAATGCTAAAACTGCGCATGCAACTGAGGACGGTGGGAGCACATTCCAACTAATACAAGGTTATGCCTCCGATGACAGTGCAAATGAGGCCGATGCTGGTCCTGAGGGTGCCAGCACCCTCGTGATATTGCCTGAAGATAACATGCACAGTCATTCGAGTGATCGAAATACTGAGGTCGATTATCAGAAACATGTTGATGCAAAAGGAAATGTGAATACCCCTCATGGCACGGAGCAAAATGGTAAGGCTGAAAATTATCATCTGAAGGATGAGAGCAACCCAGTGAAGCATGGCACAGATGTGCTTGGGCATCTGTCCAAAGAAGATACAAGTGACAGTGAATTTGAGGGAGGTCAAAGTAGTAAAAGGCATGGGAGGAGACAAAAGAAACGAACCCGGAGCAAGTCACCTCAGGGTAGAAGTGGTAGTCCAGTTGGGGCAAACAAGTGCAGCCCATCCCAAAGGTATGATGCCTTGTACCTTACCTTGAACTTTAAATAGATGCATCAGTTCATCTGTGTAATTATATTTCTGTATTTAGATTTGTTATAAGTTATGGCATTCGATATGTATATCTTGCTCCCTTTGGAAGTGTAACAGTATTAAATTTCTTTCAGTTCCTCACCTGGAAAGCAGAGCAGGCCACCATTTGCTAAGCAGGTTCATCCTGCTGGTGATGGCAATGATTCAGGAGGTAAAGTTCCTCAGCAAGAGGGCCTGGCATTGACATCCAAATTGGATAGTTCTTCTAATGATTTAATTGGCAAAGTGGGAGATAATGCTGCGTTTGATGTTGCCCTTGGGCAGCATTGTCACAGTGACAATTTAATTTCTGAGCATTCACAACCAGTGGCTGCTTCTGCTGGTGCTCATAAGATGCAAAGGCCATGCCCCCCATCGGAGTCTCGATCAGACTTAATTGTGTCTTCATCAGCAGGTGACCCAATTCTTATGAGCCAACCTGCTGCAGGTGTCCCATATATGTCTGTACAAACTACCAAGAGCTCCATGGCGTCTGATCATCTCCAGCCTCATCCTCAGAGTTTGTGTCCTCCTGAACACATGTCATCCTCAAATATGATTCAGCCACCAGAACAACCAACATTTGCAACATCAGAATTCCCTCAAATGCAGTTCCAGCATAAAGTTATTGCACCAGCAAATGAGTTCCTGCAGAACCAGATGAGAAGCTACCCTCCACAAAATGTGTCTCATCCTAGACCATTCAATTTCCATCATCATACTCTCCCACCAGCAATTCCTTCTAACCAGCAGCCTTCTGGTGTAGGTCTATCTTATTCATCTCATCAGCCTCCATATGGTCAGCACCAACCTCCTGGGAATCTGGATTCAGGAAGTAACTTGGTTTATCCCTCTTTCCAGAGATTTCCATCAAATCTACCAGGAAGTAACAATCTTGGTCCCTTATCTAATGTCGATTTGACTAAATCGTCTATCAAACCCCACTACAATCCATTTGCATCAACCTTTGATAAAACAGATCCAAGTCTAGATATTGGGGATCCTGTAAGCCCTAATGCAATTGGTTCTGTTTCTACAACAGCAGAACACATGAATACACTGTCTCCTTTTGGTCGATCCAGAACACATGCCCATGAAAGTTCTGCAGAACCTGTGCCCAATAAACAAAAGTTATTCCGTCAGGAGTTTGCTTCTGGTGCTCCATATGATCCATTGCTTGACAGTATTGAACCATCAAGCAGTTCAATCAACAAGGTAGATCTTCGTAAAGAGAAGAACTGGAGTGCTGCTGATAGTCGTGGTGCATCAAAACTTATGAACCTAGAAGTGGAAAGTGAAAATATGTATGGACTGGGGGTTGTTGCTGAGTCAGAAGTTGAGGGACTTGGAGAGGTGGCAGCAGATACTGAGGCAGGTGTGGTGGAGAATGCAAGTCCTGAATTTTTAGGTGCTAAAGACTGGAACTCAGATATCCCTGGTGATGTTGACAATGACCAAACATTGGACAGAAATAAGAAGGGTAAAGACTCCAGGTCAATGAAGCTTTTTAAGATTGCTATTGCTGATTTTGTTCAGGAAGTTCTTAAGCCATCATGGAGGCAGGGTAACATGAGCAAAGAGGCTTTCAAAACTATTGTCAGGAAAACAGTTGATAAGGTTTCTAATTCAGTCCCTAGTAGTCATATTCCGAAAACACCTGCCAAGATGAAACATTATGTACAATCCTCTCAAAAGAAGGTGACCAAATTAGTAATGGTATGTCTATTGTCACTAGAATATTGGTTATTTGTGTACATATTCTTTCTGTTCATATGTTTGTAGCATTCTGTGACAATATGTTATGCAATAGTCTTGTTCATGGCATGTGAACTGTTTAGCACCTGAACATCATGGAGAAGTGGAAATTATGCCATGCCTTGATATTTGATACTGAGAAACACTAGTCGCAATTAGTTGGTGTCATGCTATTAAGCTCCTAAGCTCTGATGTCCTGAAGTCCGTGTTATGTTATCCAGCCATTTGGTAATTATTTAGTGGAGTTTGGCAACATATCTTTATATTTTTATGTGAAATCTCCATTCTGGTACTGTCACTTAATTGAGTATATTGTCTACATTTATCTTGTTTGGTCATCATATGGCAATAATTTGTTTCATCACTTGGACCGACATCTTGATTTAAGTTTCTGAATTTCATCATGGGATTCAAAATCTGTCTGGATCAATAGGCCCCACATAAGTGGATGACATACATGTCAAGTTAGAAATGTTTCAAGCTATAATCTGATACTGTGCTTCCAAGTTTTGAGCTCACATACTTTTTCTGGAATGAGAAAGCTTTGTATCACACTGTTTACATAAGAAAATGTGATTCAGCCCCCAAATCTGATATTTCCAAATCAAGGGTACCATATTCTCCTTTTGAGCTGTTCGCTTGTTGGTTTCAGCCAGCCCAAACCAGCTAGCCAACAGTGTTTTTCTCTCACAACAAATCAGCACCAGCCAGCCCAAACCAGCCCAGAAACCAACCAGCGAACAGGCCGTTTAGCTCTCTACTGTGCTATTTTCTTGTTCAGCACATGTTTGTTTCAATAAATATCTGGCTCCACTGACTTGGTTTATTTTCTTCAGGGGTATGTCGACAAGTATGTGAAGCCATAGAGTAATGGGGCATTGTGTGGAGCCAATCAGAACTGTTAAGGCTCCAGAGTCTGTGCTGCATTCTACTAAATGAGGCTGCAAATTGGGTAATCTTTCTGTATTCTACTGAGACTCATTGAGGCTGCTGATATAAATCCTCATGTTCCGGAGTCCAGGACCCATCAAAACTCGAGGGCTTTTTGAACTGCTTTTCTAAGAACTCGTAAACTGAAACAGAACTTAGAGGACGCGTCAGCTTACCTGCGCCAAGCCCTCTCAGGTCTGGAAGTCACTCTGTGCATTTGGTGCTGTTCCCAAGACGCTGCAGCCTGACGAGCACCTCTGTAAAGACCTTGGTTTGGCTCCTCCGGTAAAGAGAAAAAAGGCTGAAATTTAAGATGAAGTAATGTTTGTCGCTTACTCCGTACATGTTCTAGTTAAAAAAAAAAAAAAATATATATTACTTCATGTTTGCGTTGCTTCGCTTCATGTACAGCGCTGTAGACTGTAGTAGACGTTTACTATTTTTCTTCTCAAAAGGGAAATTACCAGACAATCCGGAGGGATTCTTTTGATTAGTATTAATTACTGGGACGTGAATTTTGGTGTGCTAGCTTTTAGGCTAAAGATTCTTTGAACAGTGCCGTGATTCTGTGAGTCGATTAATGGATCGTAATGAACTGTGAGGTATGATGTACTCGCGCTACCAGCGCGTATGCCGTATGGTTTTAATGGTTATATAAAAGCGCGCTGATCACTCGATTATTCACGTCCGTATGCATAGGTATCTATAGTTGCTGATCATTTAGGTCCAATTTTTAATGCAGGGATTTTTCTGTTTCCTATTCCTATGTCTGATGCTTATAAAATTCCTGTATAATTTATGGGAAATTCCTGCGTTCTAAAGGCCTCAGTTATTTGAGTCTGTCAGCATCAGTATCGAGGATCAGCAAAAGGCTGGCAAACTTTTTATTTGCCATCAGAAACGTAGGACTGTTAGCTTACCACCCCATTAGCCCATGGGCCATGGTAGATCCACAAGCAAGCAGCCCATTAAAAACTTAAACTAAGACCAGACTCATCTTAATCAGGAGGCCACTTGTCTTCCCTGAAAAGCGATCATTAATCAGCCACTGTCACCATCCATCGATGTGGGGACAGCTAGCTCTCTTTCGGTTCCGGCCGTCCCTTCCTTCGAGCCCGCACGATCCTGGCCGTCCGTCCAATCACGCCGCAGCCCGCGCCGCGCACCCCCCCGCCCCTCGCTTTTGCGAAACAGCGACCGCGCCGCGCGAGCCACGGCCCGCATGAGTCTCTAGCGTAGCGTCTCTCTCTATCTCCCGTGCGGAGATCCTGCTACTTGCCGGTGGGGTCACCGGTCACGGCGAGGAAGGACTGCGCCTTTCGCACTGGCGTCCATTGTGTCGCGGTCGGCGGGCCGCGGGGCGGGCGGGCAGTTTGCTCTAGGAAACACGGCGGCTACCGATGGCGTGGGGCGTATACCTGCGCGGGGCCAGTTTTTCGGTGGAAAGCGACGCGCTAGGAAAGCGTGCGGAGAAATACGTACCTGAAGTGTGACCGGGCAATTTAGCTGGCGTCGTCCTTACGTGGCAGTGACTAGGCAAGTTAGCTGGTGTCGTCCCTACTGATCGGCGCCGATCTCCTAGAGATGACCTGGCTTCCAGTGCTCCTCTGTCCTCGGCCCCAGCCGAGCCGATCCCTGCTGCCGCGAAGAGTCCCAAGCTGACAACGGCATTAACTCCGTTAAGAAACCATTCTTAATGTAGCCAGCGCAGGGGGTTTCCCATGCATGCCCAGTGAAATTAAATAAATATTTTCCAAATATTTTAACAAGAATCCTTGAAGGCTAGGATTTTAGACAAAAATGCCTAACTTGGCACTCTAGTGTTAAAATAGAAAATAGCTAGAATATGTAAGCAATAACTTTCTTATACTGATCTATATAATAGAAGGATGTGGCTAACGCACGGCCATACGTGCGTTAAGCGGGGTCGCACAGCCGTCTCCTTGCTCGCACTGCCCCCTTCCCTTTCTTTCTCCTTGACGGCACCTTCTATCTCTTAGGCGACCCTCGTCCCCACTCCCGCCCACCGCCCTGCCGCGGCTATAGATGGCCATTCGGGCTACAAGGCCCGGCTCGGGGACGAGCCCATGCTTGGCACGCCCTGGAGGTCAGTAGGCCGGCACGGCCCGTCAGGTACATCGGACCATGCCGTGCCAGCCCACGGGCTATACCAACGGCCCAAGCACGGCCCTCAAGGGGGCGGGCCATGCCGGGGGCTCGACGTGCCGTTGTCTCCCACGCTGGCCGAGGCCGCCGCTGTCGTGCGTTGGAGCGTGTTGCCGCCGCTCGCCTGGGGGCGCCAGTGTTGGAGCCATGGCGTGCTGCAGTTGGCGCCGATGTTGTGCGTCGCGCATCAGATCCGTGGAGGAAGAGGAGAAATCGGAGCTGGAGGGGCGGGCGACTGCAAGAGGGAAAGCGCGTGCAGTGCGGGATGCGCGGTGGAGGGGAGTAGAGAAATCAAAGTAGCGCAGGGAAGAGGAAGGTGTGCGACCGACTCTGCACAGCAGAATAGCTGAACAAATGTGCAACGGCGGGGATCGTGAGGACTAAATTAGGGTTTTCATATATTTATATATATGGGAAGTAAATAAAGTGGGCTGATCGGGCCGGGCCAGGCTAGCACGTCGGGCCAAGGTAGAGGCCCAAGGACGGCCCTAGAGTCAGGCCGGGCCAGCACGGGCCCGATGGTCGTCGTGCCGGGCTGTGCCAGGGCTGAGCCAAAACAGCGGGCTATGAGCCGTGCTGATGGGCCGCGGGCCTTATGGCCATCTATAACCGCTACGATCAAGGGTTTCACTGGAGCTTGCGGCCGTGGCCACGCAACTTCGGCAAAACCATAGCTCACCCGAGGCGCCACCATCTTCCCCTTCCCCCTCCGCTGCCGCTGCCACCATGGCTATGGCACCCCTGCCCCGATCTTGCGCGGCCGCCTCCACCGCCGTCAAGGACCCTAAACCGCCCGCTAGCATCCCACCACATGGATGGTCTTCCTTCCCCAA
The DNA here is from genome assembly GCF_019320115.1 of Miscanthus floridulus. NCBI lineage: Eukaryota > Viridiplantae > Streptophyta > Magnoliopsida > Poales > Poaceae > Miscanthus > Miscanthus floridulus. The sequence goes on from NC_089598.1 coordinate 37,160,809, forward strand.
ACCCTTTTCCTTCTAAGGCCGTCGGAGTATGGGAAGATGAGAGGGGGAGCTCGTCGGAACCCTAAGGAGGAGGAGGAGGAAGCCTACCTCGTCGGATCCGCCATGGCCATCGCCAGATCTGACCGTATCCTCCATGCCGTTGTCGGATCTGCTCACCGGAGTTAGGGAGCAGGTCGTCGGGGGAGAGGGAGAGGGGGAGAGGAGAGTCCATGTCGCTGCCGGATCCGCTCGCTCGCCGGAGTTGGGAAGGAGGTCGTCGGGGAGAGAGAGAGAGGGGGGGGAGAGGAGAGAGGGCGCGGTCGGGCAAGATGGGAAAGAAGCTGTGTTTGGTGTGCAGGTGTGCAGCACATTTATCGTTCGCACACCCATATTAAAGTCATTGCCATAATAAAATTTGAAGTTTGTTATTTTCTTTCCGTGACCGCCACACAGTGGTTTTCTTTATCAGTGGAGAACATTAGAAGCTCTCGCCCATTCAAAGCCCTACACATAAACTAGATTTGATAGTGTCACAGATGAGAGGTTTTAAAAAGGCAAGAGGTAGATAAGAGGAAGTTGGAATCCTCTTAATATTCAATTTTTGGGTATTTCTAGGATCTTTCATATTTTGGTCTAATGTTGGAGCTCGAGGCGATTGCGGCATACTTCGAGTTATGTTGTCTATGATCAAGCCTAACCTGACTGATACCTTTTTGTTACACCCTTCGGCTCTTATTTTTGGGTGTTCAAAGGAAAAGACGTGAAGGTAAAATGCTACCACTTTGGGCAAATAAATAAGCCCTATTTTCTTTGGCCTTCTTTGCTATAAGTGGAGTCCTACCACTAGTGTATCAAGATATAAGTTCATTTTGGTTTGTCCAAGACTATTTATTTGAACTATGACCATCAATGTATAAAATTTTATATAGATTTACAACACGAAGTTGGCAGCATCACTATATCTAATAAAAAATACTTTCATAATATATAAGTCTTTTAGTTAATTATTATATATCGCCTACACACCCGTATTACAGTCATTGCCATAATAAAATTTGAAGTTTGTTATTTTCTTTCCGTGACCACCACACAGTGGTTTTCTTTATCAACGGAGAACATTAGAAGTTCTCACCCATTCAAAGCCCTAAGCATAAACTAGATTTGATAAAGTGTCAGAGACGAGAGGTTTAAAAACGACAAGAGATGGATAAGTGGATGTCGAAATCCACTTAATAATATTCAATGTTTGAGTATTTCTAGGATCTTTCATATTTTGGTCTAATGTTGGAGCTCGAGGCGATTGCAGCATACTAAATAGGTGGGAGTTATGTTGTCTATGATCAAGCCTAACCTAACTGATACCTTTACAGTCTTCGGCTCTTATTTTTTGGGAGTGTTCAAAGAAAAAGACATGAAGGGAAAATGCTACCACTTTGGGCAAATAAATAACGACGCAACTAGCGCCCGGACGTTCGGCGCGAGCACGCGTCCGGACGCCCCAAGGGATCACCTATCCGATGCAATAGAACGAGCGCACCCCCGCATCTGAAAACAAGCGCGCCCCCACGTGCAGCCCGTCCCCTGCTGCACAGCCGTGCCTCGTCGCGTCACCATCCCCCGCCGTGCCGCCATCCCATGCGCGCCCGTTGCCCTCCACGCCCCATCCCCGCCGTGCTCCATCACCCGAATGTCCAATGAGAAATTTTCCATTGGAAGATCTGTTGCAACACGGAGCAATACGAGATGCAACATCAGAAGTATTACTTGTTTGCAACATCAGAACAAGTCTACTGCAACATCATAACATGGCGACTGCAACAACAGAACAAAGCTACTACAATGCAAGATCAGAAAAAAGACTAATGCAACAAACAAATATTTCTTGTTGCAACATCAAAACAAGGCTACTGCAACAACAGAACAAAGCACAATGCGAGAAGCAACATCAGAAAAAAGAGACTAATGCAACAAAGAAATATTATTTGTTGCAACATTAGAACAAGGCTACTGCAATGCGAGATGCAACATCAGAAAACAAAAAAAGAGAATAATACAACAAAGAAAAATTATTTGTTGTAACAACAAAACAAAGCTACTGCAACAGAGCTCGCTGGAACCCTAGCCACCACCACGTCCCTTAGATCTAGAGGAGGAGGGTTCAGATCCAGAGGAGGAGGGGAGCGCTCAGATCTAGAGGAGGATGAAGAGGCGGAGGAGGAGGGGGGCTCAGATCTAGAGAAGGACCGACCTACCTCGTCAGAGCTGCCATGATCGTCCTTGTCTCCGGTAGGGGGGGTAGGAGCGGGGTCGCTGGGGAGTGTAGGGGTGGCATGGAGGTCGTACAGAGGGGAGGGAGGGAGCGCCAACGAACGGCGTGGGGTGGCAGTGAGTGGCGTGCGACGTGCGTCCCGGAGCACGGCGTGGGTGGGGCGGTAGTGAGCGAGCGAGCTAGTGGATGAGTGTTGGAGGAGAGAAGCGAGCGAGCGAGTGGATGAGTACGAGCGTGGATGAGTATGTAAGGGACCATGATGTCTAAGAGAGGGGGTGAATTAGGCAATTTAAAGATCTACTCTAAACTATGGCCTCTAATTCTACCTAGTGAAAACCTATGCAAGAAAGTAATCTATCTAAATGTGCAACTACGATTTTGCTGGGTGTGTTCCTATCTCTACCGCAAAAGAGTTATGCAACCTAGGTTCTAATCCTATCGACTAGCCTATCAACTAAGCTAGGAAAGTAAAGCAATCAACCAAGGTAGCAATGTGAATGCGGAAGGTAAAGATGAGGTAGAGATGCAAACTCCCATTGATGACTCTGGTATTTTTATCGAGGTATCGAGAAGCGCTCAAGCTTCCCCCTAGTCCTCATTGGAGCCCCTCGCAAGGGCCAAGCTCCTGGTCAGGTCACTCCATGGATAGCCCTGGTCCTTCCCCACGCGTAAGTAGGTCTCCGGTGTGCCTTCCGGCAAGCCTCTCCCAGAACGCTCCCTGCCGTCTTCACTATCAAGCTTCTAGCCAAACCGCTGCAGGCCTTGTTCCCTTCGGTACATGGTGGCGGCCACACCATAAATGCGTTTGGTGTGATTTCGCAAGAATACAAACACTCCGATGTATAACAATGGTGCGCGCAAGCACCGAGTAATAAGAGGTGTGCAAACATCACTAAACACTAGGCCTAAACCTAGAGAAAGCGCATAAGTGGTAGTCTAATCAACCTAAGCACTTCGCAAAGCACCTACGCTAATCACCTAATGAATCACTAAGTCCTATGCAAGTGGAGATCACTAAAATGGTGTATCAACACCCTTGGTATGTTTCTTCAGCTCTCCACTCCTCAATTGGCCGGTTGGGGGGGGGTCTATTTATAAGTTCCATGGAGGAAGTAGCCGTTGGAGATGAAACCTAGCTTTCTGCCATTGACCGGACACACAGGTCGTCCTAATTGGACACATCTGGTTGTCCCGACCATTGAAGCCGACCGTTGGCGCTCACTGTTGATCGGACTCTCTGGCAAGTCCGATCGCTTACCATCTGACGCGTCTAGTCAACGTTTCACCGCTTTGGAACCTCTATGAACTCAATCGGATGCCACTACCTAGCGCGTCTAGTCATCCATAGTTGCTGCATCCGGTCCTCACTGAGTTGTTGCGGCGACGATGAATAGTGAAGTCCGTGCATCCGGTCACTGCCTCGCTCAGCGTCCGGTCACTGCTATTGATGCCTGCTGTTGCCGAGCAGTTGATCAGATGCGTCTGGTCCTCATAAGAGCCGCGTTCGATCACCTCTGCCGAGCTCGTTTCTTCGCGATCTTACATCCGGCTTGGTTCCTATCTTTGTGCTCGGACTTTGCTTGGTTTCTTGTGTCTTCTATTGTGCTTCTAGGGTCTTGCTTGGAGTGTTGATCATCGGATCATCACGTCGCCTTTGTCTAAGTCAAAACTAACACTCGCAAACACATTAGTCCAATTTGGTCTTGTTGATCATCAGACACAAAAATCCAAAGTAATTGGGCCAAGGGTCCATTTTTCTTACAATCTCCCCCTTTTTGGTGATTGATGACAACACGACCAAAGCAAGCAAATGATAGAAATTTTGAAATTTAAAAAATTATCTACTTGCTAGGATGCAAAGCAAGGGGCAAGTTTATATGATGCTAAAGGTATCTCTTGTATGAACTTTTGGAAATTTATCTTGCTCTCGCAAATGTCCCCAAATGGTATTATGGACTTAAGCCTCCCCCTAATTCTATAATCCACTATCCTCCCTTTCTCGGACCTTGCAAATATCCCCAAATGGTATTATGGACTTAAGCCTCCCCCTAATTCTATAATCCATTATTCTCGCTTTCTCGGACCATTACCACTTGTAAATTATTATGACCGGGCTTGCTTTTGGTCCTATAATTTCTCCCCCTTTGGAATCAAACACCGAAATGGAAGACATTAGTAGCACAAGGGAGGGTCAAATTTTACGATCCTTTATATGTGGAGTGGAATAGATTATAAAACTTGACTCTCACATTACATAGACTAAGCTCCCCCTAAATATATGCTTACATATGGTGGAGGGTGAAGTATATGCATAATTGGCAAAATAATGCACAAGGGAGTTTAATCTATATAATGCATGGAGAAAGCATATAAATACCAAAGTGAAATCATCATAATAATATCGGTTTAGAAATACCACATATAGAGATCACTTGGATCCTCACCACTTGTAATAATATTACTTGTAAATGGTGGTGGATTTTAGAGCTTGATACTTATCTTCGGGGACTCTATTTTCCTTGCAATGAGACTACTACACACATGATAAGCTTGAAATGGTGTTAGTCTCAAAGCATCCAACTTGTAGAGTGACCTAACCTCCCCCTAAATTTATGCATACAAGCATGGAATATTTGTAGGAGACATGCATATTGATTTAAAAAAAATACCATTTGAAAGATGATATCACATGAACGTGATGACCATTTTCAAAAGTGATATTTAGGGGAAATTATCAGCAATTTGGACTTTGGCACATATTAGATAAACAATTGTAAAACAAGCTATGTGTCGTGCTTCTAAGCAATTTAAACCATGTAGGTTTGCTCCAAGGGTAAGAATGATACCGAGCAAGCCTACCATAAGATATACCTAGTGTATGTATGACAAAAGATTAAACATACAAATACAAACCTAGGCACGAAAAAGAACTAGATGCTAATTGATATTGCAAGAAATTAAATCTAGTTACCTGACATGGGGAGTGGAATTTGGGTCCATAGTATTCATTAACCCACTTGGCAGTTACCTTGACCATCATGATGCACCCCATGAAATGTACCCAAATTATGCCAAGTCTCTAATTTCCCGGGGTCCATTGAACTTCTCACTTTCCCTTTGAGATCCAAACCTTCTTGGTGCTCTTCATGTTGCAAATGATCTCCTTTGGCACTCAAATGCGTTTGGCCCCATCATTGGCTTGCTTATTCACCTTGATGGCCACCACCTTATCATTTTCTTCTTCTTTAAGAGATAAGGTGTGGAGGCCTTTTTGTCCACCTTGTTGGTATAGGTGTTGGAGAGCTTGCTTGTTTCCTTTTTGTTTTTCTCTTTCTTCTTAGCTCCTCCCCCATTCTTCACCTTACACTTATAGGACTTGTGACCTTTCTTGTGGCATACATAACAAACCATGGTTTGTTCTTCATCAAGCTTCTTCACTCCCTTGATGGTGTTATCTTGATGAAGTTGGGCTTGCTCTATTTTGCCTTTTACTTGAGTTAAGTCCTTGGTAAGGCGAGCCACTTCTTGCTTGAGTTACTCATTCTCCATTGCACCCTCTTTGTGTGCATGTATCTACAACAACTTTCTCAACACAAACTTGGTTGCACAAGTGTGAGTCTAAACATAAATCATTGCAAGAAGTAGAGGCATCCTTTTTAGGCCTGTCAAAGATTGAATTTTTCTTTTTAGGTGCCTCGGTGGGGGTAGTACTGATGGATTCAAGATTAGCAACTTTATTAGTTAGCTCATCACAATGTTTGCACATGGTTTCCATTTTAGCAAGCAAACATTTATAGGCATCTTGTGAGCTAGCTAACTTTTCTTTTAATTTTTATTTTTCTTTATAAGTTTCTCATCATTGATTGTGCATGCATTTGTTGTTGCACTAGCCTCAAGTTGCTCAATTTTAGTAGATAGTTCACTATTGAGATTAGCAAATGTCTCATATTGTTCAAGCAAGATTTTATATGCTTCTTGTGGACTATCTATCTTTTCTTGCAACATTTTTTTGCTTCTTTTGTTGACTAGTGCAACTTTTAGCATATTTAAGATTTTCTTGCACAAGTTTCTCATAAGAAGGTAGCTCATCATCACTATCACTATTATTGTCACTATCACTAGGGATAGACTTTTTGTTACCTCATGCCATAAGGCACACTCGTGAAGTACTTGATGATGAGTGCTTGTGCCCATGCCTCTTGTGGTGGTCTTCTTCTTCACTTGAAGAATCATCCCGTGACCTTATTGATGTGAGGGCAGTCTTTGCATACCTTTTTCTTTGTCTTGGGTGTGGGCTTATTTGGACAAACTTTCACAAAGTGCCCCAACTCGCCGCATTCATAGCATCCTTTCTTCCTTTGCTCATTTCTTTGATTGGTGAAAATGAAATCTTGAGTTTGGATGGGCACACCCTTGATATTGAGCCTTTGGATCATCTTCTCCACCTTGTTGATAAGTTTGATTGATTCTTCATCAAGGTTGGAGGTGGAGGAGGAAGATTGATCATCATCACTTGATTCTTCTTCTTCATCATCATCATCATCTTCTTCTTCTTCTTCTTTACTTGAGGAGCTTGAGCTTGAGCTTGTCTCAACTTGCTTGCCCTTCATCATCTTGTGCTCACTACAAGCGAGTGCTTTGCCTTTGCTTGATGAAGAGGCTTCTTCGTGACCCATCTTACGTGACATCTCAAATGCCACTATCTTGCCAATGACTATGGCCGGGGTCATGGTGCTCAAGTCTTCCATGTTGTGAAGGATGGTGATGATGCTTGCATATTTCTTTTGTGGTAGCACGAAGATGATCTTCCTCATGATGTCCGTATCACCTAGCTTTGTTAATCCTATAGAACTGAGCTCATTGATAATTAGATTCTAAGGAGAATACATGTCACAAACAAGCTCATCATCATTCATTTCAAAAGAATCATAACTTTGTTGAGCTAGGCAATGTTTTTGCTCACAAACATTACTTGTGCCATCATGGAGCTCTTGTAATTTTAACCAAATTTCATGTGCCATATTTAAAGTGAATACTTGGTTAAACACATCCATGCTAAAAGAGTCAAACAAGCAATTTTTAGCTCTAGCATTGAAATAAATTTCCTTTTCTTCACTCTTTGTGGGTTTATCAGGATTCTTAATGGGTTTCATCCTGTCATGAGTGACTCTCTAAAAGGTCCTTGTTTGGTTTTGGTAATTGAGTGACAACCTTAGGTGGACTAATGTGTTTAAGTGAGATACACAGGTGATTAGTCCATAGGTACATGTGTGTGAGCAACATATGCCATGACGGTGATGATGGCTCAAAGATGTTGCAAAGCTCACACATGTGATGATGAAGGAGCTTATTGCACATGAGACATGATATGGAGTCATGTGATCAAGGTGGAGAAGATCAAGACACGACTTGACTTGATGGACCGGTTGCAAGAGTGAAGGGCAAGTCGAAGGCTTTGGAGCGATGGACCACGTGGCGGTGAAGCTTGAGCAAGACTTGGCGCCGATGGATGAAGGCAATGGTGAAAAGCAAGTGAAGTTAAGATCAATAAACCAATATGATCATGTGATGATTTGAAGTGGATCATATCATTGTTGATCGTGTTGGTGCATGTGTTGCATCGACATTGAAGGAGATGGAATAGAATGCACAAGGCAAAGGTATAACCTAGGGCATTTCATTTCACCGGTCATAGGTGTGTAGAGAAGTTTATGACCGGGTTTAGGATAGATGGCCGTACTATCAAGAGGGACAAACTTGTTTGTATATCGGTCATCTAGTGCCACTTGAGTGATCTAACTTTGCATCGTCGCTAGGATCGAGTGATGTGGCAGGTTGAGTGGCTAACCCTTGAAAATATTTGTGAAAATATGCTAACACACATGCACAAAGGTGACACATATTGTGTTTAGCACTTGGGAGCAAGGGTTCAAAACTTCACTGGCACCGGACGCTGGTCACGTGGTGATCGGACTCCGGGGAGCAGCGTCCGATCAATTATAAAAGAAGATGGTACTCTCGGCCTATGACTGGATGTAGGTGACCGAACTTTGGCTGAACACTGTTCAGGGTCTGGTCATGTTGATGTGGCGGCGCATAGAGAAGAGAGAGAGTGATCAGACGCGAGGTGAGTCCGGTCAGGCATGACCGGACGTGTCCGGTGGCGACTGGAACCTTACTGAAAGTGACTGGACACTAGGGTCCTGTGTCCGGTCTTGGCACTGTGCTATGTCAGGTCATCACTTGACCATTGAGATCAAGCAACTGAGATTGAATGGAGGTGACACATGGTGTGCATCCATTGGCCAGATGCTGGATCGAGTGCATCCGGTCGATCTGATCGGAGCGTCCGGTCACCCCGTGCTATGCCCATTGAAGGGGTACAATGGCTCTATTTTCGTGGGGGCTATAAATAGAAGGGGTCTCGGCCTTGGGCTAGTTGCTGAGCACACTAGAGCCTTGGTGGCTTATGTGGTAGTGCTTGGGAGCCCTCTAACTCACTCTAGCTTGATAGTGTTCATCCGATTGAGTGAGTGAGTGATTCTAGTGCGATTGTGAAGGGTCGAGATGGCAGACTAGAGGGGGGGGGGTGAATAGTCTTTTCTAAAATTAATCGCATCGGCTAATCGAAACAAGTGCGGAATTATAACTAATGGTCTAGCCAAGACTACACCCCTCTATCTATGTTCTCTAGCATCTTCCAAAGATACTAATCAAGCAACAAAGGTGCCAGGCTAGCTAGAGCTCACCTAACCAATTCTAGGAGCAAGGTCACACAAACCTATGCCACTAGTACTTTAAGCAACAAGGGAGCTCCTACACATGCTAGTAAGCAAAAGCACAAAGCCAACTAAGCTCACTAGCAATGCTCAATAACAAGGCAACTGATGCCAAATTAAAGAGCGCAAATACTTAGCTACACAAACTAAGCAATGTGACTAACAAGGTTACACAAACCAAATTAGCCACGCAAGGGAGCTACTTCTATGCTACACAAGCAAGAAGATAATCAGCAAGCTACACAAGCTAACTAATTACTAAAGCAACAACACAAGCTTAATGTATATGAAAGTAATTGCAAGCTTGTGTAATGGGGATGCAAACCAATGGGAAGAACAAGGTTGACACGATGATTTTTCTCCCGAGGTTCACGTGTTTGCCAACACGCTAGTCCCCGTTGTGTCGACCGCTCACTTGGTGGTTTGGTAGCTAATTGGCATTACCCGCCAAGCCCACATGTCGAGCGCCACAAGAACCTACCCCAAAAGTGAGGGTAGCTCAATGACACACTTTACTAAAGTTGCTCTTCATGGCTCCTACGGGGCGAGCACAATGCCCCTCACAATCTCTTCTCTAGAGCGCCGCACAAGCTTCTTGCGGGCTTCCATGGAGACCACCACCAAGCCATCTAGGAGGTGGCAACCTCCAAGAGTAACAAGCAACACCAGCTTGCAACTCGATCACCTAGTGCCACTCGATGCAACCTCACGATGCAATCGCACTAGAATCGCTCACTCACATAATCGAATGATCACTATCAAGTATGTGTGAGATGGAGGGCTTCTAAGCACTCTCAAGCACGGATACAAAGTCCCTCGAGGTGCTCAGCCCTAGCCATGACCAAAGGCCACTTCTATTTATAGCCCCAAGGGCTAAACTAGCCATTACCCCTTCACTGGGCATTTTTTGGGCCAACCAAACACAGCACCGGACGCTGCACCGGACGCACCGATCGTGCATACCAGACATGTCTGATCGCTATACCAGACATGTTTGGTAGCTATCTGACCACCACGTGTCCAACCGTTGCCTCCAATGGCTCTCTGATATGTCGACCGGGCGCTCAGCACGAAACGACCGGACGCTACACCGCTGCATCCAGTTGAGTCTAGTAGGCCTCTAGGGCCGACCGGACACAACAGTTAGAAACCGACTGGACGCTGAGCCTCAGCGTCTAGTCAAGTATTGTAAGCATCCTCTGACGATCGGACGCTGCTAGCGTCCGATCGATTGTACCACTGAACACAGTTTTTTTATTCACACCAGACGCATCCGGTGTGGCGACCGGACGTGTCCAGTCACACTGTGTAGTTCAGTCTTGAGCCACATACCGGATGTGTTCGGTCTCGATACCGGACGCGTCCGGTCACACTGTGACCAGCGCGACTAACTCCTCTTCGACTCTATCTTCTTCACCCTTGCTCAAATGTGCCAACCACCAAGTGTATCACCATGTGCACATGTGTTAGCATATTTTCACAAACATTTTCAAGGGTGTTAGCCACTCAACTTGCCACGCCACTCGATCCTAGTGACAATGCAAAGTTAGATCACTCGAGTGGCACTAGATGACCGATATGCAAACAAGTTTGCCCCTCTTGATAGTACGGCCATCTATCCTAAACCCGGTCATGAACTTCTCTACACACCTATGACCGGTGAAATGAAATGCCCTATGTTATACCTTTGCCTTGCGTGTTCCATTCCATCTCCTCCAATGTCGATGCAACACATGCACCAACACGATCAACAATGATATGATCCACTTCATATCATCACGTGATCATATTGGTTCATCGATCTTGACTTCACTTGCTCTTCACCGTTGCCATCGTCCATCGGTGCCAAGTCTTGCTCAAGCTTCACCGCCACGCGGTCCATCGCTCCAAAGCCTTCGACTTGCCCTTCACGCTTGCAACCGGTCCATCAAGCCAAGTCTTGTCTTGATCTTCTCCACCTTGATCACATGACTCAATGTCATATCTCATGTGCATTTAAGCTCCTTCATCATCACATGTGTGAGCTTTGCAACATCTCCAAGCCATTTTCACCTTCATGGCATATGTTGCTCACACACATGTACCTATGGACTAATCACCTGTGTATCTCACATAAGCACAATTAGTCCACCTAAGTTGTCACTCAATTACCAAAACCAAACAAGGACCTTTTAGATTGCATCGTGAGCTTACATCGAGTGGCACTAGGTGATCAAGTTGCTAGCTGGTGGTGCTTGTTACTCTTGGAGGTTACCACCTCCTAGATGGCTTGGTGGTGGTCTATGTCGAAGCCCGCAAGAAGCTTGTGCGGTGCTCTAGAGAAGAGCTTTTTGAGGGGCATTGTGCTCGCCCCACGGGAGCCCCGAAGAGCAACTCTTGTTGAGCGTGTCATTGAGCTACCCTCACTTTTGGGGTAGGTTCTTGCGATGCCCGACATGCAGGCTTGGCAGGTGATGCCAATTAGCCACCGAACCACTAAGTGAACGGTCGACACAATAGGGACGTAGCGTGTTGGCAAGCACGTGAACCTCGGGAGAAAATCACCGTGTCAACGTTGTTCTTCCCATTGGTTTGCAATCCCCTTACGTAAGCTAGTAGTTACTTTCATATACATTGAGCTTGTGTAGTTGCTCCTATAATTAGTTAGCTTGTGTTGCTCACTAGTTACCTTCTTGCTTGTGTAGCATAGAAGTAACTCCCTTGCGTGGCTAATTTGGTTTGTGTAACCTTGTTAGTCACTTTGCTTAGTTTGTGTAGCTAAGTATTTGCGCTCTCTAATTTGGCATTGGTTGCCTTGTTATTGAGCATTGCTAGTGAGTTTAGGAGCTTTGTGCTTTTGCTTACTAGAATTGTGTAGGAGCTCCTCAATGTGTAAAATACTAGTGGCATAAGTTTGTGTGATCTTGTTCCAAGAATTGGATAGGTGAGCTCTAGCTAGCTTGACACCTTTGTTGACTAATTAGGATCTTTATAAGGTGCTTGTGAAACTTCAATAGAGGGGTGTAGTTTTGGCTGGACCGATTGTTTTAATTCCGCATTTGTTTCGGTTAGTTGGTGCGATTAATTTTAGAAACAACCATTCACCCCCCTCTAGTCACCATCTCGACCCTACACTCCCTAAACACCCAAATCTACCATCTTAAGGTGACAAGCCATTCTAGCTTTATAGTAGGGGAAGTTAGTACTGTCAAAGTGCGAAGGCCTAGAGGTATCCATCCCAACCACTCTAAATTGCGTCGGCTCAACGACGTTGAAGCCAAAGATCCAAATTGAGCCAACCGGCTTTGATACCACTTGTAAGGGACTGTGACACCTAAGAGGGGGTGAATTAGGCAACTTAAAGATCTACTCTAAACTATGGCCTTTAATTCTACCTAGTCAAAACCTATGCAAGAAAGTAATCTATCTAGATGTGCAACTATGGTTTTGCTAGGTGTGTTGCTATCTCTGCCACAAAAAATTTATGCAACCTAGATTCCAATCCTATCAACTAGCCTATCAACTAAGCTAGGAAAGTAAAGCAATCAACCGAGGTAGCAATGTGAATGCGGAAGGTAAAGATAAGGTAGAGATGCAAACTCCCGTCGATGACTCTGATATTTTTATCGAGGTATCGAGAAGTGCTCAAGCTTCCCCCAAGTCCTCGTTGGAGCCCCTCATAAGGAATCGCTCGCAAGGGCCAAGCTCCTAGCTAGGTAACTCCATGGATAGCCCTGGTCCTTCCCCACGCGCAAGTGGGCCTCCGGTGTGCCTTTCGGCAAGCCTTTCCTAGAACGCTCCCCGCCATCTTCACTATCAAGCTTCTGGCCGAACCGCCGCGGGCCTTGTTCCCTTCGGTACACGGTGGCGGCCACAGCACAAACATGCTTGGTGTGATTTCACAAGACTACCAACCCCTCCAATGTACAATAATGGTGCGCATAAGCACCAAGTAATAAGAGGTGTGCAAACCTCACTAAACACTAGGCGTAAACCTAGAGCAAGCGCATAAGCGGTGGTCTAATCAACCTAAGCACTTCACAAAGCACCTACACTAATCACCTAATGAATCACTAAGCACTATACAAGTGGAGATCACTAAAATGGTATATCAACACCCTTGGTATGTTTCTTCAGCTCTCAACTCAATTGGCCTGTTGGGGGTCTATTTATAAGTTCCATGGAGAAAATAGCCGTTGGAGACAAAACCTAGCTTTCTGCCATTGACCGGACACGCAGGTCATCCTATGGCAGAACCTCCTAAATTATAGGGCTCACATGCACCTATCACTGTCCAATGACCTCTAACGACTATGCATTTGTTCCCGGTAACTTAAGAAGACTGTCGGGTGTCCTCGAAGAACCCCGAATCATCAATGATTTTTTTCCGAGCAGGATCCATTACAGAGTCATTGTAGTATTACAACAATTTATTCATTAATTTACATCAGAGTGAAATAGCGGAAGTCTTACAATAACTTATTTTACAAAACAGTTGTTTCAAACCTTACAACTATGTACAATTATTATTACAAACCATAGTAGTGGAGTGGCATTAGTAACATAAACATAACACACAAAGAAAGTGCCGTGCCCAAGGACCACACATTTACTTGTCATCTTCGATTTGAAAAACAGTCATGCAGCACGGTCCAAAACAGACCTGCTCATGAGACTCACCTGCAACAAGGGTTAACGAACCCTGAGTACAAAAGTACTCAACAAGACTTAACCAGAATAAAAACTGATAAGACTCAGGAATGCAGGCTCAGGGATTCAAGGTAAGGCTTTAACAATAAATAAGGTTCTTTTGCGTAAAAGCTCTTTAAAAAGATTCTTTCTTTCAACATTTAATCCTTATCAAAATCATATATGAATCTACCATGATCCGTATTGAGATCATGAACTTCATATCAAACCCTTTCTCCAATCTTCCACAAGTTTCATTTATTAACTACGATGATGAACAGTGAGTTGAGTCTCCATAACCGAGGAGCAACGACAATTCAAACCAATTATAACCTAGCTGGGGATTCTCAACCACACGACATATGCAGGTCCCTGACCTACATATACCAACCCACCCTCAGATCCTCTAAAACAAGAACAGGTCCGCGCCACCCGAGAGCATAGTACTCCACCAATCCAGCCCATTGCCACGTGGGTACATGCTACTCCCACTATCTCTCCACTCCCAGTGCGTGAGTAGCCATTCTCATAATAGAATAGCCGAGTTAAGGCTTACCGGAGCATGTGGCCAGTACTACAAAGTCTCACCTCATGCAATTCAACAATGGATGGTTCTTAATCGACACAGGCGGAAAGAACCCGCTCACAAGACATCCATGTCTTGTGGCTCTCATACACCGAGTCATGCTCATATCTCATGATAACATAAATAACCAGTCGTATCCAAAAATCCATTTATACCTCGAAGGTGACAGGTAATCACCCGACTTTTATTGGTCTAAGCATGGCTATGCATAACTAGGTATTCTCGAATTAAAACTGGTAACAAGGTTGATATGAAAAAACATGGTTGGTAATGCACCAATTAGGTTTTTACTCGACTCCTAATCACTTAATGCAGTACTGAAAAGCAAAAGTGATATAAATTTGTAAAACACAAGGTAGGTTTAAATGCATCCGGGGCTTGCCTTGATTGTCGGAATAGTCAGGTTCTGGAGATGTTCCACAGATATCAAACCTAACTTCAACAGGTGGATTAACTTCCTCAACAACTTGGTTGACTACCACGTTCTCACTTTCGTTCACTACACATAGTAACAATGCCATGTTTAATATGATGCGCGATATAAAACATGATGCTTGACGATGGATGCAAAAGTTAGTAACTTGAATACAACTTTCCTTCGCGGTACAATTGCAAACCTACAACTAACTAAATCTTTTCATAAACTCAAACACTTACTTTAAGCACCAAGGATCATTTTATGCTAATGACCCAAGGTCATCACTCAATCCCAAATTCAAACAAAACGTAAATCATTAGGGTTTACTATTTGTTTTTATTAATTAATAACTAATTAATAATTATGAAATAAATCAACTTTCTCCAAATGAGCTCAAAATTTTTGTGAAGACTCATCACATGATAACTAAGTGGCAAAACAATTTTCATAATTTTTGGATAATTATTTAAGCCTAAAAAAATCATGGAAACCCATTTATTAATTAATTTTTATCAGAGAGGTCACACAAAAATTTTCATAATTTTTGGAGCTCTATTTAATTCTACACAAAATAAACAAATCACAACACTATTTAATCAATTCTGCAAGATAGAAAAATTTCGTTTTCAAATAACCGGCCACTGACATCAGGGTCCCACATGTCGGCACAGTACTCCCGCGCCGACCACAGTGGCGAGCTCTCTGACCGGCGATTTCTCGCCGACGGTGAGGTCTTCGGCGATGGAGAGGGTACCAACGTGATCACCACGATAAGGCACACCCATTGGTGGCACTAATTGCACCAGCCACGGCTCAAACCGAGCTTAACACCGGCCATGGCGGCACGACCGAGCAGTGCACAACGGCGCTATGGCATTCTAGCGGCTAGAGCTCGCTAGAGCTCCCTACAACTACTCGAATAGCATCAGCAGCTCACCTAGATCGGGCTAGAGCACTTGGTTGACTGGGAGCAGCAAAGGGCGCTTCTGTTGACGTTGATGACGACGGCGGCAACGACAAGCACGATGTTCTGGTGGCTGTAGTGGAGGAAATGATCAATCAACAAGGCACATAGCGTCACGGCAACACGGAGAAGCTAGAGCTATGCTTAGCAAGGGCAGAGATGCACCGTAGAGTGCTGGCCATGGAGAGGCGAGCTCGACGGCGTTGCGGCCGGCCACGAGGAAGAACGACGACGCGCAGCGTTTCTCGGTGAAAACAGATGCCTAGGACCAGTCGGCTGGGTTCACAAGGAGTAGGCAGAGATGTGGTATGCTTTGCAAAGACTGGGAGGGTGCTACGGCGACGGTGCGAGCTCGACGGAGCTGAACGACGATGTCGGGAAAAACAGAGGAAGAAAGCAGAGGAGAACGGCGATGGCGCAGGCTTTATAGCGCGGCCAAGAAGCACGGAGAAGCCACGCAGCAGCCTTCCCATGCCAGCGTGAAGCCGAAGATGGCCACGGGCACGCCTGGAGGACGTCGGAAGCTCACCGACGGTGAGGTGTCAGCCTGCTTCACTGTTCCCACTAATTACCGAATTGCCACTCGCTTTAATTCTCAAATTACTCCCAAATTTGTATGGTAACTCAAAAATCTCCAAAAATAAAAGTTGTTCCAAAATAAAAGTTCTACAACTTTGCTTTAATAACCATACCCAAATTATGTCTACATTTTGAAATGCAAGTTTAAAATCAGAAGGGGACACTTTAAGAATTTATCCCTTTTCAAATTACTTCAAATTTTATATAACAACTTTGAAAACTCCAAAATCAACTTTGTACACATTGATGTGGTATGCTTTGCAGAGACAGGGAGGGCGCTACGACGACGATGCGAGCTCGACGGAGCTGAGCGGCGACGTCGAGAAAAACAGAGGAAGAAAGCGGAGGAGAACGGCGACGGCACAGGCTTTATAGCGTGGCCAAGAAGCACGCAGCAGCCTTCCCATGCCAGCACGAAGCCGGAGATGGCCTCGGGCGCGTCTGGAAGACGTCAGAAGTTCATCGACGGTGAGGTGTCGGCCTGCTGCACTATTCCCACTAATTACCGAATTGCCACTCGCTTTAATTCTCAAATTACTCCCAAATTTGTATGGTAACTAAAAAATCTCCAAAAATAAAAGTTGTTCCAAAATAAAAGTTCTACAACTTTGCTTTAATAACCATACCCAAATTATGTCTATATTTTGAAATGCAAGTTTAAAATCAAAAGGGGACACTTTAAGAATTTATGCCTTTTCAAATTACTTCAAATTTTATATAACAGCTTTGAAAACTCCAAAAATCAACTTTGTACACATTGACAAGCTCTACACTCAAAATGTGCTTAGATTTTGAATTAGATTTTCTAGGGTAGAATTAAATGCTAGAAATTAGGGTTTTGGAATTGTAATTCAATACAAAGGTTTTGAAATTGATTCATCCATACAAGTCAACACATATCATCATAAAAATAAACTTGTTTTAGTGAATGCATATCAAAATTTTCACTAACACAAAAATGGTGTGCAATGCATATGATGACATGACATATTTTAGGGTTTAAAACACCAGAGGTGTTACACGTCCTAATCGAACGTGTTCGGTCGTCCCGACCGTTGAAGCCGACCGTTAGCGCTCACTGTTGATCGGACTCTCTGGCGAGTCCGGTCGCTTACCATCTGACGCGTCCGATCGACGTTTCATCGCTCTAGAACCTCTCTAGACTCGATCGAACACCACTGTCTGATGCGTCCGGTTGTCCACAGCTGTTGCGTCCGGTCCTCACTAAGTTGTTGCCGCGACGATGAACAGTGAAGTCCATGCGTCCGATCACTGCCTTGCTCAGCGTTCGGTCGCTGCTGTTGATGCCTGCTGTTGCCGAGCAGCTGATCAGACGCATCCATTCCTCATAAGCGTCATGTCCGATCACCTCTGCCGAGCTTGTTTCTTCGCGATCTTGCATCCAGCTTGGTTCCTATCTTCGTGCTCAGACTTTACTTGGTTTCTTGGGTCTTCTATTGTGCTTCTAGGGTCTTGCTTGAGGTGTTGATCATCGGATCATCATGTCGCCTTCGTCCAAGTCACGTTTGCAACCTATTGGACTACAAAACTAACACTCGTAAACACATTAGTCCAATTTGGTCTTGTTGATCATCAAACTCCAAAATCCAAAGTAAATGGGCCAAAGGTCCACTTTCCTTATAGAGTACCAGCGCGAACGAGTGGAGGAGGTGCGTCCAACGGGCCAAACGTCTAATAAGAAGTGTTATTGAATAAATAAACCCTATTTTCTTCCGCCTTGTTTGCTGTAAGTGGAGTCCTACCACTGGTGTATATTCCCTCAGGTCATGATATAAGTTCATTTAGGTTTGTCTAAGACTATTTATTTGAACTATGACCACCAATGTATAAAATTTTATATAGATTTACAACACGAAGTTGGCAGCATCACTATATCTAATAAGAAATACTTTCATAATATAAAAGTCTTTTAGTTAATTATTATATATTTTTATAGACATCACCAATCAATAATTTAATACAACAGATTTTTATTTTTAGCGAAACTCATATATGTAATTAGAGAAAATACGAAACATTTAACTAAAGTGTGGGGGGTATGACCCGGATACCCACGGCAGACCACATGGGCTGCGCCCTCAGGGGCGGCCCAGCCCACAAGACGAAGCCTTACGGGGCACGACTCTGGTCGGCGCCTTCCGCAAGATATCTAGTAGATATCCTGAAGATACTACGAGATCTGTTAGGATATGTATGATCCCAAGATTTTTGTAATTAGTTATTACTTTCTAGTTATCTCTTAGATCTAACCGACTTGTAACCCTGCTCCCCGGACTATATAAGGCGGGCAGAACCCCCCTCCAAACTCACGCAATATCATACGATAGCTAATACAAACCAACAGACCACATGAGTAGGGTATTACGTCATACTGACGGCCTGAATCTATCTAACTTGTGTGTCTTTGTTGCCTTCTTATTCTTGATCTCATGCTCCTCTGCCAATCAATCTAACTTCATGGGGTACCCCTCGGAGGACTGGCGATGATATTCTATCGACAGTTGGCGCGCCAGGTGCGTGCTGTTTCCTTGTCGAACAAGATGGCTTTTCCACAAGCACTTCATCTCTCCCGTAGCCCGGCTAGATCTTCACGGTCGGATTGATTTCCTGGATCATCAATGCTGACGGAGTCGGAGAGCTCCTCGAGCCGGCGCAGATCGTTTCTGTGCCGATCATCCCGCTGCCTAATTTTTATTTTTTAGCAAGCATATAACATGTAATTGGTTAAAAGTTTCCAAATACATAAAAGAAGCCTTAAGTTATATTTAAGTCGTCAATAACTTAATAGTACATCAGAATTGTAAATATGGCTTATGAACGAAAGATATGCTAGCTAGTGAATATGTGAAAGTGTTTCTTCTTTTGCACTGAAATAATCTTATGTTAAAAAATAAAATCTATAATATACATGAAAGTTTGTCTCCTCTCACACGGGACATGTTTTGACTTTTTCCGCCGCTATATCTTCTTCGACTAGTCTTATTTTTTCTTAAATCTCTCGTACGATATATTATTCTCTACCAGTGAGTATGACGTATGACTCTTCTTCCTCCTACCTTTCTTCTTCTTCGTCCTCCCATTTAGACGGCTGTCGTCAGATCTATCGCCTCCCCGCCATGTTACTCTGTTGCAGTGAGTTTGCCCCCCCCTTCCACCCACCCTGCCGCTGCCGCCACAACTATGACTACCGCCATATACCTTAACCTCAAGCCTTCCACAGGCCATCCAATGTCACCCTTGCTAGCGGCGTTCCGCTACTCACTCAAGTATCATATCAAATACCTTGCCAACATCCTTCCCTACTCCTCTGGTCCTACCTCTAAACCTAAAAACATCTCGAATCAAACAAATCCTAAATACTAAACCCACTAGAGAAGACTATTTTTGTCCTAGATAAAGACGATGGTGAGATATCTCGTCGGAGACGAAGACGAAGATGAAGATAAAAATTTCCCGTCAAAGATAGAGAAGATGATAAAGGATCTCGTCGGAACAATAGAGGGCGACCTAGAGTAGCTTTTCAAAATTTTTTTTTGCCATGATGGCAATAGGAGGTCCAGGGATCTCCTACAATCTACCGAGGGATCAGCCTGTTGGTGTGTTTGGTATCCACCGGTCACGGCGCCTGTCCACGACTCGACCTGGCAGGCTGCGTACACCCCGCGGCTCAGCCCCAGCCGAGGCTAGCGAGCCCACCGCATCCCGCTCGACTCCCGGCGTGGCTGCGCGGTGGCGCGCAAGCTAGCTTGAACCACGCGTTGGCCGCTGTCGACGAAATATGGTCGGCAGTCTACCTAGGGGTATGCCCAAGGTAGTAGATTGTTGGCAGATAGATGCGCAAGCCACAAACAAGACGGTGACGTAAGACAGACACGAGGTTTTATCTAGGTTTGGCCGCCAAGAAGGCGTAATACCTACGTCCTGTGTCTAATTTGTATTGCTGTATGTCAATGAGAGATGTCTTTTAGAGGGATCCCCTGCCCGCCTTATATAGTCCGAGGGGCAGGGTTGCAGATCTAGAAACTAATCCTAGCCAGTTACAATTGCCATATGTGGTCGGATAATGATTCCTATTCTAACCGACCAGGATCTTGCTTGATCGCCAAATCCGCCTTGACTCCTTGTGCGGGACTCCAATCAGGTTGGCTGGGCCGCACGTTGTCTTTTGGTGGACTAGACCCGTCGATCCGGGTCGGCCCAAGCTTAGCCGTAAGGGTATAGGGGTTAATACCCCCACAGCTAGTCCCCGAGCACCATGTATTATGCTGCGACACGCCATTTTAACCTTCTCTGACAAGTAAGGCTTGAGTCCTTGACATCTCTGACCACCGTCATCACTGGAGAAGTAAGTTGTCCGAAGAATGTATGGTGCTCTTAAGAAAAAATAAAAAGATTTCCGTCCTGAGAAGTGTGCCCACTTGTATTTCTGAAAAGAAATGTAAGTGGTCTTGAAGCATAGCGTCCTTGAACGTCAGAGGCGTAGGGGTCGAAAAACAAACACATTCACCGCAAGGTGAAGTGTGCCCACTTAGTCCTCGAGCCTAGTAGTAGGTGACGCAGGCACGTGGTGCCAGGGTCTAAAAAGAATTCCTAGTTAAGTTGAGAACCCAATTGTCGTACAAACAAAAACGAGATGCACCGGCAGGTGCATTGCACCGATGTAGTCCCCGAGCTTGCTGGAAGGTGAGGTATGAGCCTTGTAGCAAGGTCTAAATAAATGTCTCTCAACTGTATGTGAGTACAAATCACATGTAGCCAAGGAGAACCATTCTCCGAGCAGTGGTCGGGACAGTCCCCGAGCACATTAATAATCCTTACAATCATTCAAAGCACAGGGGTCGATTAAAACACATTCACCGCAAGGTGAAGTGTGCCCACTTAGTCCCCGAGCCTGGTAGTAGGTGACGTAGGCACGTGGTGCCAGGGTCTAAAAAAAGAATTTCCACTGAAGTTAAGAATCCAATCGTTGTACAGACAAAAACGAGATGCACCGGCAGGTGCATCGTACCGATGTAGTCCCCGAGCTTGCTGGAAGGCGAGGTATGAGCCTTGTAGCAAGGTCTAAATAAAAGTCTCTCAACTATATGTGAGTACAAATCACATGTAGCCGAGGAGAACCATTCTCTGAGCAGTGATCGGGACAGTCCCCGAGCACATAAGTTGTCGGAGCAGTCCCCGAGCACGGCAGTGGTCGGAGCAATCCCCGAGCACGGTAGTGATCTGGGCAGTCCACGAGCACGGCAGTGGTCTGGGCAGTCCCCGAGCACGACAGTGGTCTGGGCAGTCCCCGAGCACGACAGTGGTCTAGGCAGTCCCCGAGCATTGCAGTGGTCTGGGCAGTCCCCAAGCATTGTAGTAGTCTAATCTATCCTTGAGCACAAGACATGCAGCGAAAACACGAACGCCGCTTGTAATATTATTTAGTGTATTTATTTATTTCCTTTCTCTGTCAAGTCCAGTCTGATACGTCTGGTCAAAAAAGCAGATGGGTATAGTACATCACTCTGTCTTCTTGCTCTTTTCTAGCAAACAATCGCTTGACACCTGTATGGAGGTGCTTCAGTGTGGGCCCTCTTACACTATCAACAAAGAGGCGCGTACACTGGTAACGATGGGGCACGTTTATTGGCGTAGATCTCGAGGTTGTGTGAACAACCGTCTACGGCGTGTGCGCACATCTTCTAAGAATCTCGGGCGGACGAAACAACAGAGCTCTTTGTTATTTATAATATAGATCTGGTAAGTTACTTTTACCAATCCCCATTGTCATTTGCCGCCGCAACCTTCGTCTTCCTCTTGCCGAACCCTATTTCTCCGAAAATCATCACCAATCCCCTCGCCACCGCATCCACCCCCTTAGTAAGGACAGACTAATGGCAAAGAGAGATGCCCAGAAGAAAGGCAGAGTCATGGCGAAGGAGTGGTGGAAGTCAAGGAGCAATGAGCAGACCATCGAAGACCTCGTCGCCATGGGAGTGCTCCACAACAAGGCACTCGCGGGATGTCGTGCGTCGGAAGGAGAAAGCTTCCCCGATCCACAACCAGGTGAGATTGTGGTTTTTGAGGATTTCTTCAAGCGGGGTTTTGGGATTCTAGTGCACCCTTTCCTTCAGGGTCTCTGCTTGTATTACGAGATTGGGATTTGCAATCTGCATCCTAACTCAATTCTTCTTGTCTCCACCTTCATCCATCTCTGCGAGGCCTATGGTGGCTTCCAGCCCCATTTCGACCTCTTTCGCCACCTGTTCTGTCTGTGGAAGAAAGGGAGCGGCGGCTCGAAGATAGCCGGAGGCGTCTACCTCAATCTACGCGATGGTATGAAAGCCCAATACTTGCACTGCCCCTGGAACACCTCCCTGGACGAGTGGTACAAGAAGTGGTTCTACATCCGTAAAGAGCCGAACACAATCACCCTGTGCGACATGGGGCTAATTCCAGAGAAGAAGAACAGCTGGTCGGAGAAGCCCGAGAACTTGGAGTAGATCGCAGAACTGCTCGGGATGATCCTGTGGGGAAGGCTAGATGGCCCAAGTGTGGTCGGGAACTTCATCAGCCGAAGGATCCAGCCCTTCCAGAAGAGGGTACATCCTGGCTTCGAGTACCAGGGAAGCGCAGATCCAACAAGGACCAGGAAAGAGGCGCTCGACAAGATAGAAATGAAGGCCAGGATTGGGGAGCTATTCAACCTGGCCGATCCCAATTATGTCAGGTTAAACGACATCGAGCACGCCTTCAAGCTGGCCCGACCTCCCCCAAAGGTAAATGATACTTCCTTGTACCTGTAGAATCATGTTGTAACAAGAAATTGACTGTTGTCTCCTTTATATTTCTCAGAGTAATGGTCGTGACTGGGCAACAGTGTTCGTGTCTCCGCCCCCTGGTGTGGATTGGCCGCAAGTTGTCGGCCCAGCCACCCAGACCAGCGCCAGGACCGAAGACGTCCACTGGGCGGCACTCGAGGTTGTGGAGGATGCATCGACCAGAGCTGCTGGCAAGCGGCTGGCTGCCAACAAACGATGCCAAGCCATCTTCCCCCTTTCAGACGATGAAGTAGAGGATGCGGACATCTTCCGGCTTATCCCTCGAAAGAGGAGGAGACAAATGGGGTCGACGGAGCAGGGTGGCTCCTCTATGCCAGCAGTGATCGCATCACCGACCACTGCAACACAGAGGACTAGCGAGGGAAGTGTCGAGCATCAAACCCCGGCGCCAGTACCGATCATCGGAAAAGACCCGGTGGAACTCGCCGAGCACGTGGAGCAGGCACGATCGAAGAGGTGCTCCTTCACCATGTCATTCCGTGCTTCAAAGCTGTAAGTATCTATGACTTTGATGTAAGCTTATAATTTGTATTGAATATTATTGTCTTGTGAACTTTTCCGTGGTGTATCAGGTCAGTGTCCACCGAAAATCCTGACCAGCTAGCCGGATGCAGCATGGCTTCGCCAGTACTAGCGGAAAGAGCTGCCCAGCGGCCAGTTGTGGAGGAACCTGAAGAAAAAATTTTACCGGAGCCTTAGCAGGCGGGCGTCCAGACGTCAGTCCCCGAGCAGCTAGTCAAAAAGACAACCGAGCAAAGTACAAGTGCTCTGAGCACAAACCCTGCTGAAGCAGGTACCTTGGCGCCAAAGGAACCAGTCCAAGCCAAGGAGCAGCAACCGGAGTTGGCACAGAGCACGCTAGCCGATGCTATGGCTCATGGGAAAGCCATGGTGGTCGCGGTGACTGCAGACTCCAGACCGGTGCTGCCCCCTGAATAAGAGGCTGAAGAGGACGAAGTAGAAGAAATCCTGGGCCGTCCCCAAGATAAACGACAACATGTATATGTGTCGCGCTAGCGGAACAACGAGTGGGTTATGCACGAAGAAATCCTAGAGGTCGAAGAGACCCTAAGAGTCGAACGGGCAGCAAAGCGTCTGGTGACAGAAGTCCAGGTATGTTTGGCTTGACCACTTGATCATGTTATGTAGTTGATCTGTCTAACTTAGCTTGTTTATATGCAGGACTTGATGAAGACCGCGAAGTACCGAAAGAGGTGCTTCGACTAGATTGAGGGAATCATGGCGAATAATAAAGAACTGGTGGCCGAGGTGGAACACTTGCGCCACCAACTTGAAGCCGCCGACTAGGAGAGGGTAGAGCTAGAGGCACAGAACCAGAACCTGGTCGGCCAGCTTAATAGCAAAGAGCAGGAAAAAATAAGTAAGTTGTCACTTTATCACAGCAGGTGTGTAACACGTATTATTACGTTGTTGGTAGTGACAGCTGTAATGTAGGCTTAGAGGCTGAAGTAACCCGCCTCGAAGAGGGGAATAGCCATGTGACCATAGAGTGTGGTCGTCTGAAGGAGGACAACGAGAAACTAGCACGCAACCGGTCTCAACTCCAGGACCACACCACCAAAATGAAGGAGGAATTGAAAAGTAAGTATTCCAGACCACCTTTCTCATTCTGTTGCCCGCCTTGTCTTGTCATGCCATTACATTTGATGTCTTGTATGGTGTTCAGTTTTAAAAGTCAATGCCAAGAGGCATCTAGAAGCCGTGATCGAAGAGCGTGACGGCTGGAAAGCAAGATGCCTCGAGGCCACCGAGGATCGGGACACATGGAAGAACCGGTGCCAGGAAGTGGCCACTGGCATTGTGCCTGTCCTCGACCTTATCAACCCAGCGCTCATAGAGGAAGAGACAAGGACGCCCTAGCTCAGACTGGTCGAGAGATGCAGACAAGCATGGGGATGGTTCCAAGAGTTCGTGAAGGAGGCGGGTGAGTACACGGGTGCCCATGTGCTAAGCATGGTGCGTGCCCACAACCCCCTGATCGATCTTAAGCGCCTAGAAGCTAGATACCCGAAGGAGGTAGACCCAGACAAGGCGGAGGAGCTTCAGATGGCCTAGCTAGACCTGTCGTCAAAGATAATTGGCGACATTAACCTATGTGGAGGTGGGACAGCACCTGTACAGGGAACGCCATCGACAAGTCAGCTGGAAACACCATCAGTTGCAAGCGAACCGATGAAGCCTGCGATCTCGACCAGCCAGGCATCGGTGGGGCCATCCCCTTCAGCTCGACCAGCACAAGAGTCCTCAAGACCCGAGTAGGGTATCGGAAGCAGCGAGCAGCAGGTGCCGCGCGCCCCGACCAGTCAATGTAATAGGCTTAGAGCTGTAGAAGGGGGGAATAGTTGTGTTATTGTAAACTTGGGCCTCTTCAGGCAAGCTTGTAATAACGTAACTGTATCTCATTATAAGCTTGTTTGCTTTGTATAAAAACGTTTTTAAGCTTGAAACTTATGCTGGTGTAACTAAGTGAGAACATGTTAACGTTCTGTTTAGTTGTACCATTTTGCTCGACACATTATCCTAAAAAGTTTGTGCGGCCCTAGTTTGCCATGTGGTCGGAGTGTGAGGTTCGTGACCTATGCACACATAGACATGGACAAGTCAAACCAAGGGGGACCTGCTGATCACCCGTAACGTAGAGAGCAGATCCCATGCACATGTCGGGAGGAACCGGAGACAGGGCCTGCTTCGAAAACCATAGAAGGAGTGGCGGTCGGCTTTTACTGGCTAAGTTAGAATAACCATAGAATTCAAAGTGACGCTTTAGAGTGGTCGGAGAAATCATAATAACTTTATTGAAGTAAATTGAAAGTATAAGAGGGGTACATATCTCAGTAGTTAAGCATAGAAACGTCTAAGCTTGTCGATGTGCCATGAGTTTGGTACATCAGTACCGTCCAGGTGAGCTAACCTATAAGACGTTGGTCGTGTGACCTCCTTGATCATGAAAGGACCCTCCCATGGGGTTGCGAGTTTATGGACACTAGCCTGGTTCATCTTCCACTTCAGGACCAGGTCCCCGACCATGAAGAACCGCTCTTTAACATTCTTGTTGTAATACCTGCACAAAATAGCAAGGTATTTGGCCATACGTACACAAGAATCGAGCCGTATCTCTTCTGCATTGTTCACTTCTAGTTCCCGTACTTCATTGACCCTTCCTTCGTCGAAGTTCTCTACCCGTACTGATCTGAAAGCTATATCTGCTGGAAGGACTGCCTCAACGCCGTAAACCATAAAGTACGGTGAGACGCCGGTGTTACGACTGGGCTGAGTTCTGAGGCCCCAGACCACGGCTGGTAACTCTTTGAGCCATCTTCCGGGAGCTTTGTCATTTTCCCTGTACATCCTCTTCTTTAATGCATCCAGATCATGCCATTTGCCCACTCGACTTGTCCATTAGCTCTAGGGTGCGCCACCGAGACGTATTTTACTACTATGCTCCTTTCATCGTAGAAGTCCCAAAAAGCGTTCTCGATGAACTGAGTACCCAGATCAGTGATGATGTTGTTGGGTATGCTGAAATGGTGGATGACCTGGTCAAGGAACGTGACAACCTTCTCTGAGGATGCCTGTACCAAGGGCATGTATTCTATCCACTTAGAAAATTTGTCGATTAGCACAAAGACGCATGTAAATTTCCCAGGAGCCGGCTTGAAGGGCCCGATCATATCTAGTCCCCAGCATGCAAAGGGCCAAGAGGCTGGTATTGTCTGGATCTCATGTGCTGGTATGTGGATTCTCTTGGCAAAGAACTGATAACCCTCACAGTGGCGGACTAGCTTTTCTGCGTCGGCTACTGCTGACGGCCAATAGAACCCTACTCAGAAAGCCTTGCCGACCAGTGTTCTTGAGGCCGCGTGGTTGCCGCAGGAGCCAGAGTGGATTTGATCCAGGAGATGTTCGCCTTCTTCCTGGGTTATACACTTCATCAAGATTTCCTCCTTTGTGTTTTTGTGCCATAACTTACCATCGACGAGCAGATACTGCTTACTGCGACGTATCAGGCGCTCGTTTTCTGTCCGATCAGTATAACCGCTACCATCTGTTAAGTACTTGATGAAAGATATTCTCCAGTCAGGCTCATGAGTGGTCAGAGGCGGCTCGATGGTGCTCGACGCCGGAACCGTAGCCACCAATTGCTGGTCTGGAGGTTTGTCTGCCGTGGAATCTTCCTCTTCGATGGAAGGCGTGAGCAGGTCTTGGACGAATACGCCATGTGGGATTTTGGCTCAGGATGATCCTAACTTTGACATTGCATCCGTTGCTTGATTCCTATCCCGGACCACGTGTATGTACTCGATGCCATAGAACTTGCCTTCTAGCTTTCTGATCAATTTGCAGTATGCGTCCATCTTCTCGCTGGTTGTGTCCCAGTCCTTGTTGAGTTGGTTGATGACCAAAGCAGAGTCTCCGTAGACATAGAGACGTTTAACACCAAGCTCAACCGTAATGCGTAAACCGTGCAGGCATGCTTCATACTCGGCGGCATTATTAGATGCTGGGAAATAAATCCTGAGGATGTACCGGAGCTGCTCCTTGGATGGTGACATAAAGAGGACTCCTGCTCCCGCACCGCCAATGTTGAGAGAGCCGTCGAAGTACATTGTCCAATACTCGTCGAATCCCGGGGAGGCAGGCATGCTTAAGTCTGTCCACTCAATGATGAAATCGACGAGTGCCTGAGACTTGATTGTAGTACGGCTTGCAAATTCCAAGAAGAAGGGGCATATCTCCATTGCCCATTTGATGATGCGCCCGTTCGCATCCTTATTGCGAATGATGTCCCCCAAAGGGTACTCGGTCATGACCACCACACGATATCCGTCGAAGTAATGTCTCAACTTTTGGGATGTTATCAGTATGGCATAGAGCAGTTTCTGAATCTGTGGGTACCTAGTCTTGGATTCGTTGAGGACCTCACTGATGAAATAAATCGGCCGCTGTAGCTTATAGGCGTGGCCTGGCTTGTCGCGCTCGACCACCATGGCAGTGGAGATCACCCGATTGGTTGCCGCAATGTAAAGTAGGAGTCTCATCTTCTCTGGGAGCAGTGAGGACCGGTGGTGACGTAAGGTATTGTTTTAGCTGCGTGAAGGCAGCGTCTACTTCATTCGACCACTCAAACTTCTCGGATGCTTTGAGCAATTTGAAAAATGGTAGTCCTTTTTCTCCCAATCTTGATATGAAATGGCTGAGAGCAGCCATGCATCCGGTAAGCTTCTGGACATCCTTCACCTTTTTGGGGGGCTTCATGTCTAAGACAGCTTTGACTTTCTCTGGATTAGGGCGTATGCCGTCGTAACTGACGACATTGCCTAGCAATATACCAGAAGGAACACCAAAGATGCACTTCTTTGGGTTTAACTTCCATTGGAATGTATTGAGGGCTGCAAAGGTGCGTTCTAGGTTGTCAACAAGGGTATGTGCTTCCTTGGTTTTGACAACTACATCATCCACATAGGCCTCTACAAGGTCGTCTTTTATCTCATCTGTGAGGTAGGCCTGAATGGCGCGTTGGTATGTAGCCCCGGCGTTCTTGAGCCTAAACGACATAGTCGTGTAGCAGTAGGCGCCGAAGGGCATGATGAAAGACGTCTTGATCTGATCGTCCTTTTTGAGAGCGATCTAGTGATAACCAGAGTAGCAATCAAGAAAGGAAAGGAGCTCGCAACCAGCGGTTGAATCTACAACCTCGTCTATGCGAGGTAAGCTGAAGGGGTCCTTAGGGCAGTGTTTGTTGAGATCAGTGTAATCAACGCACATTCTCCATTCATTATTCTTTTTGCGTACAAGAACCGGGTTGGCTAACCACTCCGGATGATACACTTCTTTGATAAATCCGGCTGCCAAAAGCCATGTAACTTCTACCCTAATCACCTCCTTTTTGTCGCGAGCGAACCGTCGTAGCTTCTGCTTGATAGGTTTGGCCTTGCTGTTGACATTCAAGGAGTGCCCGATCAAGTTCCGAGGTACACCGAGCATGTCGGCAGGTTTCCATGCGAACACATCCACATTGCTCCTCAAGAACCTGATGAGCGCGTCTTCCTATTTGGGATCCAGGTTGGCCTCGATAAGGGCCATTTTGCTGGAATCGCCGTCGACCAGCTGGATCACCTTGTGCTCCTTTGACTTGATGTTCTTGCATGGAGCCTCAAGCTCTGGGATCTCCAGGTGGTCGGCTGAGGTCTTCTTAGCGTCGAGCATGGTCTCAGCCATGCGAATAGAGAGGTCATGGGCCTCTACTATTTTGAAACTGTCGTCTTCGTAGGTGTAAGCTGCGTACACGTTACCTCGGAGGGTTAGGACTCCTTTCTCGGTAGGCATCTTGAGCACCAGATACCTATAATGAGGTATGGCCATGAACTTGGTGAGCGACGGTCGACCAAGAATAGCATGGTAGGTGCCGTCGAAGTCAGCGACCACAAAGTTGATGTAGTCAGTGCGGAAGTGGTCCGGGGTTACAAACTGCACAGGTAGTGTGATCTGCCCGAGAGGTGTAGAGCTCTGTCCGGGGAGCACACCCCAGAACTATGCCTCATATGGCTTGAGATCCACCTGAGCTATCTTCAGGGCGGGCAGACTGTTCTTGAACAATATATCGATGGAGCTACCGCCGTCGATCAGTACTCTATCGGACTGGACCTTGTTGATACAAGGATCGAGGACCAGGGGAAAACGTCCTAGCTCAGGTATTGCGGCCCATTGGTCCTTTCTGTTGAAAAAAATTTCACGGTGAGACCACGGAGGGAGCCGTGGATCGGCGAGGAGGTTGTCGGCGTTGGCCACGTTCAAGCAAGAATGGGCGAGCAGCTTGCGTTCCCGCTTGGTCTCGATGGACACTTTGCCTCCGATGATGGTGTGCACGCGATCGGTTGGGTTGACGTACTTGTGATGAGGGTCTGCATCATCATCGTCGTTATCCTCGTTGCGCTGTTCCCCTGCGTCGTTAGGCTTGTCGGATGTATCCGGAGCCTGTTGACGTGTATAGATAGACTTGAGAACATGACAATTCTCCATGGTATGGTTTGACTTAGGATGGAGCTGGTAGGGCCCTTTCAATGCTTTGGCGTAGTCGTCTTCGTAATTACGACGTCCGCCACCCTTTTTAACGGTATTGACCTCGCCGTCGTCTTCCCAAGCACGCTTGCTCCTATAATCGTCACGGCGGTTACGCCGCTGATTACGTTGGTCACGGTGGTCGCGGGAGTCGTTGCGCTGGTTGCGGCGGTCAAAATTGTCGTTCCGACCACAGTTGCCGCGGTAGTCATTGCGGTGTGGGGGGTGGTCGGAGCGTGGAACCCTTGCTGCTTCTTCAATAATTATCTTCTTAGCATCGTCGGCATCCGCATATTTCTTAGCGGTGGCTAGGAGTGCTATGACCAATTCAGGTCTCTTTCGGAGGAGCTTGTCTCTTAGGGCGTCGTGGAAGCGGAGGCCAGTGATGAAAGCCTCGATTGCCTCATTGTCAGAGATTGATGGGACCTTGATGCGCATCTCCGAGAAACACCGGACATACTCACATAGTGGCTCATCTTTCCGATCTCGGATCCATTGCAGATCGTACTTGTTGCCCAGTTGTTCACAAGTAGCAATGAAATTGTCGATGAAGGCTTGCTTAAGCTCCTGCCAAGAATCAAAGTAGTTCGCCGGCAAGCTGACCAGCCATTGGTGACCTGCATGGCCAACAGTGACTGGGAAGTAGTTAGACATGATGTGCTCGTCAGCCATGGCTGATCTGCATGCAGTTTCGTAGAGCATGACCCATAATTCAGGGTTTTCCTTGCTGTCGTACTTCTTAAGTTTCTTGAGCTTGAAATTCTTGGGCCATATGACTTGGCGAAGGTGTGGAGTAAACTGCTTCAAACCCGGCGGACCGTGGGCAGTGTCATACTCCATACGGCGATAGCTTTCGTAGGATGCTCGATCATCGGCTCTCTGGTTGATGCGAGCGCGCAGATCGCGTCCACCGAGGTAATGGCAGAGATCATTATTGCCATCGCGGTGATCTCAATTGCCATCTAGATTAGCCCTACGACTGTGGTTATCACGGCGATTGTCGCGGTTGTCTCGGCGATTATCGTCCCGGACGTCGCGATGGTTGTCCTCCCAACGGCGGTTGTCATCCTGACCACCATCATGGCCACCGTTTCTGCCTTGACGGTTGTTTGATGGGTCGTTGTTGCGTGAGCCATGTGGGTTGAGTGGATGTGAGCGACTTGGGAGCTAGCGGCTGTGGCTTGACTCGACTGAGACGGATGGAGCCCGGACTTGATTTACAATCTCTACGGTTTGGGCCATGGCAGCCGTCAGATAGGCTTGTATTTCATCGCGAACTGCTTGGGTTTCCAGGGTGTTGGGTAGCCATTGCATTGTCACCATGGCGACGGCTACGTTGGCACTTGGAGTCCTGAAGACCTATTTGTCCCCCACCCTGTCGAAAGCATCGTTGAGGTCGCGTGGCTAGACCCTTATGCGTCACGCCTCTTGATCTGCTTCGGCTTTGATTTGTCGGCGTTTGAACCGATCAATATTGCGTGCTTCGCGCGCAGTCCTTTCTTGTTCTGTTTCGCCAACTGCTGGCGGTTCGTCATTGCTGACAACATGGATCAAATCCCCTCGTCTTGGCGGGAAAGACGGGAATTGTGAAAACCCCGGGGCGTGGTCTGGCAGATCCAGATCGTACTTGGCGCCGTCGTCTTTGTGATGCTGAAGCTCGGTGTGGACAGATGCATTAGATGCGATGCCAGACAAGGAGCTGGAGTCGCCCTCTTGGACTGTGTGGACGGATCCTTCTTGATAATCTTCAGTCCGGATCATGTTGACGAAGTTGCGCGGCTTCGGCCGAGGTCGGTGCATAAAACACAGATCCAAGCAGCGTTGTAGGTTATACGCGTAGCTGGAGGCAGCATTTCATAGGCCGTAGGGCTGGACCTGGTGGTTCTCCGTCGAGGCTTCGTACTCGGAGAGCCGGAGACCCATCGCGGAGGCTGGCCGGCGACGAGCGGAGCGCCCTTCAGGAGTAGATATGACCACGAGATCTGTACCAAGTCATGCAGGATGACTGGTCCGAGCTGGTCGGATAGATCTGTTGTGGGGAGCGGTTACATGCTCATTAGGTTGACTTTGAATCGTACTTACCAGAGCTAGGGTTTCAGCGAGTTTGGTGCCGACCCGATTGATGGAGTCGAGCAGGTCGGTGTTGTCGATCTGCTTCCCTTTGTAGCGGGGAAGCGGACGACGAGTTGTCGGTGTGGCTGAAGATGATGCAGGCGTGGTCGGAGCCAGATGTACCGTGGTCGGAGCTAGATCCATCGTGGTCGGAGCCGTACCCATCGTGGTCGGAGCCATAGCCGATGCAGGTGAAGCAGTGGTCGGTGCAGACTGAATCCACGCCTCCTTCGGGGTTATGGCGATGAAGTCGTCGGAGCCGGTGGTCCAGGTGATCTGGCCAATGGTGAACGTGAGGCCGTTCGGCGTAGCCATGGAGCCGGAGATGATGACCATCTTGTTTGCTTGGAGAGCAGTACGCACACCCCCTACCTGGCGCGCCACTGTCGACGAAATATGGTCGACAGTCTACCTAGGGGTATGCCCAAGGTAGTAGATTGTCAGCAGACAGATGCGCAAGCCACAAACAAGACGGTGACGCAAGACAGACATAAGGTTTTATCCAGGTTCGGCCACCAAGAAGGCGTAATACCTACGTCCTGCGTCTGATTTGTATTGCTGTATGTCAATGAGAGATGTCTTTTAGAGGGATCCCCTGCCCGCCTTATATAGTCCGGGGGGCAGGGTTGCAGATCTGGAAACTAATTCTAGCCAGTTACAATTGCCATATGTGGCCGGATAATGATTCCTATTCTAACCGACCAGGATCTTGCTTGATCGCCAAATCCGCCTTGACTCCTTGTGCGGGACTCCGATCGGGTTGGCTGGGCCGCACGTCATCTTTTGGTGGACCAGACCCATCGATCCGGGCCGGCCCAAGCTTAGCCGTAAGGGTATAGGGGTTAATACCCCCACAGCCGCCGTATCAACACGCGCGCGTCGTGCCGAAGGCAGGCCCGCGCGTCTTCGCCATCCCCAGCGGAACCACATGCCCCAAAAGCCCAAAAAGGAGCAGAAAGCTTTGCCTCCTCTCTCTCTTCTCTCCTGTTCCACGCGAGAGTCAGTCGCTCAAGGCCGCGGCGAGGAGAAGCAGCAGCCAGCAGCGCGTCCCTCACCTCTCCAATGCCGGCCTCCTCCCTCCTCCGTGCAACCTGTGTAAGTCGCGCTCTCATCCCGTGTTCTCTGCTCTGGCCCCTCACCTCTTGTTGGCCGGGAATGGTTGCTCCTGCGGCGTCGCTCAGCTCTTGCCCGTCTCGCAAGCGCTTCTTGGACGCTGCTGACCGCCGAGGCTTCTTGAGCATAGTTTTAAATGACCCGCTATAGCCTCTTGAGACAGTATGCCGCTATTTGAGTTTGTGTACAATTTAGCCGCTATATCCTGCTATAGCCCGATATATTCCATTATTAGCCCGCTATTTAAAACATTATTTGTGATACAAGCCTACGCTCGCGATGG
The DNA here is from genome assembly GCF_019320115.1 of Miscanthus floridulus. NCBI lineage: Eukaryota > Viridiplantae > Streptophyta > Magnoliopsida > Poales > Poaceae > Miscanthus > Miscanthus floridulus. Next base: position 37,194,481 of record NC_089598.1, read on the forward strand.
AGGGATTTTTGAGGGACTTCCTGTGCGGGATCGGCAAGGGAGACGACGCGCCGCCACCGGAGCAGAAGCCGGGGGCAACTTCGGGAGGAAATGGAGGAGGAGGTAGACCTCAGTCTTGGGCTGTCTCTAGGCGGCCTGTTCGGGATCGCTAGGAAGGGGGACAAGCTCCCCCGGTCGTCGTCTGAGTCGGCCATGATGGCGACGCCGGTGGAGGTGCCGGCGCCGCCCGCCCTCCCGCGGGCAAGCGGGAGCCCTTCCTCTGCCTCTTCGCAAGGTGATGGGCAGAGATTGCAAGGTGCGTGCGGCTTCTCTTTGTGAGGTTTATACTATCTTTATTTAGTATTTTGCTACCCTTGATAGTTAATTTGGCTAAGATTCCGTGCTTAGCAGTGCCGATTGTGACCGCTTTGGTAAATGGTAGTAATTGCGAACTATTTTCCAAAACTGTGTTAAGTAGGCGGCATAATATTTTATTGCAGAGAACTATGTTGATTCAGTCATTCTTTCTGTTATAGGTGTGTATTTCTCATCAAATATCTCTGAGAAAAGATTAGTAGTTACCTGTGTGATGCACTAACAGTTTGAAGTTTAGTAGAGTATTTGATATTTCCATGAATACTTATGTGCAGAAGCAATATGCACAGATGTGTGTCTAAAGTACTTTCAAAAAATTGTAGTTTTGCTAATTGGTTTTTAATTAAGTTACTATGTAGATTTGTTAAAATTTTAATGGCAATGTAAATAAACAGAAAGAATACATGTTTTAAGGTAACAATCACATGTTGAGAAATCGAATGTCTCAGTGAGTCAGTGTTGCCTGAAATAAACATCAACAGCTTTTCACAGATTCCCAATATCTGTAAATACTTACTGAATATTGCAGGCAGTGGCACCCTCATGAGGACTAGTTCACTCCCTGCTGTCACAGAGGCTGCTGGCAATGAAGAATGGAAGAAACGTAAGGAAGCACAGAGTCTGAAGAGACTCGAGGTTAAGAAGAAGCACAGAGTCTGAAGAGACTCGAGGTTAAGAAGAAAAGGATTGAGGAGGAACTCTCTCACTTGCAGCACTTCGAAAGAAGCGGCCGGGCAGATTCCAGAGGAGATGAATGCACACACTGAAAAATTAGTAAGTTGTGATGAAGCTGTTCTGGGCAATAACGAAAATGATGGCAGTGGCAAGCATCTGGCGAAGGGGCATCCCCCAAAGTACCAGGCTACAATTACATCACAAGATAGTTTGTCAGCAATTGGAAAGAAGCCAAACTCAGCCTTCAAAGGTATCCCCTTTTGTTTGTTAAGTACAGCGTTTAGGTATTCTTAGTATCCATTTCCCATGCTTCCAAAAACATGAATCTTGCCAATGCACCACAGGTGTAATAATACATGAATGAACTGGATTGATATTTGCCCTTAAATTAGGACTTTGGGCCCAAAGATCAATGCTATTTACGTCTATATTATACTCATTGGATTTTTTTTTGGTTTGTTATCATTAAGCTCTATATTATACTCATTCCTGATTATTTTTTTTGGAACAGCCGTCACTAAGGAGCACAGCTCGTCATCATCTATTCCCTCCTCCGGTGAAGCTATAAGGAGGTTGACGGTAGCAAGTCCACCGACGCCTTCGTCTCCGGCTCCCAGAACAGCAGCAACCCTTGGTTCCAAGGGAGATCAAAGCATTTTAGGCAGGGCTGCTGTGCTGCAAGGGCAAACAGCATGGGGGGACGTGGAAAGGCGGTTGATGCAGGAGATGCCGGGCGTGTTCATCAAGGGGCTGCCCAATGGCAACAGGGTCGAAGGCTTCCTGTATAAATACAGGGAAGGAGAAGAGGTGAAAATCGTATGCATCTGCCATGGAAGCTTCCTTACTCCTTCGGAGTTTGTGCACCACGCCGGAGCCGGCAACGGCAAGGTAGATAACCCGCTGCGACACATTGTCATGAGCCCTACCCCGACCCTGTGAACCCTGCTTCGCCAGCAGCCCCGTGCAGCAAGTGTTCTGAAGAGTCAGCCTTTAGCCTAGCGTTAGAGTAGAATCTCATCATCATATTGTGTTTGTGGTGCAGTGCCCGATTAAATTTTTGGGCATTATGTTAACATAACCTGTTGATAATGTTCTGATCCTTTCTAAGCCTGCAACATTTTTTTTTTCTTGTATGTAGGTGTTCCTGCAGAAAACGAAGCTCACGATAGAGTGTTAGCGGCCATGACTTCACGCAGGCACATATATAGCTCCAATCACTTTACTGCCTGAATAACTTAGACCAGTAGTCCAGTACTTAGAAAAGGGTGAGCCATCCATATGTATTTCAGCTGTAGAGGCTGGAGCATGTTAAGCTTATATATGTTAGGTTAGTGTTCTTAGGTATGTTCATCGGATCGGGATATTTAGCATAGTAATAGAGTATTCGAATTTCACAGAGAGAGAGAGAGAGGGGTGATAGGTCGCAAACCATCGAATGCCGTAGTTGTTGAAGCTCCGGCCGGGGTTTCGTTGACGGACGCCATCTGCGCCCCGGCAGCGATGGTCGGTGGAGAGGGAGTCGGCGCTGTGGCGTCCTCGGCGGCGGCGTGTGCGTCGGGTGGCGTTGCCGGCGTCGGTGATGCTTCCCGTCGCTGGCAGCGCCCCTACTTTCGATCGGGTCTAGGGTTTAGGATGTCGGTGGGGTGACTGGCGGCGCGGTGAACCTCGTACTGCGAGCCCCGGCCCCCACCTTCCTTTATAGCGCTGTGCGACGGGGGCCCACCAACCATGTAGGGTTGGGCGCCCCCGATCAGGGCGCGAGGACAAGGCCCAGTTAGGCCGTTGGGCCTAACTGGTGGGAGATCAATCCTAACATTCTCCCCCTTGATCTCTCATCTATTCTTCGTTCTTTAATTTCATACTCAAAACTTTCAATTCATATTTTTCTTGCTTTCATCCTATTTTATCACAGATTAGTGCATAGAACTGTCCCATCGTCACAGCAATTAGTGCCGTTAGACTAACAGCCATAATACAATTCTCTTAAACCCATGCCGGCTACATGTTCTCTGAACACGTTGGGTGGTAAGCCCTTTGTGAGCGGATCCACGAGTATTTTCTCTGTACTTATATGCTCAAGATTTATTATATGATCCCGAACTTTATCTTTCACAACATAATACTTTATGTCAATGTGTTTGGCAGCACCACTTGACCTATTGTTGTGAGCGTACTGTACCGCTGGATTGTTATCACAATACAATCGCAGTGGTTCATTTATATCATCAATCACTTTCAATCCGGGTATGAATTTCTTCAGCCAGTTCACCTGCCCCGTTGCCTCATAGCATGCTACAAACTCGGCATACATTGTCGAGGATGTAGTTACGGTTTGTTTCGAGCTTTTCCACGATATAGCCCCTCCTGCGAGAGTAAATACATATCCTGACGTGGATTTTCTTTTGTCTCCCGCATAATCAGAATCTGAATACCCCTCTATCTGCAGGGAATAAGATCTTCTATACGTAAGCATAAGGCCTTTTGTGCCCTGCAAATAACGTAGGACTTTCTTCACTAATTTCCAATGTTCAATCCTGGATTCTTTTGATATTTGCCAAGTAACCCGGTAACAAAAGCTAAGTCAGGGCGTGTACACACTTGAGCATATTGTAAACTTCCAACAGCTGAAGCATACGGTACCGCTTTCATTCGGTCAATTTCATATCGGTTCTTGGGACACTGATGTTCCCCAAATCTATCGTCCTTGACTATAGGAGCAGGTAAAGGACTACACGCATGCATACTAAATTTCTTCAGGACCTTTTTTATGTATGCCTTTTGCGATAATCCTAGAACCCCTTTTCTCCTGTCTCGGTGAATCTCTATTCCCAAAACGAACGAGGCCTCACCGAGATCTTTCATATCAAAGTTCGAGGACAAGAATTTCTTCGTTTCCATTAGTAGATTGATATCACTGCTAGCAAGCAAGATATCATCCACATACAAAATTAGGAATATATACTTTCCATTCCTGAACTTTGCATAAACGCAATTGTCCTCAACATTTTCTTCAAACCCAAAACCTTTTATCGTTCTATCAAACTTCAAATACCACTGCCTTGAAGCTTGTTTCAATCCGTAGATTGATTTCTTCAGGCGGCATCCCATATTTTCCTTTCCTTTTACGACAAAACCTTTCGGTTGTGCCATATAAACATTTTCTTCCAAATCCCCATTTAGGAAAGCCGTCTTTACATCCATTTGATGTAACTCTAAGTCATAGTGGGCTACAAGTGCCATTATAATTCTGAAGGAATCTTTACATGAGACTGGAGAAAACGTCTTATTGTAATCAATCTCTTCTCTTTGCGTGAAGCCTTTTGCCACAAGTCGCGCTTTAAATCTTTCTATATTCCCTTGGGAGTCATATTTCGTTTTGTAGACCCATTTACAGCCTACTGTTTTGGCTCTTTTAGGAATATTTTCTAAGTCCCAAACTTTATTGGTACTCATTGATTTCAATTCATCTTCCATGGCCTTAAGCCACTTTGATGAGTGGTCGCTTCTTATGGCTTCTTCAAATGAGGTGGGATCATCCCCCATCTAACATTCTTCTGTTTCATAAACTTCATAGTCATCAGTAATAGCTGATCGTCTTATTCTTTGAGACCTTCTAGGTGCCTCCGGCACTTGTTCCACATTGGGCTGTTGTTGTTCTTCCTCATGTGCAACATTTGGTTCTATAGTTTCCTCAAGGATAGGTTCCTCAAGGACAGGTTCCTCATGTTCATTCATTGTCGCCACGGGAGAACTTGCAACAGGTGTTGGCACTACAGTGTCCTGCACTATCGGTGCAACAGCAGCAGGTAGCGTGAAGAATGGTTCTTCAACCATCGGAGTGGGTACATGTACCCGCTTCTCCTATAGGCTGATTTCTCGTGCTACCATGCTCCCCCTGATCATGTTATCCTCCAAGAACACAGCGTGTCTTGTTTCTACAATCTTCGTATGTCTGTCAGGACAATAAAAGCGATATCCTTTCGATTTTCTGGATAGCCAATAAAATGGCAGCTAACTATCTTGGAGTCTAACTTTCCTATGTTTGGGTTAAACACTTTTGCCTCAGCTGGACAGCCCCACACACGCAAATGGTTAAGTGAGGGTTCCCTTCCTGTCCATAATTCATACGGTGTTTTAGGCACCGATTTACTTGGTACTCGATTAAGTATGTGAATGGCGGTTTTCAGTGCCTCCATCCATAAACTAATCGGTAATGTGGAGTAACTCATCATGCTTTTTACCATATCCATTAAGGTACGGTTACGTCTTTCAGCCACTCCATTCTGCTGAGGCTCCCCCGGTGTGGAGTACTGAGCAACTATGCCATTTTCCTGTAGAAACCTTGCGAATGGTCCAGGAATTTGGCCATATGGGGTATGTCGCCCATAGTACTCTCCACCTCGGTCTGATCGTACTATCTTGATTTTCTTATTGTGCTGATTTTCAACTTCAGCTTTAAATATTTTGAATTTATCCAATGCTTCCGATCTTTCTTTAATTGGATAAATATTGCCATAACGAGAGTAGTCGTCTGTGAATGTTATAAACAAGTCATAACCATCCACACTTTTCACAGGAAAAGGACCACATATATCTGTGTGGATTATTTCTAAAATTCCTGTGCTTTGTTTGGCATCTTTCTTAATTTTCTTGACATACTTTCCTTTGATGCAATCAATACATTGCTCTAAATCTGAAAATTCTAAGTGCGGAAGAATTGATTCCTTAACCAATCGTTCCATTCTCCCCCTCGAAATATGGCCCAAGCGACAATGCCATAATTTAGAAGAGACAATATCAATTCTCTTTCGCTTCTTAGTTACATCCGCAGATGGGGAATCATTCACATTCTCATCACATACATTGTTTGCATTCTCAGCAAGAGATAATAAATAAAGCTTGTCTTGTCGGAAGGCAAGACCAACACATTTATTATTAACCAGTATCTTACACTTGCCATCACCAAAATGGCAATCAATTCCATTATCATCAAGTTTCGAAACACTTATCAAATTTCTACGCAAAGAGGGAACATAAAGTACTTCTTTAAGTCTAAGTACAAAACCATTATTCAATTCTAAAGAAAAATCTCCAATGGCTTCAACATTGGCTTGCAGTCCATTTGCAACTTTAATCGTTCTTTCTCCTCTTTGCAAGGTTCTCGTCCCACTTAACCCCTGTAAAGAATTTGCAACATGAGTAGTTGCTCCTGAATCAACCCACCAAGTGGATTTATCATAACATAAATACAGAGATTCATCTACAAATGTAATAAATTCATCACCTTTCTTTAGCAGAGATTTCAGGAAGTCTGGACAATCCCTCTTGTAGTGTCCCTTCTTGAAGTAGTGCTTGCACTGATCTTTTTCTGCTCCACCATACTGCTGATTCTCAGAATCCTAGGGTTTCTTTCCCTGTGAACTGGAGGAAGAGGTCTTATCTCACTTAGGTTTCCCTTGTGGTTTAGAATTCTTGCCATTAAAGTTCTTTCTTTTGTTGTCCTTCACAAAATGAGCAGATTTACCTTGTGAGGACTTTATCCTCTCCTCTTCTTGAGCGCACATTGAGATGAGTCTTTCTATGCCCCATCTTTCAGGCTGCATATTGTAGTTCACAATGAAGGTGTCATATTCTTTCGGCAAGGAAGCAAAAATCAAATGAATCAGGAAATCCTTCTCCTTCAAATTCATTTCTTTTAGCTTGGATGCCGTAGTGTTCATCTTCAAAATATGCTCTCTTATGCTACCACCAGTGAATTTCTCATTCACAAGCTTCTTAATCAGTGAACTTGCTATGGCCTTGGTAGACCCAGTAAACTAACTCTTGATTTTCTCAAGATATTCTTTGGCAGTAGCACATTCAGGGATTGAGCCCCTTATCTGTTCTTCTATGGTGACTTTGGCTACCAACAGGCACTTGCGGTTGGAGAGAGTCCATTGCCTATGTTCAAGGTCATATTTCATTCTTATTTCAGCATGATCATGCTTCCGAGAAGCAAAATCAGCGTCAGATTCATTGTCACCTCTCACCGGGTCCTCTGGCTCAGTAGGACACGGTGAGGTGATGGCAAAATCGACCTCTCCCAATGCAAGTTCCAATTCATACTTCTCCCGCCACACATGGTGATTGGTTCCGTTGAGTGTCGGGATGTTGGCAATGTTCACAATGCATTTGCCTCCTGAAATCATACCAGAGTAAGTAAGAAACATTTATACATAAAATTCCATGCTTTAACTCAACGTTGGTCAAATTAAAACTTATAATTCATCCATGCAAAACATTTTACATCACCGTTGGGCAGAAGTAAAATTAATGCACGATTTCTCATGGATCAAAAGTTATAATATTGTTATTAACAACATTGGTCAGAAAATAACAATATCATAATCGCATCAAAATTATCAAAAATTTATTTCTCTTAAAATTAAATTATCCCGTTGGTTCAAATTTAATCAAAGAGAACAATAATTATCATGCACAGCGGAAACATTAATAATCTTTTCATGTTATTATTTTCCAGAAACACTAAAAAATTTATTGTTTTCTGGGCAAAATATCGTTGGATAAAATTTGCACAGAAAATTGTGTCAAAATCATTCAAATTCATCAAAATATGCATTTAAAATTGTTTCTGGAAAATAATAAGAAAAATTTTCTTGTTCTTCTTTTCATTTTTCAGCCCAGCGCGGCCCAAGACGCGCTGAACCGGCTCGGCCCGGCTTGCCTCGCGCGCACAGGCCGCACCCAGGTCGCAACCTGGGCCTGGGCCGGCAAAGCGCCGCGCGCGCTCGCTCCCGCCTGGGCCAGCGAGTTGGCCCAGCGAATCACGGCCGTTCATCTCGATCCGACGACCGAGCGGCCGTTTCGCGCGGATCAAAACGTCGCCGCGGCCGATGCCCTGGAAACCCTAGCGCATTCTTCTCCTCCCCTTTCTCACTCTTCGCTCTTTCTCAGCCGCAGCGATGACCGCAGCCATCGAGTAGCCGTGAGCGAGGAAGGCAAAGCGGGCAGCCATGGCGAGCCTTGGCGCCGTCGCCGGCCCCCTCGCCGGCGCGTGTGCTCCCCAACGGGTGAGCACGCCGCCGTCGAGCGGCCTGGCCGCGGCGCTTCCATGGCCGAGCCCGGCGAGCCTTGGCCCCCGGCTCGGCTTCTTCTCCAGCGCCGGCGAAAAAGCCGGTTCGGCTCTTCTTCTTCTTCCGCGCCGGTGGAGGTTCATCCGACGAACCCTAACCCTAATTTTTCCCTTTCTGATTTTGAGTTTGTTCTTTTCGGTTTTATCCGAATGGGGAAAACTAGGGTTAGGGTTAGGGTTGGTTCTAGCCGATTCGATTTCTTTGCTGTTTATTTCTTTCTTTCGTTCATCCGAATGGAAAAAAATTGGGATTAGGGTTAGGGTTCGACCCTTCTTCTTTCTTCTTCCCCTTTTCCCCTCTTTTGGATTTGCGTCTAGGGTTCTTGGAATCCGACCCTCCCTTTTCCCCTTCTTCAATCCCTTGTTCAGTTTTGATTTTGGGAATTAGGGTTAGGTCTTAGGGTTCGGTTTTCTACTTTCTTTCCCGATCCGCATCTGATTTCTTGACGAACCGTGGCTCCGGTACCATTGTTAGGTTAGTGTTCTTAGGTATGTTCATCGGATCGGGATACTTAGCATAGTAATAGAGTATTCGGATTTCACACACAGAGAGAGAGAGGGGTGATAGGTCGCAAACCATCGAATGCCGTAGTTGTTGAAGCTCCGGCTGGGGTTTCGTTGACGGACGCCATCTGCGCGCCGGCAGCGACGGTCGGTGGAGAGGGAGTCGGCGCTGTGGCGTCCTCGGCGGCGGCGTGTGCGTCGGGTGGCGTTGCCGGCGTCGGTGGTGCTTCCCGTCGCTGGCAGCGCCCCTACTTTCGATCGGGTCTAGGGTTTAGGATGTTGGTGGGGTGACTGGCGGCGCGGTGAACCTCGTACTGCGAGCCCCGGCCCCCACCTTCCTTTATAGCGCTATGCGACAGGGCCCACCAACCATGTAGGGTTGGGCGCCCCCGATCAGGGCGTGAGGTGGGCCTAACTGGTGGGAGATCAATCCTAACAATATATTCTGCTACCTAAGGCCTTGTTCGGACGTAGTTGGATTCACCTCAATCCAAACACATGTAGATTGATGTGAATCCGATAACATCCAAACAAGGCCTAAATAAAATATGAATCCACGATAAGCTGACACTGGCAATTCCTAGAAACATGTCTGAGAAAAGACTGAATAGATGGCACAATGATCTAGAACGCGCAATTTATTATATAAGTATACGACTTAGAGCAGGGAAAGGTTTCTACATCTGATTTGATTGCTTATATATACGAAACTAAAACTTAGCTGCAGCGACCTGACAACATCATCAATTAGTCCTAATATAATAACCTCGCTATTTGCTCAACCAAGTCGCATTGACACGGAATTGGAACTGCAATTCTGCATAGGTTTCATGCATCATGCTTCAACTGTCATAGCATCTGTTGCTTGACATCAAGGTGAACAAACATCTACATATATATCTTACACAAGTGCTAAAACCCAACGAGAGCAATACAGAACAGTAATAAAGTGTTAGGTGCGCAGGGAAGAAGAAGAAGGCACGAAGGGCTATGACTGTTGCGCGTCTGGCAACAGGTGGTGTAGAGCTGAGTGACTATTTTTTTTTGAGTGGAGAGCCGAGTGACTAAGTAGTCAGCCTTGGGGCTGTAGTGTCGGGTTAGCGGGCCTGCGTGCGGCTAGTCACGGTGGGGCGCTGACGACTATGGGGAACCTCGTCACATGTGCCCTAGCCCCCACCATCCCTTTTAATAGAGCTGCGCGATGGGGGCCCATCAGCTACTTAGAACCGGCTGAGCGCCCCCGATCAGGGCACGTATCAAGGACCCAATTGGCCATTGGGCCAACTGGTGGAGATCATACTAACATTTCCCCCCTAATCTCACCTTATGACTTAAACTTAACTTACTTTATCTTGTTCCCATTCCATCATAGATCAATGCATAGAGCGTGTCTCATCGTCATGGTTAGTTGCCATTAGACTTAATAGCTACAATGCACCTCTCTGTTTTGAAACAGATACTCAACTAGTCCCTTAGTATCTAGAAATCATAGGCTTTCCCATAAACCCACGTCGACTGGGTGTTATTTGAACGCACTGAGTGGTTAGCCTTTGGTAAGCAGATCCGTAAGTACTTACTCGGTACTTATGTGCTCAATACTTTCAAAATAATTCTGAATTTTCTTATTTACAACATATAACTTAGTGTCAATGTGTCTGGCAGCGCACTTGACCTATTGTCTTAGGAGTTAACTTACTTTAAATGGTTATTGTTGTTGTCTACCATTGTTAAATCCGGGTACAAATTCCCTTAACGTCTTTTGCCTATTCTTTAAGCCTCATGTCAAGCTATACTGGCCCCATTCGCGTGCCCTTAAACCTGGCTTGATCCGCTTCTTTTTTCATCCGAAACAGTATTTTCCTCTCACAAATTTCTCCAAACCATCCAAATTTCTCTACAACCATACCAGCCGATCACCCCCACTATGATATGCATCACTGATGACACCACAACTGTTTTTTTGGAGCTTTTCCACAATAATACTCCAACTGCGAGTGTTAGCAACTGCTGTTGATTTCACTACACATCTCGTCAAGACTTAACTTTTATACCATCAACTATTTGAGAGTACTTGTTCTTTCTTACTCAGCATGAGGCCTATGATACTTTACAAAATTGCAAGACATTTTCAATTCTATTCCAGTGATCTATATCTGAACTGGACTTCTGCCAAAATATCTCGGATACATAAACTACGTCAGGGTAAGTTCTTACTTGTACTTGTACACTCATCAAGCTTCCAACAACTGAAGCATATGGAACCATATTCATTTGATCGATCTCATATCGGTTCCTGTAACACTTAAAGTTCTCAAATCTATTACCCTTGACTGTAGGAGCAGACGTATGTTTACTCGCATGCATACTTTATTTCTCTATAATCTTTTCTAAGTATGTCTTTGCGATAGTCCTAATACCCCATTTTCTTCTATCTCGATGAATTTCGATTCCTAGAACCAATGATGCTTCACCAAGATCATTTACATTAAAACTTGAGGACAAAACTTCTTCTTCAATGACAGATTAACATCACTACAAGTGAGTAGAATGTCATCTATCCACAGAATGTGGAAAATGAATTTTCCATTCTTGAACTTCGCATAACGCTATTGTCCTTCTCATTTCCTTTAAAACCCAAACTTTCTTATCGCTTCATCAACTTCAAATATTACTATCTAGAGACTTAATTTTAATCCATAAATGAATTTTTACAGGCGGCATCTCATATGTTCTTTTTCTTCCATGACAAAACCTTTGGGTTGTGCCATGTAAACGTTTTCATACAAATCCCCATTGAGGAATGCCGTCTTTACATCCATCTAATGTAACTCTTAATCGTAATGTGCCAATAACACCATTATGATTCTAAAAGAATCCTTACATAAGACTAGAGAGAAAACTCTCATCGTAATCTATTCATCCTCTTTACATAAAGCCTTTTGCTACAAGTCATGCTTTATATCTTTCTACATTTCCTTTGGAGTCACATTTTGTCTTGTATACCCATTTACAACCTACTATTTTGGCTTCATTAGGAATTTTATCTAAGTCCCAAACATTATTGGGATTCATCGAATTCACTTCAGCTTTATATCTTTCTACATTCCCTTTAGAGTCACATTTTGTCTTGTAGACCCATTAATAGCCTACTGTTTTGGCTCCATTAGGAATTACTTCTAAGTCCCAAAATCGTTGGTATTCATCGAATTCATTTTAACTTCCATAGCTTCTTTCCATTTAAACGAGTAAACGCTTCTCATGGCTTCTTCAAATGAGGTGGGATCATGCTCCATTTGAATTTCTTTACTTACATAGACTTCATAGTCAGAAAAACTGGTTTACTAATTCTTTGAGACCCTCCAGGGCCTTAGCTACTGGCACTTTCATATGGAGCTGTTGTTGCTCTTCATTGCCAAGAGGCAATTGATTCTACAGGCTTCTGTATTACAAGATCCTTGTTTATATTATTTATCTTCTTTGAAGAGCCAACAATAGGTATTGTATTAGTCATACAACATCAACAGGTATTGAGAAACTTGTTGCTCCTGAGTCACTGGAGTGGGCACGCATTCCATCTTCTCTTCAAGTCTTAGATCTCTATATACCTCTACATAGCATGCTCCCCCAAATCATCCCACCATTTCTAAAGATGGTGTATCTTCAAATATTTTATTTTGGGTTAAATCTGTTATAACCTCATATGGCGCTTTAAGCACCACCTTAACATCTTTGAGGCTGACTACGCTATCTTCCTGTCGGAACTTTAAAAGGTCCAGGAATTTAGTTATTTCTCTACTTAGGGGTATCATTGTTGTGACCGTTGTACTCCTCCGACGGTCGCATACATCTTAATTAATCTTTATTTCACTCTTAATGAAGAGTATCTTTCTTAATTAATCTTTATATTCTCCCCCTTAAAATATGGCATAGACTTTACTGCCATAATTTCGAGAACCATTAAGAAAACATGTGAACGAGGAGATATATATGACTCACTTTATTCACATGATTATGTTATGCGAACATAGTTATTTCTTGATTCGTATAGGAGTACACTTTCCTTATTTCACTTTGAGAACTCAACGAGGTCTTTCATTAGGAGTGCTTTTGCAAGTCACACTTGCATTTTTCTTATCTTTTGGTTAGTATTGACCATGATGATGCATTTCTATTGTGCCAAGGTCAATACTAGGACAGCATAAGAGCTACCCAAACTTCTCTCGCTATGCGGGATACAAAACATGTGAATCATCACAAAACTTCTCCCATCATGCAGGATTGACTAGCATAAGTACTATGCAAAAACTTCTCCCCATACGGGATAGATCTATACTAAACTTAGTATGATGACTAAAACATTCACTTATACTTTATTTTCCAATTAAATCTTTCTGTTGGTTCCAATTTAATCAGAAAATTAGTAAACTAGCAAAAACTGTCCTGAACTGGCTTGACTCAAGCCTTTTCATTCACATATCCCAGCATTGTAGCCCGTTGGCATGCAGCCAAGTGATCTCGTCGGTTAAATAAACAAGGTGCTTCTGCATTAATTCTACATCACCGTTGGGCATAACATATAATTAATGCACAAAACTCATAAATCAACTTGAAATACATGCAACTACTCTTCAAAATTAAATTCTCTCGTTGGTTCAAATTTAATTAGAAGATAATGAACACTTCATCGCAGCAGAAACATATTAATAAAATACATTCTATTAGTTCAGGAACATTTCTTGGTCCTTATCTACTTTCTGAAAAATTGACCACGTTGGTGTAAAATTTATCAGAGATTTAAACTTCAACCTTAAATTTATTATAATATTGTCATCATCAATGTTGGTCAGAAAATAACAATACCATAATCTTATTTAAACTTCAAACTTAAATTCATTATAATATTATCATCATCAATGTTGGTCAGAAAATGACAATACTATAATCTTACTTAAACAAAAACCGGACTACTCCTCTAATTTAAATTTTTCCGTTGGTTCTAATTTAATTAGAGGATAAACTCAATCATAGTTTACTAAATATAACTGCTCTTCAAATTAAATTCTCCCGTTGGTTCGATTTTAATTAGAAGATAATAAACATTAAACTTTGCAGCGGAAACTTAAACATAATTTGTGAATTTTTACCCACAGGAAAACTCCTCTTAACTAATTTTATTTGAGCCATTAACCAATTTCTAGGAAAAAAACTAAATTCTCTCGAAAAAGAAAAAGAAAAAAGGGCTCATTCTTCTCTGGTCAATCGGCTCGAGCAGCAAAGCGGCCCGACCTTTTTAGCCTTTTGGCCTGCTTATCGCCGCGTGTGGTTTGTCCCACGAGGAACAAAACTACAGCCCCCCAAAACCCTAGGTCATTTCTTTCCTCTCCCTCCGATTTTTTGGGCAGCAGCCACTGGGAGAGCATGCGCGGGTTGCCGACACCGCCGGCGGGAGCACGCGCCGAAGCTGATGCCGTGCCACTGGGCTGCTCCTCGTCGGAGCATGCGTGCGGCTGAGGCTGCACGCGGCTCCGTCGAGTCGCTGCATGGTGGCATGCGGAGGGAGATGTTGCGGCTGAACGCCGCCTTTGTCTTCGTTGCCAGCACAGGCGTTCGCTGCGCGCGGCGCTAAGGGAAATGGTGCATGGGGTGAAAGCCACCGCGGCCGTGAAGGGGCCCATGGGGTCGACGCCCACGGTGTTGCACGGCGGCGAGTGAGAGCGCAAGCCGACGAGCGGTGCGGTGCTTCCTGAAGCTAATCCGGTAAGTTAAACTCCCCCAACCCCTTCTTCTTCTTCTGTCTTCCCGGAGTGGGTCCGATCTAGGGTTAGTGTTCGTTCATGCTACCGGCAGTCGTCGGTCTAGATCCGACGAGCCATCGTGGTTTCTATCCTGCGGCAGAGCGCCGCCGGCAGTTGTCGGTGAAACCGATGGCCACCGCTTATCAAAAAAATTCTAAAAATTTCTTATTTTCGATTTTAACTCGAAATCGAAAATCCTCTCCTTCTAATTGCTTCTACCCCACTAAATCTACATACTAACCTGGCTCCGATACCTTTGTTAGTTTCTTAGGATGATCTAGGTGCAGATCAGAGGGTTTTGTTACTGGTTGAATCAATTAGACCTAGAGCATGCTTCGGGAGAGAGAGATAGTGAGGGAGAGAGGTTTAGGAGATCTCTGACCATCGGGCTTGGAGGAGGATGATCCATCCATGGCCATGTCGGTGATGTAGGGCGTCGGAGAAGGAGAAGCAGGTGAGTCCCGCGGCGGCGTAGACGTCGGGTGGCGCAGAGGCGGCGGTGGACTTCCCGTCGCTTACAGCTCCTCCTTCTAGATCGGATTGGGGTTAGGACATCACGGTGGTGCACTGGTGGCTATGGGGAACCTCGTCACGTGTGCCCCAGCCCCCACCATCCCTTTTAATAGAGCTGCGCGATGGGGCCCATCAGCCACTTAGAATCGGCTGAGCGCCCCCGATCAGGGCACGGATCAAGGGCCTAATTGGCCGTTGGGCCAACTGGTGGAGATCATCCTAACAGCCTCGTCTCAGGTCACGCAAGCAGCTGCGTGCTCGATCCTCTGCGGGGACCTCTACCACGTCCGCCTTCACATCCACCGCTTCCACCGCGTTGGTTGGACCTCAACCTAGCTCCGAGAACATATGCAATCAGTATTAGATTCGGTTAAGGATGATTTGTTTTAGTTCTAAATACAAAGGGCGAGCAAGAGTATGGATTTCGACACATAATTTCTTTTAATTAAAATCATGATGGGATGTGCTAGGAATAGGCATACTTTCTTGTTAAGTAGCTAACCTTACTGTAGAAGTGCAATTTGATACTTATGTACAACAAACACTCTAGACGAGTTTTATGGTGGTAGCCAGTCACGGTCGCCTCTTGCTTATTTAATGAACTTATAACAATGTTCAATATTTGCATGTAATGTTATCTTATATTGCTACAATACTAAGTAAAAAAAAGAGATTCAAAGAGATATGTCACTTATGTACCTTGTAGTTTTCTCATATAAATGCATTTGCTCGTTTTCCTTCTCCTATATAAATTGTTGAATTTGGAAAACTGAAGACCCAGTTACTATATCCTGCCCTGATTGATTGAGTCATGTACTAAATTATTCTGATCTTAATTCAGATTATCAGGTGCCACCCAAGATCTGCCCAGGTCTGTTATATGCAATGTCGATGGTGTTAATCCGAAATTTCTTGAGGTAGGCAAGCTAAAGTTGAGGCAGCTGCAGAACGGGGAGAAAGCCTTCACAAAAGGGGCATACTACAACGGGAAGATGGTATGGAGTAAGGGATAAAGGGAGGTTCTTGATCTGCTGTGCAAATATCAGAGCAAGTTGGCTGGTTATATGGCAGCGGAGAAGATTCCGATGAGGTCTGCGAATCTGCCAAACATTTAAGTTTGTCTGTCAATGTTCATCCTGGTCGTGATCATGCAGATCCCTTGTTACATGAGTAAGTTTCTTATTCACTGTACCGATTCCGTCTTATTCTGTTATACATTTGTACATGTGTAACATGCCTAACACATCCCTCGATTCTAAGTTAAGAGTTTGAATGCAAAATTGGTATTGCCATTGTCGAGAGTCAAGACAGTAAAAGCAATTTCTTCTTTAGTTTTTTTGTCAACGTTTATTAGATACTCCCTCCGTTTCAAATTATAAGTCGTTTTGACTTTTTTAGTTCATACATTTTTCTACGTATCTAGACATATTATTATATCTAGATACATAGCATAATAGGTGTACCAGAAAAGTCTAAGCGACTTAGAATTTGGAACTGAGGGAGTAAATACGTAAGTTTTGTGATCTTAGTGAACTGAAACACAGGTTACACAAAGTTATGTACTTAGGATACACATGCAACTATCATAATAAGATTCCATGTGTAAGATATATATGACAGTTGCATGACTATATATCACGCTTAGAAAGAATGAGAACAATTATCAACAGGTTATGTTACCATAAAATAATGCCACCAATTCAATCGGGCATAAGTAAGCACTGCACCACAAACACAATCTGACGATGACATTCTACTGCTAGGCTAAAGGCTGACTCTACTCTATAGGACACAATCTAATGAAGGCCCTGTTCGCTTGGAGAAATCTGGAGGAATTTGTGAGAGAGTGAACAGTGAATTTCAGCCATAAACAGTGAATTCCGGCTGAAATTCACACCAGCCGAACGGCCCCGAAGGCTGCCCAACGGCAACAGGTTTGAAGGCTTCCTGTATAAATAGAGGAAAGCCAAAGATGTCAGAACCGTATGTATCTGCCATGCCTTACTCCTTCGGAGTTTGTGGAGCACGCCGGCATAACCCGTCGTGACACATTGTCGTCAGCCCTACCCCGACCCTGTGAACCCTTCGCGAGCAGACCTGTGCATCAAGTGTTCTGTAAGTAGAGTCGGCCTTCAGCCTAGCGTCAGAGTAGAATCTCATCGTCAGATTGTGTTTGGTGGTGCAGTGCTTACTTATGCCCGATTAAATTGGTAGGTATTATGGTAACATAACCTATTGATAATGTTCCGATCCTTTCTAAGCGTGATTAGTTGCAGTCATATATCTTACACACTGAAACATAGGTTACACAAAGTTATGTACATATTAGGAGACACATGCAACTGTCATAGTAGGATACACAAGTTACACATGCAACTGTTCCTGAGACTAAAAATTAGTCTCTGTCACATCGGATGTTTGACACTAATTCGAATTAAATATAGACTAATTACAAAACTAAGTGAAGTAAATATAGACTAATTACAAAACTAAGTGCACAGACTGAGATTAATTTACGAGACGAATCTGCTAAGCCTAATTAGTCCACGATTTGACAATATGGTGCTACAGTAAATATGTGCTAATCATGAATTAATTAGGCTTAACAGATTCGTCTCGCTAATTAGTCTATTCCTGTGCAATTAATTTTATAATTAGCTCATGTTTAGTCCTTCTAGTTAGCATCCAAACGTCTCATGTGACACGGACTAAACTTTAGCCCTGGGATCAAGCACCCCCTTAACATTTCTGATGTACTTAGGACACACCAACCATTTGTGCTGGACTGAAAGTTTGAAACAGTGATTCTCCAACATGTATAAAGTGTTCATCAATCCCAGCACCATAGATGTGGTTGTACGACCACCGCTGAAGCTGATTTTTTTTTATTTTTTAGCTTTTTTTTTAAATTTTTTCACAAATATGCCCCTGGAGGCATGATTTCAAAATCTGGACCCTTAGCTTGGCGTTATCGTTGCTGGCGCCGAGCTTACACTTCTCGGCGCCATCGTTGCTGACGTCGAGGTTGGGGCCACGTTGTCGGCGTGGACGCTGACATGGTAGCCAGCTCGGCGCCGTGGATTTTGGCGCCGAGCTCGGCACCAAAAATCCTGGCGCCAAGCCCTCTGTTACGTATGGGCCCTCACTTCCTTTCTCTCTTCCTCTCTCTTTCTCTCTACCGAGCCGCTGTCACCGCTGCCTTACTGCCGCGCCCACCGCTACCGCGCGTTGCCCCGGACGTCCCCGCCCACGCCAGCCTCCCTACCCTCGCCCCCGCGCCCGCGCCGGCCGTCCCCGCGCGCGCCCGCGCCGCCCCTCCTGAGTGCGCCCGCGCTGTCCCCGGGCCCTACAGCGCCTGGCCGCGCCAGGTAAAAATTGTGAATATGCAATATATGTACTTAGTTAACTTTGATTGTAATGTAGTAGTTCGATTATTTGTTATTTACTAGTTAATGTGATGACTCATGTAGTTGATTTAGTTAGTGATCTAGTGAGATAGATATGTAGATAGATAGAAACATAGATAGATAGGTACATAGATATAGTTAGATATGTAGATAGATAGAAACATAGATACATAGGTACATAGACATCTATTTTATGAGTACACTATATATATATACGTAGTTATTATCTTATTTACTTAGTTTGTAGTTAGAAAGTACTTGTTAGGTACTATCTATCGTCTAATTTGGACTAAAGGACATGTGTTTCGTTATGTGTTTGGACTAGATGGACAACCTAGTGACCATATATCATGGAGGCACCGTTGAATGTGATCGCTATGGATATGTTGAGTTTGTTGACATGCAAAGTGTGCTTGTGCTATTCAATGATAGGCCTTCATTTAGTGAGATGGTTGCAAAGGCTCGAGAGAAGCTGCATTGCCTTAGAGATGATGATGATGGCATTCCAGTTGAAGGTGTACTGCACCTAGGTTCTCCTCCCAACATTCTCAGGCAAATGATCCCAATTGGGTGTGTGGATCAGTGGGAGAACTATGTGAGATCGGCTATGAAGAGCCAGCTGCAATGTTTGGACGTGATTATGCATCGGGTGTTAGTTGATCCCATCCGTCATGGGTTTCCCCACTAATGGGTCAGTAGGCACACTTCGACCCTTCCGTCCTAGAACCTGATATAGATGTGGAGGTTGCACCTACGGTTCTCGATGCTCAATCTACCCCCAATCAGGTAGTTGGAGATGCTTGTTAGACTCATGATGTTGTGGTAGATCCTCCTCATGAGATCCCTTTGACACAGAATCATCCAAGTGTCTTATCTGCATGGTTATTGGGAGCTTACCCCCTTCCTTACATCCATTTCTTTTATTCTTTCCTCATTTCTCTACTTATGCTGCAGGAGACATTCCTGACAATGTGGATGTGCCCCCTATTGCTGCGCAAGTGCACTATAGAGATGGATTCCGTGGCTCCAATTGTGTTGAAATTATGAATGATTCAGAGCCATATGAGATGGCAAGGGCTCTTGATTCTGATGATGATCTCCCGGTTGGAGAGCTGACAGAGAGTGATGTTGAGATGCTAAGGCGTATCTTTCCTGGTCGCCGTGATCCATGAGTTCAGCGATCTTGCTCATTCAGATCAGGCGTGTGCAGAAGGACATGATGATGAGCTCCTAGAATCTCCTGAGGTCGGCCCTAACATGGTAATTAAGAATGGGAGGGTATTCAAGGACCTCCCTGCATTGAAGAGGTGGTTGCAGGCGTTTGTAGTGATACGAAAGAGACATTACAAGGTCTTGCATTCATATGCGGAGCGCCCGTTACACAGTTGTGTGTGACAAGCGCTGCCCATGGAGGGTTTGTGCAAGGAAGCAAAAGGTCACCGAAAAGTAGAAGATCACAAAAGTTGTTGGGCCACACAATTGTGCTGACCATGTGCTGATACTGAGGCATTGACAGTTGACATCTACCCTCATTGCCAAGCGGTTGATGGGAATATTGCAGGGAGAACCCAACTTGAAGGTTAGGACAATTATCAGGACCATTGAGGCGTTGTATGGAGGTTATGTGATAACTTATGGTAAAGCTTGGAGGGCTAAGCGGCGAGCATGGAAGATGATATATGGGGACTAGGAGGATGGGTATGAGCAGCTGCCAGTACTTTTCAATGCAATTAAAGTGGTGAATCCATGCATGCATTATGAGTACATCCCAAAACCAAATGCATGGAAGGATGGGAGGCAGATATTCTTCCGTGCTTTCTGATGCTTCCCTTAGTGTGTCAAGGCCTTTAGGCACTGTCATCTCTTCTTCTCCATTGATGGTACATTCTTGATTAGCAAATACCTGGGCACACTTCTTATAGCCATATCCTATGATGCAAACAATAAGTTGGTTCCTTGGCATTTGCTTTGGTTGAGAAGGAGAACAATGATAGTTGGGGATGGTTCTTGAGGCTAGTCTGGATACATGTGGTTGGGCCTAGCGAAGAGGTTGGCATCATATCTGATAGGCACCAGGGCATACTTACTGCTGTGCAAGAGCAGATAGAGGGGTATGCACCTTTGCACCATCATTGGTGTACTCGACACCTTGCTGAGAATCTACTCTGGAAGGATGGTGTGAAGGATAACTTTGATCTATTCTAGGAGGCTGCTCGATAGCTTAAGGACAAGTACTTTTAGAAAAAGTTGGAGTAGGTCAGAACCTCATCAAATGCAGAAGGTAGACAATGCCTCACAGGTTTGATGTGGGATTTGGAGAAATGGACAAGAGCTCACGACGCCGATGGATGGTGGTACGAGTTTCAGTGCAGCAACATGGCAGAGTCATTCAATAAGTAGTTGTTGGGGATACATGGTATGTCTATGAATGCAATCGTTCAATTCACCTTCTACAAGCTTGTTGCCTAGTTTAACGATAGACACGCCCATGCATTGAAGTTGCGGAGTGATGGAGAGATATGGGCTCCGAAACCAAAGGCACACCTAGAGAAGGCAAATGAAAGGGCTGGCACACATGAGGTTACATGCTTTGACCAGGCCACAAGGACTTATCAGGCTAAGCATAGGGGCGGTACAACGACCGACAACGGGGTCTGAGAGTCGAGGATGCATGTGGTTATCCTCCAAAATTTCACATGCACTGTGGTAAACCAAGGTAGTACCACTTTCTATGTTCCCATTTGGTGGCAGCAGCTAGACATCGCAACTATAATATCAAGAGCAGGATACCTCACGAGTTCAGTGTCAACACGCTTGT
Source organism: Miscanthus floridulus (assembly GCF_019320115.1). Classification (NCBI taxonomy): domain Eukaryota; kingdom Viridiplantae; phylum Streptophyta; class Magnoliopsida; order Poales; family Poaceae; genus Miscanthus; species Miscanthus floridulus. The sequence goes on from NC_089598.1 coordinate 37,215,679, forward strand.
GCACACATGGAACCCCCGCTTCATGCCTTTTCGGGACCTTGGAGAGTGGCCTCCATATGATGGGCCAAAGCACATTGCGGATCCAGCTTACCGTTGGAACAAGCGTGGATCAAGGAAGAGGACGAGGCATAGGATGGTTATGGATCAGATACCTAGAAGAACGAGGCATGGGAGAGGAACCCCATTTCTTACTGACCCCGAGTAGTACGAGTGCAGCAAGTGTGGTAGACTGGGCCACAATTCACGTACTTGCCATTGGCAGATTAGTGAGGTGCGACTATTGGTTGTTTTCATTATTTCATATTTGTTATATTCATTCATTTAATTATGCATGTCTCAATTTATGCATGTAATTGTGTCAATTACTTTACATTTCTAAGTTCATGTTTCATTGTATATTGAATATCTATTTCATTGACTTTTTTTGTAGGATAGCGCAATTCCACCTGCTCGACCTGACGTACGAGGCAACCCACCGAGGACGTCTCATAGCGGAGGGGCAGGTAATAATCTATACGTTTTGTTCAAATTTTTGTGAGCGTACATGTGTTCATGAAGTAACGGGAGACTATGTTTTATTCCATGCAGGGCCTTTCGCTCCTACGTCCTTGAACCCATAATGGGTTCTTAGACATGTAGTACGATAACAAGTACACTCCTTTCCTACAAAGAGCTGGCCTAGATGTCATCTCTTTTCAAGTTCATCGTGGATTGCCCAAGTTTAACTCAGCGGCCATAACTGCGTTGGTTGATAGGTATTATCTTCAATCATTGCCTCCATTCATGGCCATTTGTTCATGCGCTTGCCTTTTTGATATGTAATCTTGCTTTGTCTAAAATGTAGGTGGCAGCCGGAGACTCACAATTTCCACTTACCTTTCGGAGAGATGACAGTCATGCTCTAGGACTATCAGAAGATGCTAGGCCTAAGGATTCATGGCAACGCAGTGACTGGGCAGTGTAGGTTAGAAGGTTGGAGAGCACAAGTAGAGGCCTTCCTTGGGTGTGAGGTTGGAGAGCAAGGGGCTCGCACTTCTGGAGTTCTAATCTCCTGGCTCCTGCAAGAGTTCGCACAGTGCCCCAAGGAGGCAGATAGGAGATAGTTGAGTACTACTACAGAGCGTGGATCCTACACCTATTTACCTGCATTCTCTTCCCCGACGCCACGAGTGACAATGCATCGTGGATGTAGGTCCACTGCCTCAATGACTAGGACTAGGCAGGTCAGTATAGCTGGGGCTCTGCAGTCTTGGGTTTTCTTTACCGGCAACTTTGCGAGGCGTGTCGTCGGACTTCGTCCATAGCGTCACTTGGTGGATGCGTGTATCTGCTCTAGTTGTGGATATGGGATAGTCTACCAGTTGGCCATCCTGAGGTTCTGGCTCATCATGAGTGGTTCCTAGGTGAGCCTCCATGTCGGCAGCCGACGTGGGCGTACCTTTGGGACTAGGTTAGGGTTCCACATGTGAGGTTACAGCGGGTGTACATTGAGTTCACGAACGAGCTAGACATGCTCATGGTGTCTTGTGTAAGTAAATTTTATTTCACATGCTGGTTTGAAATGGTTTAGTATAGCATCTAACATCTTGTTTGGACATGTTGTAGGTGTCGTGGGAGTCGTACGATGGAGAGGGGGCACTTGCTTTTTAGTTGAGCAACATGTGTGGGTGCGACGATGACTTCTATAGGATGAGGTGCCCTCTAATGTGTTTCTATGATGTCGAGTTCCACCTGCCAGATAGAGTTGCACGCCAATTTGGAGTGAGACAGCTTTGGCCAATGGCTCCATTCTCGACTAGCGTTGACTTACATAAGTAAGTGTTTTGCTATTTCAATTGCCTCATGATGGTCCATTTCCATTAATATGGTGACATGTACATGGATTCAAGTAATGATGACATACGTGCAGATTGGATTTTTAGAAGAACAGAAAGATTTTTGACTGGGAGAAGCACCACCAGTACTAGATTGAGCAATGGGAGCTATTACGCGATAACGTGGATGAGAACAATGAGCCGCACACGAACCATGAGTTCAGGCGCTACCAAGCTTGGTACCAATGTGCGACACATTGCAGGCTGAGGCTACAATGGATAGAAGATGGCTACGCCGACATCAAGTCCTCCGACCATGAAGACACGGCGTACGACCAATCTACTTGTGCAGGAAGGTAGGTGGAGGTAGGACCAATCTTGGATAGAGTGGTAAGTCAATTGCCTTATTTTTCTACATTAAGTTGCATACCAATACATTATGCGTTAGAGGTATCTATTTTAGTTAGTGCCACCTTCGAGCCATAGCATCCTTATAATACGTTAGATTCTTGTACAAAAGAAAAGAAAACCTATTGCTATCTATTGAGAAGTATTATTATTGAGAACTTTGTTGTAGGGCAATACCTACAAATACTCCGTTGAAGACATTGAGCGCTTTCATCCGAGAGTCAGGGACGATGACACACCTTCCGCCCGACGCCTTCTGCTCCAACCATGAGGGTGAGCCATGTAGCCCTCCACCCAGCGAGGCAGGGAGCTTGGTCTCCCTCTCCTCTTCCGCCGTAGCTGATGGAGGAGGGGCTGCAAGGGTTACCTCCGACACGACCTCCGCCATTAGCACCGGAATCACCGCTAATGCCGCCGCCGCCGCTGTCACTGTAGTAGCAACCGCTCCTAGAAGGGAAGGGCTCACCGCTGCTGCCCTCTTCCCCCCGCCGCTCACCGCAACACGCTGCAGGGTGGGCCTCTATGCCTCCTGCACGAGAGTTGGGGCGATGCTCAACCTCATCATCCCCCAGCCACTGACAGAGGGTGCAGGTAAGTCACACTCCAAAAAGACTCAACAGCAAAAGATCAAAAAGAAACAAAGAAAAGCATACCGGGAGGTGAGCGGTACGACTCTGAAGGCAAGACCCAGCGTCAACGGGCCTACAGGGCATGGGCCACTCCTGGGCTACGACTCACGCCCCCTCACTTCCACCAGGGGTGGAGTCGTCCCAACCAGCTCCTACCCAGCCTACGGGTCACCATGACCCTTGGCTTGGGACTTCCCGACTAGAGAAGTAGGCGGGGCATCCTCCGGCTACAACTCGCATGACGCATGGGTGCCAGTCCGCTCCTTGGACCGCCCAGCTTGCTTGACCGTGTCCACGGTAGGTGGGGCATCCCCCGACTGCAAGCCATGTGCTAGCACCGGTCTCGGCGACACACGGGTGCCAGTTTGCTCCCTAGACTACCCGGCCTACTTAGCCACGTCTGCCACAGGCGGCGACAGGACTGACGCCGCCGCCAAAGGGCATGGTGACCACGTCCGCTTTGCCTCCTGTTCACCGATGGCGTCCACGCTCGCCGCACGCTTCCTTGATGTGGGAACCACCACGCGCCGTGCGGCGTCCTGCTCGTCACTAGCAGACATCACCATAGGGTCACGGCGCTCTGCTGAGGTCACGACGACCTCCTGACTTTCCTCCTTGTCGGAGAAAACCATGTCGTCCACATCCGTGGGATCCTCCGACTCAAGCTCGGACTCAACATCGCTCTTTCTCTCCCCAGCCTTCACACGTCGGGCAACCTCCTTCTCCTTCTTGTACTTTCATTGAGCCACCTTGGCCTTCTTCTTCTTCCTAGAGTCTACCGCATCCTTTTGAGCGGCCTACCGGGCCATGCCCTCTAGACCCTTGGGAAGGTGCGGCCGGGACTTGTAAACTCCAAGCCCCTACGGAATGTGTGGCTCCAAATCAAAAAATAGGAAAAGCAGAGGAAGAAGTATGGACTAAAGAGAAGGGAGCATACCAGTCTGGACACGATCGCGGAATTGAAAGGCACGGGCTTCCCTTCGACCCTCTCATTGGGCTTTAGCTGCAGCACTCGACCAAGGCGACTCCAGACCTCGTCGTCCGATAGATCCTCCAGCGACACGTGGTCTGGGTCTGATGGGCCGCTGTACAACCACATTAGCCGCGTTCTCTCCGCCAATGGCATGACCCAATGGCGGTAAAGGGTGTGGAACACCCACACCCCATCAAGACTGCGCCACATAAGCTTCTAGAGCTCTTTCTCGATGACCTCCACCTTCTTCCTCTCCTTACAGATGCAACCCCACGACCAACTACCCTGCTTCTCTGGCCTCTCATCGGTGAACACCAGGAATGGCGCCTCCGCTAGATTCCTGATGTAAAACCACTCCCCATGCCACCCCTAGTTGGAGTCATAGGGGAGGTACGCGGGATATGAGCCTCCCATGCTTGGTTTCCTCTGTAGGGCAAAACCCCCCACCGGCGCAATCTCGATCGGATTCCCCACCGTCAAGGCTCTCCCAGAGAATAGCCACTGGAAGAAATCTATGTGCGGCTCCATCCTGAGGAAAGCCTCATAGACAGTGACAAAGTCAGCGATGTGCAGCACCCCCATTGGATTAAGGTGCTGCAGCTCTAGACTCTACTCATTGAGGAGCCCACATAGGAACCAGTGCATGAGGTACCCTAACCCGTGCTCATGGAAGGTAAGAAAGGATACCACCTCGCCAGGCCGAGGTTGTGGGAACTCCTCCCTCCCGGGAACCCTCTAGTGCGCCACCTCCTTCGGCGGCAGGAACCCCTTCCCAACGAAGGCCTTCAACACCGACTCCCTCACGGTGGACGGCCTCTAGTCCAACATTTCGCTCTAGGATCGCAAAAGGATTGGTGAGTTCTTCTCTTCTCCCTCGTCTCTCCCCTTTCTTTCCTAGAAACCACCATGGCTCTTAGGAACACTCATGGCAAGAAGGAAGAGGAAAGGAGGCGGCAGATGAGGAATAGGCAAAAGAACAGGGCGAAAACCCTCTCCCTTCTCCTACTTAAGGAAAAGGGAACAACAGTTAGGGAAGGGCACGCCGATCGGGGAAGGCAAAACAGCGGAGCAAGAAACTCTCTCTCTTTCCATTTAATGTAGATGAGACGCGCCCCGACCGACGAGACGCGCCCTGACCGATGAGACGTGCCCTGCCCGATGGAACGGCTCCTGATCGGATGGGATGTGGCATGGGCATGGCCCACCACTACCACACGACCGACCACTACCGCACGCCGGGCACAAGAACCAAAGCACCACCGCACGTAGGTGGCTCTCTGTTCCCCTGGCTAGACTTGGAAAAACTCAAAAATGGGATCTCCACCGGGAGAGACCATTGGGCCTCCTAAGTCGATCAAATCGCTTAGGACAAACACCGAGAGACAGGTAAGGAGCAAAGGGACACCCCACATAGGCCATGCCGACTCCGTCACAAATGACGAGCATGGGTCCTGGTTGGACGTTTCCGACTGAAGCTCTCCAAAACCCGTCACTCAAGTCATTAAGGTGAACACTATCAACCCCCTCTATTTCCTTATAATCATTTCATACATCCATACGTGCATTCATTCCATACGCCCGTGCCTCCCAGATGATTTGGGCCCTGAACCGCCTAGGAGCTCAGGAACTAAGCATCGCACGTGCAGCGAAATACACCACAACGCTCCATGTTGCATCACAAAACGGTAGTTGCCTCATTCGACATAAGCAATAATGGAGCTAGGGGAGAAAACGTAGATAAGCCCTGTGCGGCCTTGGCCATTCTGGCAGACCGGGTCATCTCAACCTTCTTGTTCGATCCTGAACCTCTCGCCAAGCCCACAGAATCTCCATCGAGGGTAGGCCGTTAGGCCACCCAGGTCGGTCTCTGAAATGACCCAGGCATCTATCGGGTTGTAGGTAAAAGAGCAATAGAATGTCACAAGAGGGCTATGCCGACCCCATCACGAACGATAGATCTGGATTCCGCTCGATCATACCCGTTAGCAAACTCACCAAGCACGTCACTCGAGCCCGAGCAATCAGGACAAGCGACAAAACTCAGCCCCTCCAGTTATGAGGAACCAAGGATGGGGTAACGCACACAACTCACACCGACCCCTACTAAGGCCCAGCAAGGCTCGGGGGCTCAAGACACAAAAAGCCTAGGTCTACGACCCCGAACTCGCCCCTTCCGACTGCACTCCAAAAGCCTAGGTCTGTGACCCTGATCTCGCCCCATCCAGCTACGCTCCGACTGTGCTCCAAAACACCCAGGTCTATGACCCCAAACTCGCCCCATCAGGATCCACGAGAACCACCTGGTCGCCTCGCCTAATCCCTAAACTAACAAACTAACTGCCTTGGCTGTGTAGGCTGCACCAAGGCCAGGATCCGTGAGCACCGCCTTGTTGCCTCGCCTGATCCCTAAACTAATAAACTAACTACCTCAGCTACGTGGACGGCACCGAGGCCAGGATCCACGAGCATCACCTTGTCACCTCACCTGATCCCTAGACTAATGAACTAACAGCCTCGCTCGATCCCACTGTGCGCACCGAGGCCATGATCCATGAGCTCTGTCTCATCCGATCCCCAAACAACTAACTGCCTCGGCTGCACAATGATGCCTTGGTTGACAAAATCTATCTTGACTAAAAAACATGCACAAACACGCCCGCTGGCAAACACCCCCTAGCTAGTTCTGTCCGAACCTCTCAGGGGCTCGGGGGCTACACCCGCAGGTGCGCTTGCGTGCGCCCGCCGACAAAAACAAAAACCTCCCCCGCTGGCAATATGAAAAACCCCCCCAAACGGTTTTGTCTGAACCACCTGGGGGCTCGGGGGCTACACCCACGAGTGCGCTCACGCGCACCCACCGTCAAGACAAAAATCCCCCAGACGATTTCACCCGAATCGCCTGGGGGCTCGGGGGCTCCTGTCGGGTTCATAAACCTGGGGTCCCTCGTGGACCGGCTTCCCCTCAAAGGCTCGGCCCAAGCAAATAGCATGCAACTCATGGGCTGGCCCATGTACCTGAGCGACAGGCCGGCGAAGTGATCCAATCTCTGACCAAAAAGCCCAGCCAAGGAGAAACAGCGCTAGTTTCTGACTCTGGCCCGCCTCTCTGACTAGAGCGCTCGCTTTGGTCTCTAGCCCACCTCAGGATGGCCTCTCCGACCGAAAGGCCTGACCAAAAGCATTGCTTCTGACCCCGTACTCTCCAACCAGGGATATGCCTAGCCCCTGCTCACCGCTCTTCTCTGACTGGCGCGATCAGAGCCAACTAGGACCATCCGACCGGGGACACCCGCTAGGTAGGGACCAGGAAACATGCGGAGAAAAGCAAGGCAAGGTGCACAAGTCAAACCATGATACCAGGGACCATACCCTGTACACCTGTAGGAACAGTGCTCTACAACCGCCTTGATACAAATAGTGTTGTAGGCGCCGACATTTCTCTCTACAGTATTGTAGGCGCCATTAGCTCCCAAACGATAAAGCCCCCTAGATACCTCTGGGCATCGACAGTGTTGTGGGTGCCAGAATTTACCGTACTGAGCGAACATGGTGAAACCCCTTACGTGCCTCTGGGCATCAACAGTATATGCAGGTATCGACGTCTGCCATACCTGAAGAAGACAATGTAACCTCCCTCATGCATCTGACATTCTAAACAGTGACATCAACAGTATTGTGGGCGCCTACCATTATCTTGTACCCACCGGCATGGGCAACAAAGAATAGTAGCATACATACCCTCACCTTCTCACTTGTAAAGCCATCCCCTTTATCTATAAAAGGGGATGCGCTCCCTCCAACATAAGGGAGAGCTCCTTTTAGTTAATCAACATCGATCAAGTTCACTAGCTCACAACCACAGAACCGCTAGGTTCGGACCTCAAGCACACGCTTAAACACTTAGCTCATAGCGTAGCTCCTGTCGCTCTCGGCCCTTTCGACCAGAGTCGACCAGACCTCTTGTACACCCCATCTTTCTCCTTCTTATTTGTAACCCCACTGCAAACTTCGAGCACCTGGGCTCAGGAATAAAGTCACTGATCGACTCAAACTAGACATAGGGCACGTTGCCTGAACCAGTATAAACCCTATGTCATTGAGTGCTAGGCCACCTCCGATCACAACGTACGGCAAAACTACAAATATTTACTAGTTGGTCACTTTCTGTAGCGACAAATAGATTTCATTATTGATGATTGGTCTTCACCAAGCTTAAATTGGACTTCATATTGATATTGAGGAGCTTAATTGGAATCTAATGACTACCCTATACTCCAAGATAGCAAAGGTAGCATTGTAATGTGCATGACCATTTCATCCCTTACTAGTATGCGGTTAGTGCATATAGTACATGCTTATTAGGATAATGCATGACAAATGAAGTTTTAAAATTCATAGCCTACCACTATTGTTTGAATAGTTAATTAATCTAGTGGTACTATATGAGTTTGTTCATAAGCTAATAAACCCAAGTACTTGATCTAATTTGTATTGCCAACAAGTGACAAGTACAACATCGATAAGATAACTGCTTAATGTGTGTGAAGAAGCTTAGAGAGGGTTCAAACCGGACTTGGAAGCATAGGCTAATCAATCCAATTCAAGTCAAACATAGAAGCTCATGAAGATGACAAGTAATTGACAAATCCTACAAGTGGCTTCATGATTGTTCTTACACGTGGTATATCTAGATTATCACATTGTTACAAGTAGCATTCATACAAGTGGTATCTAGCACATTAAAATGGTGGTTTCACAAGTGATCCTCAACTTTAAGTGATCTTCAAGTGAAGCAAGTTCCCTCACATATAAGAGCTCAAGTTTATCAAGTGGATGACCCATGCTATGACATAGAGGGAGGTGCCCCACCAATTAGTATCAAGGTCAAAGATCCTATATGAGGTATTTCAAGGGATACAAGTGGTGTCATTCCAACATATTTAGAAGTGTCCATAAAAAATGCAAGATTCAAGTATCAACCATCTACCCCAATGCAATCCTTTGTATCAATAAGTAGCACAACTGTTATGGAAATTGAGAAGTTGGAACAAAGATATGTAAATGCATCATGGGGAGAAGTAGAAAGTTGCATCATGGGGAGAAGTAGAAAGTTGGACTTGGACAAAAAGGGAGCAGCATTAAAGAATGGAGAAAGATCAAAATTCTTGGACAAGAGAAGCACACAAGTAGGGGGAGCAAAGCTCATGAATTTTGATTGGTTGCATTTAATATGTGCATATTCATGTGCTTGATTGCATTGCATAAGTTTTAAATTGAATATACATGCTTGTGTGGTGTATGCTAGTTTTAGAATTTGATTGATGAAATGATAACTAGCATGCATAGGATGGTAGCTAGACTTGTATTTTTACAAGTGGTACTAGAACCTTGCTTATAACGTTGATCTTACGGGGTTTCTAGTGTTTTTGTTGTCTAGCTACTCATGGTGCTAAGGATGCTATTAAAATGTGCACTCCGATTGGTATCATGCATCAAAGGTTAATTATTTACACCTTAGCATCATTGGTAGCAATTACTCACCCACAATTCCAATCTATGCATATGTGCAAGCTTCAAACCAAACACTCTAGCACATATGTAGGGGGGGAGCTAATACTACCAATTTGGGTTTGTGGTACTTGTCCAAAATCATTTACACATGGTAAAATTGCTTGGACAAGCAACATGAATCCATTTGAGCTTAATTTCCATATCTTTGTAGAGTTGTCATCAATTACCAAAAAGGGGAGATTGAAATGTCCTTGTTTGGTTTTGGTAATTGAGTAACAACCTTAGGTGAACTAATGTGTTTAAATATGAGATACACATGTGATTAGTCCATAGGTACACTTGTGTGAGCAACTCATGCCATTACAGTGAAGATGGCTTGAAATTGTTGCAAGGATCACACATGTGATGAAGGAGCTCATTGCATATGAGACATGACATGGAGTCATGTGACTAAGGTGGACAAGATCAAGACAAGACTTGGCTTGATGGACTAGTTGCAAGCGTGAAGGGCAAGTTGGAGGCTTTGGAGCGATAGACCGCATGGCGGTGAAGCTTGAACAAGACTAAGCGCCAATGGACAAAGGCAACAGTGAAAAGCAAGTGAGGTCAAGATCAATGAACCAACAAGATCATGTGATGATATGAAGTGTATCATATCATTTGTGATTTGGTTGATGCATGCATTGCATCATTGATGGAGGAGATGGAATGAAATGTGCAAGGCAAAGGTATAACCTATAGGACACTTCATTTCACCGGTTATAGGTGTGTAGAGAAGTTTATGACCAGGTTTAGGATAGATGGTTGTACTATCAAGAGGGGCAAACTTATTTGCATATCGGCCATCTGGTGCCACTCGATTGATCTAACTTTGTATCATTGCTAGGATAAGGTGGCATGGTGAAAGGAGTGAAAATCCTTTGGAAAAATGTTTATGAAAAGCTAACACACATGCACAAGATGGTGAACACTTGATGGTGTTAGCACATTTGCAAAGGAGAAGGTGTTGGAGTTGATTTGGATTAATTTAGAGTTGAAAAGGAGAAGAAATGGGCAATGTTTTGGTTGTCTGAAGTTTGGAAGTTGCAACCCAACTCACAGCCATTGTAGAGGGTGGCACCGCTCTTTCCGGTGTGCACCGGATAGGGCATCGGCACCCCCGGGTGGTGCCAGGGGCGGTGGCAAAAATAGCATTGACACTCTTTCGTATTTCAGGCATAACTCTTAGCTCTGAACTCCGATTTCGATGATCTAGGACTTTTCGGAAAGCTAATGAAGTGGTGGAAATTGATTTGGATAAAGTTTTGGTCACTGGACTGTCTGGTGACCATGGCGGTGTGGCACCGTCCCTTTTTCTAGAGAGGCAGGAAACTCGTCGGGTGGCACCGCCACACCTAGGGCAATGCATCGCCACCCCTATGTATGGTGCTAGGGTCCCAACAGCTAGTTTGAAATAGCCATTGCAATTTGACCATTGGGCACTGCCACCTTATGTCCGATGCCAGCACATTGTTGTCTGGTGACTACGCAGAAATGTGATCCAAGGCTCCAATGGCTCTATTTGGCTTGGAGGCTATAAATAGAGATGGAGCTCGGCCATAGGCTGCTGGTTGAGCACCCTTAAGCCTTGGTGGCTTGTGTAGGTGTGCTTGGAAGTGCTCTAACTCACATATGCTTGATAGTGATCATCCGATTGAGTGTGAGTGCCATTCTAGTGTGATTGCATTATGAGAGTGCATCGAGTGGTACTAGGTGATCATGTTGTAAGCCAGTGGTGCTTGTTACTATTGGAGGTTACCACCTCCTAGATGGCTTGGTGGTGGTCTCTGTTGAAGCACGCAAAAAGATTGTGCGGTGCTCCAGAGAAGTGATTGTGAGGGGTATTGTGCTCGCCCCGCGGGAGCCGTGAAGAGTAACTCTAGTTGAGCGTATCATTGAGCTACCCTTACTTGTGGGTAGGTTCTTATGGTGTCCAATGTGTGGGCGCCTGGCGGGTGATGCCAATTAGCCGCTGAACCACCAAGTGAGCGGTCGACACAACATGGGTTAGCTTGGTGGCAACCAGGTGAACCTCGGGAGAAAAATCACCGTGTCAACATTTATCTTCCCGTTGGTTTGCATTCCCTATACACAAGCTTGTATTTATTTTCATATATATTGTGCTTGTGTAGTTGCTCTTGTAATTAGTTAGCTTGTGTAGCTTGCTAGTTATCCTCTTGCTTGTGTAGCATAGAAGTAGCTCCCTTGTGTAACTAGTTTGCTTTTGTAGTAAATTAGTTGTCTTACTTAGTTTGTGTAGCTAAGTAATTTGAGCTCTCTAATTCAGCTTGTGTAGTCTTGTTATTGAGCATTGCTAGTGAGCTAAGGCTTTGTGCGCTTTGCATCACTAGATTATGTGTGTGCTCCCTGGTTTGCTTGAAGTACTAGTTGCATAGGTTTGTGTGACCTTACAAGCTAGAATTGGTTAGGTGAGCACTAGCTAGCCCGGCACCTTTGTTGCCTAATTAAGATCTTTATAAGGTGCTTGTGAACTTAGATAGAGGGGTGTAGTCTTGGCTAAACCGATAGTTTTAATTTTGTATTTGCTTCAGTTAGCCAGCGCGATTATTATTTAGAAAGGACTATTCACCCCTCTCTAGTATGCCATCCTGACCCTACACCCATCTCATGTACTTGCCCTGCCTCAAGCACCTTGCATTATCATTGTGGACAATGCCCCATGAAGGTTAGATGGATTCAGTCACCCCCCTATTTGCATTTGGTTCCAATTGGTTTTGGGTTCGGTATCAATTTTTTTCATATTAGGAATTTCTTCATTGCAATAGATGTCTTACTTCAAAAGAAGCCATTTTAGTGCGAGCAACCTTGCGTTTTGGCAGCTAGGGGTGGCACCAGGACCCCAGATGATGTTTTTTGCTGCTTGGGGATGAAGCATTCACCCGGACAGACTATTGATTGTTGAAGCCGTTGTTCATCACCTTCTCAGACCACAAAATTTAACAAGAATCGTTCAAGACCCTATTTGTGGAGGGATTTTTGTGCTTTGCAGGACTGGACAAGAAGTAGACATACTTTATAGATACAATGTGTCCATGGACGGAGATGCTGTCATCTTCGCTACGGTTCACTACCTCTGGCTTTCGGGACCGCATCAACCAATTGAGTACCTTAGCAACTATCTACCCATCCAACATTAAGTCTTAGAATTTGTGAAACTTTTATGTTAATGAAGTTTATATGTACTGATGAAACCTCTGGATTAGCATGTATGAGTACTGCATAATCGTTGATCTATTACTTCAGTTGAACTGTTAATTGAATCAGTTGGTCTTGATTGTGGTCCACGTGTACACCTCTATGTAAGCATAGAGAATCCAAAATAAGCCTTCTCCTACAGGCGGATAGTACCCTGAACCATCGGTGACACAACATTTCATCTTGGCAGGAGTGCGAGGGTTTTCAAGGATGTTTTGGCGCCTTGGTGGGAGGCAAAAGCGTAGACAAAAGATCTAGGCTGACCTCTTCACACAGAGTGTGCAACACTTTAAACCCTGACTGCTCCATGGCTACATCTAGCTCCAACTCCTCCTAGTGATCGACACCATCCTAGGGCATCATCGCGAGGAGAACATTGGCTTCCAGCGGAGGAGGCTACAATGGGAGGGGGCTGCCCATCCCGTGCCGTGTCGAGAACCACCCCTACATATACCAGCCACCACTTTTGTGTCGCTACGGCTTGAAGACGCCTCGGTGGATTTCGTGGAATGATGGAAACCCAGGATGTCGGTACCACAGATGTTGTAGGGCAAATAATGTAACTCAATTTCTATCTTGTTCATTCTGTTTTCGCAATGCAAATGCTAAAATCCCGTTGTGCTTATGGTAATTTGGTTTTTTCATAGCCCGTCTTAGATTGCGGGTTCTATGAGTGGTACAATCCCCATATGGAATATATCTGAGGACTTTGATTTTGGATTTACATAAAAAGATTTGAGAGCTGAAGGTGGAGGCCAATGTTAGAACAAATGAAGAACATCTGCAGGTTGAGGAAGAGATTATGCCACAGATTGAAGAAATGGCCAGGGTTCCAACGAAGATGATGGAAGATTTCATACCTTTGAGAAAGAAATGTGCTTCATGTTCTTCTTTCACCTATTTTGTACTTACCTAAGTTCTTGGTATGTTCATTGGCAAGTTGCTTAGTTCACCGCAATAGATTCAAGTATCAATTTATGTATCAGACTAAAATCTATCACTTTTGTACAACTATTGTTGAAATAAATGCAAGGTGATTAACCAGGTGTTCAATTTATTGAACTATAAATGATAGTAGATCCAAGTATCAATTGATGTGTTGGAGGAATCCTACTTCCCTGGACACTGGGCCCTGGTACAGGGGCAACCAATTTATTGAACTGTATATACACTCTCCTATGGTCCTACCACACCTTCCTCCCATCCATTCCCCACTCTGCTCCCTTGCTCTGCTTCACCCTATGGACGAAGGGCAGCCTCTCGTGTGCTTACTGCTCCTTCACCTCCAACCTCACCGGCGCACAAATCTTCAGCGCGCCGTCCCTGCTTCTCTTCTCCATCCAAATCTAAGGTAACTGCACTAGATTTGGTCCTTCACTAGATTCTATATTCTTTTGTACTGCTCTCTTGTGCTCTCTGCTCCTTCACCTCCAACCTAGCTACAGTAATTTTCTTGCATCTACAGATGAAAATGCATCTTCTCGTTTTGGAGTTTGTGGCCTTTTATCTCCGTGTAGTGCAGCTTGTGAGCCTTATTGTCATCAGTATTGGTTCACTAAATCAGTGCTTTGTGAAAAAAGTCAATGAAATAAAAGTGTACCAATGGATGTGGGCAGGGTCATAGTGGTCAAGGCTCGGGATGACATGGAGATTGACAACGATCCCGTGGAGGTCGACAACGATCTGGAGGATCTTATGGAGATTCACAACCATCCCATGGAGGTCGACTAGGATCTTCATGGAGAATGATTAATTATGCAACGAATGATGTATATATAAAGGCCTTTTAACTTTTGTATAGTGTCAGCCTAATTAGTATCTGCATTTTAGCTTTTGGCATGCTTGTTAGCTTGGTAGTGTCGACCTACTTATTTGGTATGAATGTATGGAACTCAAGTTGGATTCCCTTTAATCCAAGTACTGGCATTGTGCTTTCCTCTTGCTTTCTAAGTGCATAGTTTGGCTTTCTTTCAATGTAAATTTGTGTGCCTTATTATTCACCATCGAACTCAAGTTGACTTCCTTTCAATCTGAGTACTGGAATTAT